>NC_091322.1:34040449-34160449 GCF_038502225.1 Cherax quadricarinatus | reverse complement strand
TACTCGGTGTTATGGTCACCCCAAGGTCTTTCTCCCTGAGTGAGGTCTGTAGTCTTTGTCCACCTAGCCTATATTCTGTCTGCGGTCTTCTTTGCCCCTCCCCAATCTTCATGACTTTGCATTTGGCTGGATTGAATTCGAGGAGCCAGTTACTGGACCACATGTCCAGCCTCTCCAGGTCTCTTTGCAGTCCTGCCTCATCCTCGTCCGATTTAATTCTTCTCATCAACTTCACGTCATCTGCGAACAGGGACACTTCAGAGTCTATTCCTTCCATCATGTCGTTCACATATATCAAAAATAGCACTGGTCCTAGAACTGACCCCTGTGGGACCCCGCTCGTAACAGGCGCCCACTGTGATACCTCTTCACGTACCATGACTCGTTGCTGCCTCCCTGTCAGGTATTCCCTTATCCATTGCAGTGCCCTTCCTTTTATGTGTGCCTGATCCTCCAGCTTCTGCACTAATCTCTTGTGGGGAACTGTGTCAAAGGCCTTCCTGCAGTCTAGGAAAACGCAATCTACCCAACCCTCTCTCTCGTGTCTTACTTCTGTTACCTTGTCATAAAACTCCAGGAGGTTTGTGATACAAGATTTGCCTTCCATGAACCCATGCTGGTTTTCATTTATAATCTTGTTCCTTTCCAGGTGTTCGACCACTCTCCTCCTGATAATCTTCTCCATGACTTTGCACACAATACATGTCAGAGACACAGGTCTGTAGTTTAGTGCCTCGTTTCTGTTTCCTTTCTTAAATATGGGGACTACATTAGCTGTCTTCCATTTCTCAGGTAGTTGCCCAGTTTCAAGGGATGTGTTGAAGATTGTGGTTAGAGGCACACACAGCATCTCTGCTCCTTCTCTAAGGACCCATGGGGAGATGTCCGGTCCCATCGCCTTTGAGGTGTCAAGGTCATTTAAGAGCTTCTTCACCTCCTCCTCAGTTGTTCGTATGTCATCCAACACTTGTTGGTATATTCCCTCTTGATGTTCCCTTCTGTGCTGTCTTCCCACAGCCCTTCCTGTCTCTACTGTAAAAACTTCCTTAAATCTCCTGTTCAGCTCCTCACATACCTCCTGATCATTTCTTGTGAGTTCTCCACCTTCTGTCCTTAATCTGATCACCTGGTCTTTGACTGTTGTCTTCCTCCTGATGTGGCTATACAACAGTTTCGGGTCAGTCTTGATTCTCGATGCTATGTCATTTTCATACTGTCGCTGGGCCTCCCTCCTTACCTGTGCGTACTCATTCCTGGCTCTGCGACTGATCTCCCTATTTTCGTGTGTTCTCTGCCTTCTGTACTTTTTCCATTCTCTATTGCACTTTGTTTTTGCCTCCTTACACCGTCGGGTAAACCAGGGGCTTGTTCTGGTCTTCCCGTTGTTACTGTTGCCCTTGGGAATGAACCTTTCCACTGCCTCCTTGCATTTTGTTGCTACATATTCCATCATTTCATTTACTGGCTTTCCTGCCAGTTCTCTGTCCCACTGGACCTCCCGCATGAAGTTCTTCAACCCTATGTAGTCCCCTCTTTTATAGTCAGGCTTTTCCCATTCTACTCCTGTTATTCTCTCCACTTGCAGCTCTACTATG
The DNA here is from genome assembly GCF_038502225.1 of Cherax quadricarinatus. Lineage (NCBI taxonomy): Eukaryota > Metazoa > Arthropoda > Malacostraca > Decapoda > Parastacidae > Cherax > Cherax quadricarinatus. The sequence goes on along the minus strand of NC_091322.1, from coordinate 34,158,854 downwards.
TATTCAAAGCACAGAACCACGTGGTCGCTAGCTCCTAGGGGACTCTCATACTTGATATCCTCAATGTCTGAGCTGCCCAGGGTGAACACAAGGTCCAATCTTGCTGGTTCATCCTCCCCTCTCACTCTGGTAGTGTCCTTAACATGCTGGTGCATGAGGTTTTCCAGCACCACGTCCAACATCCTGGCTCTCCATGTTTCGGGACCCCCATGTGGCTCCAGGTTTTCCCAGTCAATCTCCCTGTGGTTGAAATCCCCCATAACCAGCAACTTTGCTCTGCTGGAGTGAGCTCTTCTTGCCACCTCAGCAAGTGTGTCCACCATTGCTCTGTTGCTCTCTTCATATTCCTCTCTTGGCCTCCTGCAGTTCTGTGGTGGATTATACATCACTGCAATGTGTGTGTGTGTGTGTGTGTGTGTGTGTGTGTGTGTGTTTCTGTGTGTGTGTGTGTGTGTGTGTGTGTGTGTGTGTGTGTGTGTGTGTGTGTGTGTGTGTGTTTGTGTGTGTGTGTGTGTGTGTGTGTTTGTGTGTGTTTGTTTCTGTGTGTGTGTGTGTGTGTGTGTGTGTGTGTGTGTGTGTGTGTTTCTGTGTGTGTGTGTTTCTGTGTGTGTGTGTGTGTGTGTGTGTGTGTGTGTGTGTGTGTGTGTGTGTGTGTGTGTGTGTGTGTGTGTGTGTGTGTGTGTGTGTGTTTGTTTCTGTGTGTGTGTGTTTTTGTGTTTCTGTGTGTGTGTGTTTTTGTGTGCCTGTGTGTGTGAATGTGTGTGTGTGTGTGTGTGTGTGTGTGTGTGTGTGTGTGTTTCTGTGTGTGTGTTACTGTGTGTGTGTTAGTGTGTGTGTGTGCGTGTTTCTGTGTGTGTGTGTATGTTACTGTGTGTGTGTTTCTGTGTGTGTGTGTGTGTGTGTATTTCTGTGTGTGTGTGTGTTTGTGTGTGTGTTTGTGCGTGTGTGTGTGTGTGTGTTTCTGTGTGTGTGTGTGTTTCTGTGTGTGTGTGTGTGTGTGTGTGTGTGTGTGTGTGTGTGTGTGTGTGTGTGTGTTTCTGTGTGTGTGTGTTTCTGTGTGTGTGTGTTTCTGTGTGTGTGTGTGTGTGTTTGTTTCTGTGTGTGTGTGTGTGTGTGTGTGTGTGTGTGTGTGTGTGTGTGTGTGTGTGTGTGTTTCTGTGTGTGTGTGTTTCTGTGTGTGTGTGTGTGTGTGTGTGTTTCTGTGTGTGTGTGTGTGTGTGTGTGTGTGTGTGTGTTTCTGTGTGTGTGTGTTTCTGTGTGTGTGTGTGTGTGTGTTTCTGTGTGTGTGTGTGTGTGTGTGTGTGTGTGTGTGTTTCTGTGTGTGTGTGTGTGTGTGTGTGTGTGTGTGTGTGTGTGTGTGTGTGTGTGTGTGTGTGTTTCTCTGTGTGTGTGTGATAAAAGAAAAAGAAATAAAAAATTCTTAGGTCTGTCTTGTTTTCCTCATGAACGCTGAAAAAATTTGTACGAGGCTGTGTTGTCACCTTGGTGAGGGTTATCAGTCTGGTAGGTGTGCCCAGGTGAGATGTCTGAGGTGTAACTGAGGTCACCTGCAGGTGTGACTGATCCTGGACCAGACGTAGACCAATCGTGGTCCAAGACTCTTAAACCTGCTGGCAGGACAAGTGAAACATACTGCCGGGAGGAAGGTGCAAGTGTTCAAAGGGGCAAGTGAATCATTATCTCTTGCTAAATCTTGATCAGCCAGGTTGTGATGACCACGTGGGCCTGTCAGCACAAACAGCCTGGTGGACCGGGCAGTCCAGAAACCTGGCCTGAGACCTGGCTGCAGGGGTACAACCCTGGCAACCAGTGACAGGTGTGGTACAGGTGTAGGTAGGACGGAGGCTTGAGACCTAGTTTGTGGGTTACAACCATGACAACCAGTCACAGGTGTGGTACAGGTGTGGGCAGGACGGAGGTCTGAGACGTGGCAGCAAGGGCACAATCCTGGCTACCAGTGACAGTTGTGGGTAGGACGGGGGCCTGAGACTAAACTTCAGGGGTACTACCATGGCAACCAGTGACGGGTGTGGGTAGGACGGAGTGTAATTTGGTTGGCTGCGTCAAAGGCTTCAGTAATTGGGTGGTACAATTAGCCTGGCTGGCAGAATCCAGGGATAGTTTACCAATTGTTAAGTTCAAATTAGTTTTAGATTTTTTATTTGCAACTGATAATTGGTTTTAATAGTTGTCAGAGTTACGAAGTGCGAGCTAGAAAACCAGGAGTTTGTGTGTACCCACCTATTCGTGGTTGCAGGGGTCGATTCACAGCTCCTGGCCCTGCCTCTTCGTTGGTCGCTACTAGGTCCACTCTCTCCCTGCTCCATGAGCTTTATTGTATCTCTTAAAGCTGTGTATGGATCCTGCCTCCACTACTTCACTCTCTAGATTGTTCCACTTCATGACAACTCTATGACTGAAAAAATACTTCCTAACATCCCTGTGACTCATCTGAGTTTTCATCTTCTCATCTCAGAAACATCCCGTCCCTATATCATAATCTACACTTGGAAAATCTTGGAAGGAATGGTCCCAAATCTGCGCACAGAAATCACTCCCTACGAAAGTAAAAGACTGGGCAGGTGATGCAAAATGCCCCCAATAAAAAGTAGGGGCCCAAAACTGTTCAACAGCCTCCCATCAAGCATTAGGGGAATTGCCAATAAACCCCTGGCTGCCTTCAAGAGAGAGCTGGACAAATACCTAAAGTCAGTGCTGGATCAGCCGGGCTGTGGCTCGTACCTCGATAACCTCCAGGTATCCACCTTGTCAATAATTCCTCTCAGTATTTTATATGTAGTTATGTCCCCACTATCCCTTCTGTCCTCTAGGGTCGTCAGGTTGATTTACCTTAGCCTCTCCTCGTAGGATGTACCCCTTAGCTCCCGGACTATTCTTGTTGCAAACCTTTGCACTTTCTCTAATTTCTTGACGTGCTTGATCAGGTGTGGGTTCCATACTGGTGCTGCATACTGCAATACAGGCCTGACGTAAACGGTGTACGGAGTTTTGGATGATTCCTTACTCAGGTGTCGGAACGCTGTCCTTAGGTTTGCCAGGCGCCCATATGCTGTAGCAGTTATTTGGCTGATGTGCGCCTCAGGAGATGTGCTCGGTATTATACTCACCCCAAGATCCTTTTCCTTGAGTGAGGTTTAGAGTCTTTGGCTCCCCGACCCTGTACTCTGTCTGCGGTCTAATTTTGCCCTTCTTCAATCTCTATAACTGCGCACTTGGGGACCAGGCTTGCAGCCTGTCCCGATCCTTTAGTATTCCTACCTGATCCTCATCCGTTTGAATTCTCCGCATTAGCTTCACATCGTCTGCAAACAGGAGCATCTCTGAATTTATCCCTTCTGTCATGTCATTCTCATATACCAGACACAGCACTGGTCCTAGGACTGACCCTTGTGGATCCCCGCTCATCACAGGCATCCTCTCTTATACCTCATCAGGTACCATCACTCGTTGTTTCCTTCCTGTCAGGTATTTTCTAATCCATTGCCGTGTCTTTTCTGTTACTCCTGTCTGCTCCTCTAGCTTTTGCACTAATCTTTTGTGGAGAACTGTGTTGAAAGCCTTCTTACAGTCCAAGAAAATGCAGTGTACTGTACCTACCCCTCTCTCTACTGCCTTCTGTCACCTTGTAAAACTCCAGTAGGTTTGTGACACAGGATTTCCCCTCCATGAAACTGTGCTGGTTATCGTGTATAAACTCATTCCTTTCTAGCTGCTCCACCATTCTTCTCCTGATAAGCTTTTCCATGACTTTCCATATGATACATGTTCTAATCTTTAAGAAAGGAGACAGGTACTGTCTCCTTTCTTAAAGATTAGGACTACACTTGCTGTCTTCCACACTCAGGTAGTTGCCATGTTTCGATAGATGTGTTGGAGATTGTTGTTAGTGGCACACACGGTGTTTGCTCCCTCTCTCAGGACCCACGGAGAGATATCCAGTCCTACCGCCTTTGAGGTATCTAGCTCACTTAACAGCTTCTTCACCTTCTCTGTTGTGTGTAGTGTGTCCAGCGATTGTTAGTGTATCCTACTATCCCGGTTTGCTGGAGTGTTTTCTGTCTCCACTGAAAATACTTCCTTAAATCTCGTGTTGAGCTTTTCACATACTTCTTGGTCGTTTCTTGTGATCTCCCCTCCTTGTTTTTTCAGCCTGATTACCTGGTCCTTGACTTTTGTTTTCCTCCTGATGTGGCGGTACAACAGCTTTGGGTCAGATTTGCCTTTTAATGTCATGTCGTTCTCGTATTGCTGCTACTCCTCCTATCCATGCATATTCATATCTGGCTCTTCAACTAATCTCCTTATTTTCCTGGGTCCTTTGTCTTCTATACTTATTCCATTCTCTATCACACTTAGCTCTGGCCTCTCTACACCTTTGGGTGAACCAAGGGCTCGGTCTTCCCGTTGTTTCTGTTGTCCTTGGGCATGAATCTCTCATCTACCTCCTTGCATTTTTGTGGTCACATATTCCATCATTTCATTTACTGTTTTTCTCACCAGTTCTCTTTCTCATTGTACCTCATGCAGGAAATTCTTCATGCCTGTATAGTCCCCTCTTTTGTAGTTTGGCTTCTCCCATCTTGCTCATGTTGATTCACTCTCCACTTGTAATTCTACAATGTATTCAAAGCTCAGGACCATGTGATCACTAGCTTTGAGGGGCTTTTCATATATGATGTCCTCAATGTCTGAACTACTCAAGGTGAATATGAGGTTCAGCCTTGCTGGTTCGCCCTCTCCTCTCTCTCTGGTAGTGTCCCTAACATGTTGATGCATGAGGTTTTTCAGTATCACTCCCATCTTGGACCTCTACATTTCTGGTCCCCTATGTGGCTTCAGGTTTTCCTAGCCAATCTCCTAGTGATTGAAATCATCCACAAGTAGTAACTTTGCCCTACCCATCTGGGCCCTTCTGGCCACCTCAGCTAGTGTGTCCACTATTGTTCTGTTGCTCTCATACTCTTGTCTCGGCCTCCTGCTATTCTGTAGTGGATTGTACATCACTGCAGTCACCATCTTGGGACCTCCAGTCTGAAGTGTTCCTATGTAGTCCTTGCTTCCCTTCTATCCATACCTTCCATCTCCTCGAAACATCACTAGTTTTTGTTGAGCATTGTAACTCCTCCTCCCATTGTTTCCTCTGTCTTTCCTCAGGATCTGATATCCAGATGGAAAGATCACATCTGTTATCTCTGCGAGCTTTGTTTCCATGAATGCCATGATGTCTGGAGATGCCTCTATGATTCTTTCATGCTGCTCCTCACATTTGTTATCCCATCTGTGTTGGAGTTCGAGTACTGTGTTCTGGAGGGTTTGTGGGGGCTGGGGAAATGGGAGACCTGGCAGACTACTATGGGAGGCTGCTGTAAAGGTGGAATTTGGGATGGAGGGGAGGGGGTAGTTGTGGCAGTGGGTGCAGAGTGTTGGTTGTTTTGGGTTAATTTGTTTGTGCTGGGGTTGCTGGGGTCGAGGGTATTCTGCGGCTTCTGAGGAAGGTTGTGTTTGTTGGTCTTCCTGAGTCTGTGCTTCCCTGCCTGTCCTTTTTTTTCTTTTACACAGGGTTTGACAAGGTTAGGTTAAGGATCCCTAGCTTTATTGACAAGCTATTTACAGGTTAAGGATCCCCAACTTTATTGACATGCTAAGAGCTGTTACCTACATCAGCTCATTTGAAAGCATTTTTATTGTTATGAGACATACAAGTAGGGAACAGGATGAAGTTGGAGTCATCTGTGGGCCAGCATTTTCATCTGATCAACTGACTTTATCTCGTTGACATCATATTGCTGTACAAATGTGTTCCAGACTCGAGTCATCCTGGGGATAAATGATTTCAGATGAAGTGATGTTCTGGAGAAGGGTACAGCCAGAGTGAAGTTGCTGCTTTCTGCCCATCTTGTGGTATAGAAGCTTACTTCATGCTGTCCTTGAAGTGGATCCAAGTGTGGTACTTTGACTCTCCTTTCCCTTGCCTTTGTATCCTCTCAGTTTCAGTCATTCTTCTCACGTTCTTTCATGGTCGAGGTACACCTGCTGGTAATTAAACAAGCCTCTTGGTCATAGTTTCTGCTGCAGTTGCTTGTTTCACACCGTTTCTGACTTGAAAATCAATTTGACTAGACACCTTTTCCCCTTGGGTATCCCCCATTCTCTGAAAATTTGTCAGTTGGGTCATGTCTTCCTCTCTTGTCTTTTTCATGATATTTTCAATCTCTTTTTTCCTTTCCCTGTCATCTTCATATGTTATCCCTTTAGCCTCCCTAAGCCCATGAACAAAGATTGACCTCTCTCTTTCATCCCTTTGTATCTCAGAGTCCGATTTATGCATTTCTGTTGCTGCTTTCCTTAATATTTCCTGGATCTCTGCAGAGGACCTGTCTTCCCTTCCTTTAGTCCCCCTCACTGTCTGCTGTCCCTGTACCCAATTGTATGCCAGGTTCATTCCTCAACTTTTTCTGGGACCCTTGGTGGTCTGATATGGCCATGTGTGTGTGCGGGCATGCATGCATGTGCAGGTGCATGCATGTATGTAAGAGAGAGAGATACATACATACATAATTGCTTTACCAAGTAGATAGTCATTGGAAGTGTGTTGATCTAGGCGTGATTGTCTCTAGGTAAATTGTGTATGTACCCTCCTACTTGTATTTACTGGAGGTTGAACCATACCTCCTGTCTCAGTCTCTACATCAAAGCAGATTTGTGTTTACTTATAAATCCTGGCAGGTGATGGCTAATTGATGCTAACAAGCTCTTGAACTGAGGAACTGGAGCTTGTTTAAGCCCTTTTCATGGATCAAACTTGAATATCCCCAAAAGCTTCCCCACGATTCTTTGTCATTTGTATGTGACCTATGGTGCATGATTTGGAAGGAATTGTGAGTATTGTTTGTGAAATGTGACTATTGAATTGTGAACTATTGTCATTGCATTGTGATTTGTGTAACAGAACAGCGAATTGTTGACGGTAGTAGCGAGTACATACATTGTTGGTAGCAATGAGTACATTGTTGACGGTAGTAGCAAGTACGTGCAGGGTTGACAGTAGCGAGTGCATACAGTGTTGATGGTAGTAGCGAGTATGTACATTGTTCATGGTAGTAGCGAGAACGTGCATTGTTGATGGTACTATCAAGTACGTTATTTACTTTTATTAACACATCGGCTGTGTCCTACCAAAGAAGGGTGCCCTGGAAAAGAAGAAATACATTCATCATCATTCACTCCATCACTGTCTTGCTAGAGGCATGCCTACACTGCAGTTATAACACTGCAACTTATCAACACCTCTCCTTCAAAGTGCAGGCACTGTACAACCTGCCGGTTTTCCTGAATCCCTTCATAAATATTACCTTGCTCACACTCCAACAGCACGTCAAATCCTAAAAACTACTTGTCTACACTCGGTCCTATCTAACATGTTGAAACATGCTTGCTGGAAGTCCAAGCCCCTCGCGCACGAAACTTCCTTTGCCCCCTCCCTCCAACCTTTCCTAGGCCGACCACTGCCCTGCCTTCCACTACAGATTTATACGCTCTCCAGGTCATTCTATTTTATTTCATCCTCTCTAAATGTGTGAACCACCTCAACCTCTCCTCAGCCCTCTGGATAATATTTTTAGTAACTCCACACCTAATTTCCAGACTATGGATTCTCTGCATTACATTGACACCACACATTGCCCTCAGACACGACATCTCCACTGCCTCCAGCCTTCTCCTTGTTGCAACATTCACCACTCGTGCTTCACACTCATATAAGTGTTGGTACCCCTACACTATCATACATTCCCCTTTTTGCTTTCATGGATAACGTTCTTTGTCTCCACAGACTCATCAGTGGACCACTAACCTTTTCCCCCTCATCAGTTCTATGATTCACTTGTCTTTCATAGGCCCATCTGCTGACACGTCCACTCCCAAGTATCTGAATACATTCACTTCCTCCAGACTCCCTCCCTTCACTCTGATATCCAGTCTTTAATTACCTAATTACTCTTTCATATGTTCACTTTTAATTTCTTCCTTTTACATACATAGCGAGTACGTATGATTTAAAAAAAAACATACAGATCAGTAGGTTCTATCTAGCACTTTAAAGTCATACAATTCAATTGGTCTTAGTACTTTAAAATAATAAAATTAGTTGGTTCTGGTACTTTACAAATCATATAAATTATTATTATTATTGTTGTTGTTATTATTAAGGGTTCAGTTTGAGAAGGACCTGCCTAGTAGGGGCCAGTAGGCCTGTTACACTGCTGCTGCTGCTGCTGCTGCTGCTTCTTCTTCTTCTTCTTCTTCTTCTTCTTCTTCTTCTTCTTCTTCTTCTTCTTCTTCTTCTTCTTCTTCTTATTATTATTATTATTATTATTATTATTATTATTATATAAAAGTATAATTTACAAGTGGATGATGATCCGCGTCTGGTGCCTGGGGCCAGGAAGCCATCTTCAGCAGCAGTCTGCTTACTATACCCTAAATATACCAGCAAAAATATGCCTGGCGTCCTACTCAGCTGGATGTTTTTTAAGTTATTGAGAGAGCGAGGTCTTTGATGGAGGCAGCTGCCTCAGGCAACCTAACATAGCCTCTTCCTGTGTTAAATTCCACCTTACACAATACACACATTGGGCATGGATTCTTCTTCATCCTCCTACTCTTTTTTTTGCTTTATTCTCCTTTTCTGTTTTTAATTTTTGTTAAAATTCTCGACAATCCACTGCCAGAATTAGATTTCTGCATGTTCTCAAAATTTAAGGTCACTCAGCACAAGTAATTCTGATATAAATTTTGATATCGACAAATTTGTTTAGAAAGACACGTAAGCAAACACAAGGACATATTTATTAGAAAATGTTTCTGTCCTTAGGTCCTAGTGTTTTCTCACGTGTCTTTCTAAACCACAAGTAATTCTGTTTATGATTGGCCCAGATGAAGTAGAAAGAGGGAATGGATGTGATTTCTCCACTCCTCTTTCCTCCTTGGCCCTCACCATACTGCCTCTAGTTATTCAATAGCCTCCTCCATCTTCTCCCTCCACTCCCAGCCTCCACCAAATAACGCACCAGCTTAAGAGGTCCACGAGCGTCTGAAGAGACCATTGAAGGTGTTGGTGTCTGGAGCCTGGGACAACACCAGCGACGCTGGCCCGCCACACTAACACAGACGGGGCTCCATCCACACGATAGGGAAAGAAGTGGAGAAGCTAAGAAAACTGGAAACATCAAAGGCTTTGGAAACATTGATTTGGAAAGGGGAGAGGAGGAACACTGTGCCAACTGCAAGTCTGTGTAAATAAAGGCGTGGCTGTAACGATGGAAAATAAATTTAGTGGCAATGTTCAAGCAGATAAGTAGCACGTAACTTAAGGCAGATTCCCATAACATTATAATATCCAAGGTAATTAAAATAATCACCTGAAGAGCAGTGAAAAACTAGGACAGTGTTTTTATATTAAAGGCAAGTGCTAAACCTGTATGGATCGTACAATAGTTGACCTAGAAAAAAAAAACGACAAAAACTCATATCTAGAGACGGTATATTTTGTCTGAGATGGAGTTCCTAACAAGGCAAGAAAGCTGAAGTGTTGGGTCTGTCAGAAAGTGTTGACAATGGTTGTGGGAAAGACATTACTGTATTTTGTGAATAAAGGAATTTGTAAGGTACAAGAAAAGTGATGTTTCGGGAGGAAATGTAAAATATGCAAGAACAAATGTGTGGAGTGGCGTTGCACAAGGAACAATAGTTGGTCTTGTACTGTTTTTTGTAAATGTAGACAATGACAGAAGAGATAGATTAACTAGGTATCCTTGTTGAAAGATGTGAAGCAAGTGAGAAGAACAAACCAGGATAACTGGAAAAAGTTTTTAAACGATCAAGACAAACTGAAGAAAAAGACAATTAACAAGTGGAATTAAACTTCATCAAGTGCAAGCTTATTAAAATTTAAGAAAAGATACAAAGTTGAGAAACAGAGTGAACAGACTCGGGAAATACAGGCTGTAGTATACCTCACACGAGGACTTAGTGGAGAGTGAAATATTAAACGTATCTCAGAGGCTAAAGTTCATCGAATAACTGAAGAACTTTTGACTGAAGGAATTTGAGCAACGTTCCAGCCATGCACTAGTCTCCTCCTTATAGTTCTTCCCTAAGTGATGCATTACCTCGACGAATTTAGCACTTCCCATAAATATAATAATGGAATAATCTCTGTAGCATTGTGCCGCTGACGTACCTAGATTAGAGAGAACTTGAAAGTGGACGGTGAAAGACTACTTTCCAGAGACAGGAATCTGGAAGAAGGCAGGACAGACAGACGTTACAAGACGCCACGCCATTCAAGTCACAGAATCATCTAGAAACATTTCTTGAGACTCATCGTGAGTAAGAAAGTGCAATGACCTGGACGAGGAAGTGTTGGAGGCAGAGTCCATACACAACTTTAAAAACACGTATGATAATGCTCACTAGGCATGAGTGCTCTGGTCATTGTTGGTAAGTATTCGGGGTCAGGAGCTGAGATATGATCCCTTCAGCCACAAACAGGCGAGTACAACAGTCATCCCCAGTATTTCCTCCCACTATGAGTTTTTCCCTTGCCGATTTTTTTTTTCAAGCCAAAATAATGTTAGCGAGTTACACGTTCGTCTTCGCCATCTGACTAGTGACTACTTGATGGTCACTGAGGCCAGTCAGGGAGCTTCACACTTCACCTCAACTCTGCGCCCCAACCTTCCACTGCATCCCTTCACCCCCCATCCATTCTCTCCACCCATTCCCTCCACCCATTCCCTCCACCCATTCCCTCCACCCATTCCCTCCACTTTCTCCTTCCTTCCACCCTTTCCACCCCATCCTTACAACATATCCCTCCACCCTATCCCTTCAATCTATCTTTCACCTTATCCCTCCACAGCGTTCGTTCTACATCCAGTCCTCCATTTCTTTCCATCTTGACTCACTCTCTCTCTCTCTCTCTCTCTCTCTCTCTCTCTCTCTCTCTCTCTCTCTCTCTCTCTCTCTCTCTCTCTCTCTCTCCTATCTTCACAAAGTTAGGCTTCACGGGCAGTTATCTAGCAGTAAGATATTGCAAGAGACACTTCTCATTCTCAAGAGTTTTAAATTTCCGTTTATGAGAAAATTTAGGTCCATTACGGGGTAATAAGACTATATATATGTGGTTCTTGCCAGAAATTGGTGATCAGGGAATGCTCTCAACCACAAACTGGGTGATTAACCTCGTGTAGCTATCGCTTGGGTGATTTCTTCGAATGTAACTAAGCAGTTGGCTGATTAATTCGCGTGACACCACCAGTTGAGTGATTAGCTGAAGTGTAGCCCCCCAAGTGGGTGATTAAGCCTGGGAGTTAGTATCATTTAGGTGATAAACTGGTGTGGAAGTGGACAAGTAACGAGCCATACCAGGTGATGCGTGTTACTGTCATCACCGTCTCATCACTCACCAGTGCACTCATTACTCATTGGACTGGTCATTACCTGGAGGGTAGAGGCAGTGAGTGCCTCTCTTCTAATATTGGTTGGTGTTTACCCAGCCAACAAGTCTGCTCCAACTACTACACCTCACTTCAGCGTGGCTGCAGGGGTCGAGTCTTACCTCCTGGACCCGACTTTCAACGTGTCACTTGCCAAAGACACTCCATCCTAGCCTCGTGGGCCATATCGTACCTGCTCGTAAAACTATGCATGGACCTTGCTTCCACCTCTACTTCATGGAGGTTGTTCCACTTCTCGATCACGCTAAGACTATATACTTCCTGACAGCCCTGCCACTTATCTGTGTCTTAAATTTCCAGCTGCGCCAATAAGTTTCTGTTTCTCGCTTCACAAACTGTCTCTGGTTTATCAGTTCCTCTTGAGTATTTTTTGTGTTGTTATCATGCCTTCCCTGGTTCTTCTGCCCTCCAGTGTTATATTAGATTCCGTTAGTCTGTCTTCTTAGTTCATACCCCTTACATCTGAGACTAGTCTCATTGCATACTTCTACACCTCTAATTTCGAAACATGCTTCCTCAGGTGTAGGTTCCATTCTGGTGCTTCGTACTCCAAGATTGGTTTGACATATATTAAGCGCCCGGAATGACTATCGAGATTTGCCAGGCAAGCATTGACTGTAGAGGTTATTCGTTTCATATGAGCTTCTGTCGATATGCTTGGCACTATACTTGCTCCCAGGTCTTTCTCTTTGGATGAGGTCTGCAGACTGCATTGCTGGGGTTGAATTCAAGCAACCACTTATTTGACCAACCCTACAGTTTGTCCAATTTCATTTACAATCTTTTCTCGTCCTTATCTGTTTGCATTCTCTTCATTAGTTTTCCATCATACAGCGAACAGTGATAAATCTGGTATGGGTTTCACTTTAACTAGAAAGAGTTCTGGTCCTCATATTGATCCTTGTGGTACCCCGCTTGTTACTCTTCCCCATTCTGACATCTCTTTCCATATAATCTCTGTTTCCTTCCAATAAAGTACTCTTTGATCCACCAGAGTATACGTTCTCTTCTATTCCTGTCTGTTCCTCACGTTTTTGCCCCAGTCTCGTGTGGGAGTACAGAATCATTGGCCTTCTTGTAGTGTAATGCAATCCATCTCATTGTCTCATTTTCATTTCTTTATCAGAGAATTCCAAAACAAGCTTTACCATCTTTGAACCTATGCTGATGGTGGTGGGAGGGGAAGGGGTGGTGGTGGTGGTGGAGGTACGAGGTATCGATCCCAGGGTGTGGACATAGTTGCTTGTGACAGGTAATGAATGTGTGGGTAATTAGTCCTCCCAGCAGCCAGGTACCTCACTGCCACCTGCTGCACCACCACCCTCACATGCTGCTCCACCCCCACATGCTGCATCACCACCACCACCCACATGCTGCACCACCACCACCCCCACATGCTGCACCACCACCACCCACATGCTGCACCACCACCCCCACATGCTACACCACCACCATCAAATGCTGCACCACCACCACCACCACATGCTGCACTCCCAGATGTTGCACCACCACCACCCCCACATGCTGCACCACCACACTTGCTACATCACTTCACCTGCTACACCACCTCACCACCTGCTACACTACACTAGAAAATGCCGTGCCCATAGGACAACAGGAAAATGCAACCTCCCTTCCTGTAAGCTTTTTCACCCTGGAATGTGTCACTCTTCAGTACAGGAAAGACGGTGCTGTAACTTATATTGCCAGGCACACCATCTAAAGGGGACAAAAAGATACAAAACATCCAGACCATTGGAAAATCTGAGTAGCCACAGCCACTCAAGAGGGAGAGGTTTTTTAGTGCCAGGAAGGAAAAAAACTGGCAGGAAATGGCAGAAATAGTACACCAAATCCAATCATTTCTGGAGTGGAATCACAGTCGATGGCCTCCACTCCAAACCAACAGATACAGATATTAGCGCCTGAAAAAGAAAGACCCCCCAGTACCACCAATACCACCAGTCCGATGACATTCTCTTCCTTGCAAATATACAGGGTCTAAAGCCAGCAACGAACAAAATACCTTTCATCTGTGGACTGCTTGCAGAGGCAAATGCAATGTTCGCGGCTTTCACAGAGACCCACATAAAGGATCACTTGGACAACAAAATGTGGATCCCAGGTTACAACCTATACAGATGCGACAGAGTGAACAGGCAAAGGGGGAAGGGTTGGCCTGTACATCGCAGAGCTACTTATTTGCACAGAACTGCTAAATGCCTCCAATGATGTAGTTGAAGTTTTAGCAGTAAAGATCGAGAACCAAAATCTAGTCATTGTGGTAGCTTACTAGCCTTCGGATGCAACGTCCCAACAATTCCAGGAACAGCTGTTGAAAATTGACCACTGTCTGGAAAATCTGCCAGCTCCTGCCCCCAACATCTTGCTCCTGGGGGATTTCAACTTAAGGCACCTAAAATGGAGGAATATAGCAAATAATGTTGTTGCAGTGATAACACCAGGAGGCAGCTCAGATGAGAACTCACACACTAGCTTTTAAATCTCTGCACAAAATACACCTTAAACCAGCAAATAATAGAACCTTCTAGACTGGAGAATACACTGGACCTCATCTTCACTAACAATGATGATCTGATACGAAATGTCACCAAATCAAAAACAATATACTCAGATCACAACATAATCGAGGTTCAGACATGTATGCGCGGAGCCCCAGACCGACAAAATGTGATCAGTCACGAGGGAGCCTTCACCAAATTCAACTTCAATAACAAGACCATAAAGTGGGACCAAGTAAACCAAGTCCTAAACGATATAAGCTGGGAAGATAGCCTAAGCAACACAGACCCCAACTTATGCCTAGAAAAGATTAGCTCTGTGGCACTCGATGTATACTCAAGGAGGAGTAGATGTGAAATAGAAAGAGACGGGCTCCCTTTACAGGAGACGGAAAAGAATAACAGAGCGGCTAAAAGAGGCCAATACATCTGCAATGCGTAGGGAGACACTGGTCAGAGAAATAGCAAATATCGAACTAAAGCTAAAGGAATCTTATGGGAGTCAGGAATCACAGGAAGAACTAAAAGCCATAAATGAAATCGAAAGAAACCCAAAGTTTTTTTTTCTTATGCCAAATCAAAGTCGAGAACAACACCCAGTATTGGGCCACTACTTAAGATGGGTCCTACACAGACGACAGCAAGGAAATGAGTGAGCTACTCAAGTCCCAATGACTCAGTTTTTAGCAAGCCGCTAACCAGACTGTGAGTCGAAGATCTAAATAAATTTTTTATGAGAGAGCCACAAAATTTGGTAAACACAAGCCTATCTGACGTTATCCTGACGTCAAATGACTTCGAAGAGGCAATAAATGACATGCCCATGCACTCTACCCCAGGGCCAGACTCATGGAACTCCGTGTTCATCAAGAACTGTAAGAAGCCCCTATCACGTGCTTTTAACATCCTATGGAGAGGAGCATGGACACGGGGGTCTTCCCACAGTTACTAAAAACAACAGACATAGCCTCACTCCACAAAGGGGCCAGTAAAACAATAGCAAAGAACTACAGACCGATAGCGCTAATATCCCATATCATAAAAATCTTTGAAAGGGTCATAAGAAGCAAGGTCATCACCCATCTAGATACCCATCAATTACACAACCCAGGGCAGCGTTGGTTTAGAGCAGGTCGCTCCTGTCTGTCCCAACTACTGGATCACTACGACAAGGTCCTAGATGCACTAAAGACAAAAAGAATGCAGATGTAATATACACAGACTTTACAAAAGCCTTCGACAAGTGTGTCCATGGCGTAATAGCACACAAAATGCGTGCTAAAGCAATAACAGGAAAAGTTAGTAGATGGATCTTTAATTTCCTGGCAAATAGAACACAAAGAGTAGTAATCAACAGAGTAAAGTCTGAGGCGGCTACGGTGAAAAGCTCTTGTTCCACAAGGCATAGTACTCGCTCCCATCTTGTTCTTCATCCTCATATCTGACATAGACAAGGATGTCAGCCACAGCACCGTGTCTTCCTTTACAGATAACACCCAACTCTGCATGACAGTGTCTTCCATTGCAGACACTGCAAGGCTCCAGGCGGACATCAGCCAAATCTTTCAATGGGCTGCAGAAAACAATATGAAGTTCAACAATGAGAAATTTGAATTACTCCGATATGGTAAACGTGAGGAAATTAAAACCTCATCAGAGTATAAAACAAATTCCAACCACACAATAGAGCGAAAAACTAACGTCAAAGACCTGGGAGTTATCATGTCGGAGGATCTCACCTTCAGGGACCATAACATTGTATCAATCGCATCTGCTAGAAAAATGACAGGATGAATAATGAGAACCTTCAAAACTAGGGATGCCAAGCCCATGATGACACTCTTCAGGTCGCTTGTTCTGTTTAGGCTGGAGTATTGCTGCACACTAACAGCACCTTTCAAGGTAGGTGAAATTGCTGACCTAGAAAATGTACAGAGAACCTTCACGGCAAGCATAACTGAGATAAAACACCTCAATTACTGGGAGCCTTCGAGGTTCCTGAATTTGTACTCCCTGGAACACAGGCGGGAGAGATACATGATTATATACACCTGGAAACTCCTAGAGGGACTAGTTCCAAACTTGCATACTAAAATCACTCTCTACGAAAGCAAGACTCGGCAGACGATGCAACATCCCCTCAATGAAAAGCAGGGGTGTCACTAGCACATTAAGAGACAACACAATAAGTGTCAGGGGCCCGAGACTGTTCAGCTGCCTCACAGCATACATAAGGGGGATTACCAATAGACCCCTGACTGTCTTCAAGCAGGCACTGGACAAGCACCTAAAGTCGGTACCTGACCAACCGGGCTGTGGTTCGTACGTTGGATTGCGTGCAGATAGCAGTAACAGCCTGGTTGATCAGGCCCTGATCCATCACGAGGCCTTGTCACAGACCGGGCCGCGGGGTCGTTGACCCCCGGAACCCTCTCCAGGTACACCATCACACCACCTGCTATACCACCTCACCACCATCTCACCCCCTGCTACACCACCACACCACCTGCTACACCACCACACCACCTGCTACACCACCACCACCTGCTACACAACCACACCACCTGCTACACAACCACCACCACCTGCTGAACCAACTCACCACCTGCTACACCACCACACCACCTGCTACACCACACCACCTGCTACACCACACCACCTGCTGAACCACCTCACCACCTGCTACACCACCTCACCACCTGCTGAACCACCTCACCACCTGCTACACCACACCACCTGCTACACCACACCACCTGCTGAACCACCTCACCTGCTACACCACACCACCTGCTTAACCACCTCACCACCTGCTACAACACCACACCACCTGCTACACCACACCACCTGCTACACCACCTTACCACCTGCTTCACCACCACACCACCTGCTACAAGACCACACCACCTGATGAACCACCTCACCACCTGCTACACCACACCACCTCCTACACCACCTTACCACCTGCTACACCTTACCACCTGCTACACCACCACACCACCTGCTACACCTCACCACCTACTACACCACCACAGCACCTGCTACACCTTACTACCTGCTACACCACCTAACCACCTACTACACCACCTCACCACCTGCTACACCACCACACCACCTGCTACACCACCACACCACCTGCTATACCACCTCACCACCTGCTACACCACACCACCTGCTACACCTCACCACCTGCTACACTACCACACCTGCTACACCGCCTCACCACCTGCTACACCATACCACCTGCTACACCACCACACCACCTGCTACACCACCTCACCACCTGCTACACCACCACACCACCTGTTACACCGCCTCACCACCTGCTACACCACCTCACCACCTGCTACACCACACCACCTGCTATACCACCTCACCACCTGCTACACCACACCACCTGCTACACCTCACCACCTGCTACACCACCACACCTGCTACACCGCCTCACCACCTGCTACACACCACCTGCTACACCACCGC
The DNA here is from genome assembly GCF_038502225.1 of Cherax quadricarinatus. NCBI lineage: Eukaryota > Metazoa > Arthropoda > Malacostraca > Decapoda > Parastacidae > Cherax > Cherax quadricarinatus. The sequence continues at coordinate 34,141,315 of NC_091322.1, read as the reverse complement.
ACCACCTGCTACACCACCACACCTGCTACACCACCACACCACCTGCTACACCTCACCACTTGCTACACCACCACACCACCTGCTACACCACCTCACCACCTGCTACACCACCTCACCACCTGCTACACCACCTCACCACTTGATACACCACCTCACCACCTGCTACACCACCTCACCACTTGCTACACCACCTCACCACCTGCTACACCACCACACCACCTGCTACACCACACACACACACACACACACACACTGATACAGAAACTCATACACACACACACACACACACACACACACACACACACACACACACACACACTGATACAGAAACTCACACACACACACACACACACACACACACACACACACACACACACACACACACACACACACACACACACACGTACGTTAGGCCCATATTGGAGTATGCGGCACCAGTTTGGAACCCACACCTAGCCAAGCACGTAAAGAAACTAGAGAAAGTGCAAAGGTTTGCAACAAGACTAGTCCCAGAGCTAAGAGGTATGTCCTACGAGGAGAGGTTAAGGGAAATCAAACTGACGACACTGGAGGACAGGAGAGATAGGGGGGACATGATAACGACATACAAAATACTGAGAGGAATTGACAAGGTGGACAAAGACAGGATGTTCCAGAGATTGGACACAGTAACAAGGGGACACAGTTGGAAGTTGAAGACACAGATGAATCACAGGGATGTTAGGAAGTATTTCTTCAGCCACAGAGTAGTCAGTAAGTGGAATAGTTTGGGAAGCGATGTAGTGGAGGCAGGATCCATACATAGCTTTAAGCAGAGGTACGATAAAGCTCACGGCTCAGGGAGAGTGACCTAGTAGCGATCAGTGAAGAGGCGGGGCCAGGAGCTCGGACTCGACCCCCGCAACCTCAACTAGGTGAGTACAACTAGGTGAGTACACACACAGGACAAAATGGTAACTAACACACACACACACACACACACACACGTACTCATATACAACAGGCCTAGTGTCTAATCGACATGTGCCTAGGACAAAATGGTAACTAACCACCTGCTACACCACCTCACCACCTGCTACACCACCTCACCACCTGCTACACCTCACCACCTGCTACACCACCCCACCACCTGCTACACCATCACACCACCTGCTACACCACCTCTCCACCTGCTACACCACCACACCACCTGCTACACCACCTCACCACCTGCTACACCACCACACCACCTGCTACACCACCTCACCACCTGCTACACCACCTCACCACCTGCTACACCACCTCACTACCTGCACCACCTCACCACCTGCTACACCACCTCACCACCTGCTACACCACCTCACCACCTCACCACCTGCTACACCTCACCACCTGCTACACCACCTCACCACCTGCTACACCACCTCACCACCTGCTACACCACCTCACCACCTGCTACACCACCTCACCACCTGCTACACCACCTACCACACCACCTCACCACCTGCTACACCACCTCACCACCTGCTACACCACCTCACCACCTGCTACACCACCTCACTACCTGCTACACCACCTCACCACCTGCTACACCACCTCACCACTTAGTATAAATATGTATCACCATTATTTTTCCACGCGTGTCTTATTTCCTTGTATGTTCACTGAGTTGTGTGCTGGTGATCGAGTCTTGGCTACTTTTGTTGTCTTCATCAATGGAAATTACTTATTTCTAGCCTTTTAAGCCGTATCATATTTATTCCCTAATTACGAACATTGAAAATCATGTACACACTTCATTAAGGAAAGTGGTTGGGACATTTCCTCTTCTCTCCAACACCTTTACCCATTTACCTCCTTCCCTATCCTTCCTCTTCCCTCCTTCCTCTTCCCTCCTTCCTTGCCTCAGCTCTGGTCATAGTTCAGGTATTCTCAAAACTGTGTAGAGACTGTTCATCCAGTTACTTACACTTCTCTATCCTGAGACTGAAAATCCTTCCAGTTATTTTCCCCTCGTATGTCGCTTTAAAACAATTGCTGAGTTGCACTCTTGTCTTTTTTTTGTTTCTCCTTATCTTTTAGGTTCACCTCGTACGCAGTTTTAGGTGTGCCGTCGGAACGGCTGCTGTACTGTGCACGCGCACCTCAGACTCTAGGAGCGGTATCACAAAAAAGAAAAATAGGATATTAACAGAGGTCACAGTGGGTTTTTATCAGACGTCACTCGGCATACCTGGAGGGTGTTCCGGGGGTCAACGCCCCCGCGGCCTAGTTACATCACAGAAATATTAGTTGTTTCGTATATAATTACATCACATAGCTTATGTACAAAAGAAAATGTGGATACGTATATTCTCCAGAAATACTTAATACCCATACATAGTAGTTCTTGAGTGTTTGCTTCCCAGTTTTCTGGTGTCTGTGCTGTAAATGTTAAGATATTTTGCTTCTCGCTGAGACCTCCTGCAAATCTACCTCAATCACGATCTCTCGTATATCTTGTCGTTTTCGGTATAATTCTTACTTTGACCTCAGTAGTTTGTCTAGTCTCTCCAGTATTTACTGGACTGTGACAGCGAAATTATCTCAGGAAATTTTTATACTTTTCTGCTGTCGGGTTATCTATCCTCTTGTGTTTTCCTCAGCAGGTAGGTTAGTAGCCCCATTTTTAGTTCATTAAGTCAATTTTTCCTAAATCATATAGAGTAGATTAGGACACTGCAGATGTATCTAATTTTTCTAAATAATAAAAAAATACCTTGGCACAAGAACAACTAGAGGAAAATGTATGGGAGGAAGTGCAAAATATAACCAAGTGAAAAGCAGAAGCCCGTGGGTACAATAAGAGAACATTGTATCAACATTCGTGGTCCCAGACTATTCAGCATTCTACCAGAAGATATCAAAAACACTGCCGGAACAAGTGTACAAGTCTTAAAGAAGAAACATGAAAAGTACCTCCGCTAAGTGCCAGATACGTGGGCCAGCGGGCCATTACCTTTGAATAATTTTGATATACCTTTGTAGGGTTTCGAGAGTTTTTCTACTCTTTCAGCTCGACCCTGAGCCAGGTTTGTCTGGTGTTTGCCTGATGAACCGGGCTGTTACTGGTGGAGTCCCACCGACCCGCATATCCATTAATGCCCGGTTTATCTGACATTTGTCAGAGGCACGTATCTAATTTCTTCTTGAAAACTTACTTGTTCTGGCAATGTTTCTGATGTCTTGTGGTAGTGTGTTAAACAGTCTGGGCCCACGGATGTTGATACAATATTCTCTTATTGTGTCCACGGCGCAAGGGTCATAGAGCGTTGTTTCCACTCCTGTGGTGGAGCAAGGGACTCTTATTTTACTCTTTTATATTTCGTCTCATATGGACCGTTGAGACTGAGTCCCAGCATCACATTTTAGGTGTCCTGTTGTTCGGTGGGGAGTTGTATATTATGGTTATTTTATTGCGTAATCTTTTGCATTCCTTAATGTTCAGGTTCTTTCGAATTTCCAGGTTTTCATGCGGAATGGGGCTCCAACGGCTGATAACAGGAATGGGTACTGTAATGGTCAGCAATGGGAATGGGTGTTGTATTGCCTGAAATGGAAAAGTGTGCTAAGATTCCTGTAATGTGAATGATTGCGGGAATGTATGACAACGGGAAAGGGTACAAGAACGGCTGACAACGGGAAAGGGTACAAGAACGGCTGACAACGGGAAAGGGTACAAGAACGGCTGACAACGGGAAAGGGTACAAGAACGGCTGACAACGGGAAAGGATACAGGAACGGCTGACCACTGGAAAGGGTACGGGAACGACTGACAACAGAAAAGGGTACGGGAGCGGCTTATAACGGGAAAGGGCATATGAGCGGCTAATAACGGGAAAGGGTACAGGAACAGCTAACAACGGGAAGGCCTAAGACTGCCTTGAATGACTGGTCACAGTTGTCTGAAATGGCTGATAACAGGTGCCTTGAATGGCTAACAACAGGTGCCTGGAATGGCAGGGTGTTGAATAACGGAGGCTGAGGCAGGTGCCAAGGGCCACTAGGCACCAGCCTGGTCGTCAACATTTGCATACATATAAGTAAACTTCCTCACGTACTTTCATGACTTCTTCACACGTAATTGTTGGATACTTCTTATTTGTTGTGACGTGTGTGTGTGTACTCACCTAATTGTGACTGCAGGGGTCGAGTCATAGCTTTGTATGTGTGTGCGTGTGTGTGTGTGAGGAACAAAAGTGAGGTATATATTTGAGTTTGTTGAATGGGGGCGAGAGTTTCCTTTCTGAATTATTAAAACACTGAGTATTGGCACGTTGAGTTGGCATCGTGTCCTCACGACACTTACTGTACAAGCAAACACTTGTACCATGAGGATGCACTGCCAGTCGTATGAGCATTGCTGCTGGTCGTTTGATTCATGCTGCCAGTCGTATGAGCAGTGCTGCAAAATAACCTGAGCTACCAGGAGTATGAGCAATGCTGCCAGTTAAGTGATGCAGGTGCTCCTGCTCCTCTCTGTGTGAGACTTGTGGCGGGCAGCTGACTGAGAAGCACTTTTTAACTGCCCACTGCTTTGGCCTTTTCACTTTGATGTCATGTTTTCACAATTACTGGGATGCCTGTAGGGACCTCGGGAAGCTTTTAGGAGAGTTTTTCATAACATCGTCTGTTCAATTACTTTTCTAAATGATGTTTGTTACTTTAATCTTAATGTGATTGTGTTTGAGTTATGTATTTTGTTTGTGCTATTATTATTTTGTTAGTTTTACCTTTGACATTCATTTATTAAGAGCACTGACTGATCGACCAACTGAAATTACTCTTCAAATTGCAGTTTCCTTTTCCATTATGTCAGCGTTGTATAAAATTTGGAACAATTGTAATAATAATAATCAAGTCTTTCTTATTTACTAAGCGATATGCGTCATTTAAACAGTTTAAAAAAATATAAAAAATTCTATATTATAATATTATTTTCAGTGAACCTGTTGCTTACCCATGTAATATTGTTATTGGTATATATATTTGGCCTCACCAATGTTTGAGAATGTATTGGGAAGCAGCTAACCTGATTGTGGTGAGAGCTCTTCATGCAGGAGATTGTCTGTTGGCTGTCCCTAATTCCTCCGGATGTTCTTGCCTCAACCACTAGACTATTTATATTGCTGTAGCCTTTCGCCTTCCCACCTCTGTTCTAACTGAACATGGGTTTATCTGCAGATTTGTCATGGCAAACCATCAAGTCGTAATGAACGACTTGAATTGAGCCCGTAGATCGTGGCTTTGAGAGAATTCTATGAAGTTACTGTGAAGGCTGTATTAAAGGACATTGGGGTCACGAATGGTGGCGACTGATGCAGACAGGACACAGCAGTGCTAGCTTTTGTAAAACTTTCCCGTTAGAAGCCTCGTAGCTCAGCAGTAAAGTGCTGGACCAGTTAATGTCAGGACCACAGTTTGAGGCCCCGTCCACTTTCTGTTTGCATATATATTATGCAAGAATCGCGAACAAGCGACACAATGAAAAACCTCCACTGGGGGAGTTAAATGATAGCTCTAGGATTTTTGTGTTGCAATCAACACATCATCAGGAGCTTGCAAAGTTACAGAAATAATTAAGAAAATCTCAGCAGATTCGTTCCGAGGGACACTTTGCTAAGCGTCCCTTGGGACGCATCTGCTGAGATTTTCTTATTCATTTCTACAGCCTTGCCAGCTCCTGATGATGTATTGATTGCAACACGTTTTAGGATATATTTTTTCATTTATGTTAATGTAAAAATTAATAATTTTGTACCAAAAGAACATTAGGAAACTTGCTTAACCAAATTATAACAAGCGCAATTTAATTTAGCCTAATCTAACTAAATATATTTTAGACAAGTTTAGAATAATTTAATAATAAAGAAACAATGAAATATATTTTTTTCGTTAGGTTCAGAATGATTTTTGTGAAATTATTGCAGACACAAAATTTCGCTTGCCTTATTCAACAACAAAAGCGTTGCTATTTAATCCAAAATCGCAAGTTTTACCTATTCGACACGACATATATATATATATATATATATATATATATATATATATATATATATATATATATATATATATATATATATATATATAATAATAATAAATATAATATAGAGAAGTACCACTTCTATAACTGGACTGGGGACCCTCATCCTCAGAGAAGACAATAAACGTACCTCAGGGAAAACTCAAGGTTCTCCCCGGAGCTGTTTGAATATTTTCGTCTCCTACCCCCCCCCCCCCCCTATATTTTATATTCTATGGGAACATTTATTAATAAACAGAATACATTTGCAGAAAAACACAAACATGAATACAATGGCACAATGTATTAAAGATCATGAATGTCCTCCATCTCCTCTGAAGCCGGACGCGAGCCAAGTATGCAGCAAGCATTTCCCCTCTGGATGGCCACGCTGAGGCGCTGGAACATGAAAGCGGGTGCCCTTGGGTCCCTGGTGGTGTCAATGAGTCTGGAACCCAGTTCTTTAAGGAAACGTGTGGCATTTTTTCCCCATGATCCCTAGGTCTCTGATCCCACTGGGACAAATTGATACTGTTGGCTTATGTCCCTGTACTTGCTGATCTTGTACTCCTCCCTGTGGTCAGCAGCTCCATACACACACACACACACACACACACATTGTGTGTGTGTGTGTGTGTGTGTGTGTGTGTGTGTGCAAAACAACCAGAATGATACCTCTAGGCCCTTCGTGTCGCAGCCAACACATCAGGAGCTTTCAGTGTTGCAGAAATGAGTAGGAAATTCAAGTATATTCGTTTAGGGGAACGATTCCAACTCGAATGAAGTAGATGACACCAATCAGAGCAGTGCCAAGTGCCAGAAAAATGAAAGCAGAGTATTAAAGCAGTAGAAGGCAGCCAGCCCACAAGCACTGATAATTATGTAGTAACAACCTAGTGAGCATAACATTAGTGATATGGCAGCTATCAAAAATTCGGTCAACTTTGATATGTTATAAAATACTTTAAATTCTGAATATAATTATAGATGGCAATTGTCTTAGATTCAATAATATTAAGGAAAATTGGTCTATGGTTGACTCATTTAAAACAAGAGTGAAACGTCGACAGTTTATCCCATCCGACACTTGAGCAGCTGCTAACACAAGAAAGAGCAGGAAACCATGCCCTAAGTCATTGGTCTGAAACTATGACGATATTTACAGAATTAGGTGTAATGGCTGCAACTTATGTGGGACACACTGGCCCACCCCTAGATGTCAGAATAACACAATAGTATTTGATATGAATAACTCGGGAATCAAATAGGATACTCAACCACACCCCGAGATTGCAACAGTCCCCCAAACTGGTCGGAAGCCAGAGTCCTAGTTTCTTGTACCTCATGGCTAGAAAGAAATATTGAAGAATCAGCAGTTATAAAACATGATAAACATTCGTTATATAATAGTTATACATTATTCAAACTCGATTCGTTTATAATTGATGCCATCGTGCATAACCTGAAGCTGGATTCTTATATGAATGCTATAGACATCTCCCTTTTTATAAACTATAGGCGTTTTCCTCTTGATAAACCGTAGACGTCTCCCTCTTGATAAACTATAGACGTCTCCCTCTTGATAAACTATAGACGTCTCCCTCTTGATAAACTATAGACGTCTCCCTCTTGATAAACTATAGACGTCTCCCTCTTGATAAACTATAGACGTCTCCCTCTTGATAAACCGTAGACGTCTCCCTCTTTATAAACTATAGACGTCTCCCTCTTGATAAACTATAGATGTCTCCCTCTTGATAAACTATAGACGTCTCCCTCTTGATAAACTATAGACGTCTCCCTCTTGATAAACTATAGATGTCTCCCTCTTGATAAACTATAGACGTCTCCCTCTTGATAAACTATAGACGTCTCCCTCTTGATAAACTATAGACGTCTCCCTCTTGATAAACCGTAGACGTCTCCCTCTTTATAAACTATAGACGTCTCCCTCTTGATAAACCGTAGACGTCTCCCTCTTGACAAACTATAGACGTCTCCCTCTTGATAAACTATAGACGTTTCCCTCTTGATAAACTATAGACGTCTCCCTCTTGATAAACCGTAGACGTCTCCCTCTTGATAAACTATAGACGTCTCCCTCTTGATAAACTATAGACGTCTCCCTCTTGATAAACTATAGACGTCTCCCTCTTGATAAACTATAGACGTCTCCCTCTTGATAAACCGTAGACGTCTCCCTCTTGATAAACTATAGACGTCTCCCTCTTGATAAACTATAGACGTTTCCCTCTTGATAAACTATAGACGTCTCCCTCTTGATAAACTATAGACGTCTCCCTCTTGATAAACTATAGACGTTTCCCTCTTGATAAACTATAGACGTCTCCCTCTTGATAAACTATAGACGTCTCCCTCTTGATAAACTATAGACGTCTCCCTCTTGATAAACTATAGACGTCTCCCTCTTGATAAACTATAGACGTCTCCCTCTTGATAAACTATAGACGTCTCCCTCTTGATAAACTATAGACGTCTCCCTCTTGATAAACTATAGATGTCTCCCTCTTGATAAACTATAGATGTCTCCCTCTTGATAAACTATAGACGTCTCCCTCTTGATAAACTATAGACGTCTCCCTCTTGATAAACTATAGATGTCTCCCTCTTGATAAACTATAGACGTCTCCCTCTTCATAAACTATAGATGTCTCCCTCTTGATAAACTATAGACGTCTCCCTCTTGATAAACTATAGATGTCTCCCTCTTGATAAACTATAGATGTCTCCCTCTTGATAAACTATAGACGTCTCCCTCTTTATAAACTATAGACGTTTCCCTCTTGATAAACTATAGATGTCTCCCTCTTGATAAACTATAGATGTCTCCCTCTTGATAAACTATAGACGTCTCCCTCTTTATAAACTATAGACGTCTCCCTCTTGATAAACTATAGATGTCTCCCTCTTGATAAACTATAGATGTCTCCCTCTTGATAAACTATAGACGTTTCCCTCTTGACAAACTATAGATGTCTCCCTCTTGATAAACTATAGACGTTTCCCTCTTGATAAACTATAGATGTCTCCCTCTTGATAAACTATAGACGTTTCCCTCTTGACAAACTATAGATGTCTCCCTCTTGATAAACTATAGACGTTTCCCTCTTGATAAACTATAGATGTCTCCCTCTTGATAAACTATAGACGTTTCCCTCTTGATATACTATAGACGTTTCCCTCTTGATAAACTATAGACGTTTCCCTCTTGACAAACTATAGACGTTTCCCTCTTGATAAACTATAGACGTTTCCCTCTTGATAAACTATAGACGTTTCCCTCTTGATAAACTATAGACGTTTCCCTCTTGACAAACTATAGACGTTTCCCTCTTGATAAACTATAGACGTTTCCCTCTTGATAAACTATAGACGTTTCCCTCTTGACAAACTATAGACGTTTCCCTCTTGATAAACTATAGACGTTTCCCTCTTGACAAACTATAGACGTTTCCCTCTTGATAAACTATAGACGTTTCCCTCTTGATAAACTATAGACGTTTCCCTCTTGACAAACTATAGACGTTTCCCTCTTGATAAACTATAGACGTCTCCCTCTTGATAAACTATTAATGTTTTCCTTTTGGTTTAAGTGAGTCAGTCTTAATATTATGAAATTTTCCTAAGACAATTGCCAGATATATTTATATTCAGAATTTAAAGTATTTTATAGCATATCGAAGTTAGACAGAATTTTTTGATAATTGTCATATCAGTAATGTTATCTTCGCCAGGTCATTACTACATTATCAGTGCTCGTGAGCTGGCCCTCTTCTACTGCTTTAATACGCTGCCATCATTATTCTGGCACTTGGCACTGCTCTGCTTAGTGTCAACTACCTCATTCGAGTTAAAATTGTTTCCCTGAACGAATCTACTTGGACTTCCTACTTATTTCTGCAACATTAGAAGCTCCTGATGTGTTGAATGCAACACGAGAGGCCTAGAGCTATCGTTCAACTCCCCCTGTGGTTGTTTTGCTTCTTGTATGACTGGTTCGTGTGTGTCAATGTTTGTGTGTGTGGAATTATTTGATCTAATAATAACATATTTCTTTATCGTGTAATTTGCTTATTTTTATGTATAAAGCGTATAAATAAGCAATGTAAATATTAAAGTTTTGGTTTAAAATATATGCAGATTATGTAAATCCGAAATATTCAAATTATTTTATAAAAAGAATTATGAAAATATTTTTCGTCGTCTGGAGATCTTTTTTAAGACTGACATCTTGGTGAAGCGACGAGAGAGAGAGAGAGAGAGAGAGAGAGAGAGAGAGAGAGAGAGAGAGAGAGTGTGTGTATGTGCGCTCACGTGCGTGCATGTACTTACCGAATTGTGTTTGGGGGAGTCGAGACTGAGCTTCTGGCTCCGTCTCTTAAAGTACATTAACCAGCATCACTAATTTCTAGGCTCTTTGACTTTAGCATATCTACTCTTGAAGCTGTGTATTGGGTTTGCCTCCACCACTGCCTTATCCAAGTCATTCTACTTTTCAGCCACCCTGAGACTAAAGCAATACTTCCTTACATCCCTATAGCTCATCTGTGTCTTCATCTTTTACCTATGTCCTCTTGACCCTGGTCCTCTTAATTTAAAGTCTGTCCTAACTACCCTATCAATTCTCCTTAATATTTTCTGTGTCATAATCGTGCGTTCTCTTATCTACAAGTGGAAGTCGTACGTTCATCGAGAGCTTCAGTTTTAGTCTCTACTCTTTATGTTGGGTTATAATGTTGAGCTCACAAGGAACTGGAGAAAACACGTCTAACAAAAAACAGACATGTTATTATTTCCAGGTTTCACTTGCAAGTTCCAGTAGATTGAAACCTTGCAACAATGTAAGGTCTCTTGCTGTACTGGTTTTCCTGCACCACCGAATTGTATGTTTGTTAAACACTGTTGATACTGAGGTAGGAGAACAGTAGCTCAGGACTTGAAGGAACTCTCATCCTTAATCTTCTAGGACCCTTAAGTGGGAGGAGCAAGATAGTGGTGGGAGGAAGGGGGGTGATTATGTAGACCTGGAACAAGCGCACTCTTGTACAATTCTCAGTACTTACTGTTTGTTTAGCCTCGCCCGTGAGTGGCAGAGAGACTTGAGGGTTGGTGCCAAGCACGGATTGTTCACTACTCAGTTAACACAGTATACAGTCAGTTCTCGTATGTGGCTGCTCCGTTTAGCGCAGTTTTTTTCATAAATACAATTGAAAAAGTACATATAAAATTGAATAACATATGTAAAAGCCTTCTGACACAAAATTTACCAGAGAATACTAGAAGGTTAACCTATTGATACCCTTCTAGTATCTAGCTTGTCTGGATTGTATGTTTTATAATTCAATATTTTGCAGCTCCAGTACAGAGCAGGACAAGCTGCCTTAAGCGCTTCTAATTAAGATGGGTTTAAGATTACAGCAAGGAAAATATAAGATTGCTGCAAAAAAAAATTGAGAACTTAATGCTCATAAAAGAATGTCTAAGGAAACTAATTTATAATCAGATTAAATAAAAATTAAATTTAAAACAAATATCTGGAATTAATTTCTTACTCATATTGCAGTTTCAGTATATGTTATCAAATGATAATATATCTGTACAGTAATTAATCAACTTTGTACTGTACCCTTAGGCACATTGTGTGCATGTGTGTGTGTGTGTGTGTGTGTACTCACCTAATTGCACTCGCCTAATTGTGGTTGCAGGGGTCGAGACTCAGCTCCTGGCCCCGCCTCTTCACCGACCGCTACTAGGTCCTCTCTCCCCCTGCTGAATGAGCTTTATCATACCTCGTATTAAAACTATGTATAGTTCCTGCCTCCACTACATCGCTTGCCAGACTATTCCACTTCCTAACTACTCTATGACTGACTCTATGTCTGAGTTTCGCTCAGACCTCTGCAACACAATTGTCCTCAAAGATTTGTTAAATTATACCATAAATTAAGGAAAAATCCTGGACTTCAACTTACGAAACAGACAAAGCAAATACGATAGTAATTATGGATAAGGTAGATTAAAGTGGAAAAATTAACATGTTATTAGAAGACGGGGGAACTTACGTTTCCCTTAAGACTTTCCTTGGGGCAAAGGGGAAGTAAACTCCTCAAAAGAGCACTTGTGTGCCTCCTCCTGCAGCTGTTGTCTGGTGCTGGTCTGCTCAACTCCTCTCTTCTGATCTTAAGCAGAAATTATAAACACAGTTTCATTCTCTCAAGACGGAACCCGTCTTCCTCTTCCTTGGATCGAACTTTATTGCTTCCCATTCCCTTAGCGCTTATGACATCTACGGGTTTAGTGCTTCCAGGGATGCCTGAACAGGTGGTTTAGTCTGAAGCATAACAAGATCTCCGGGGATCCAGTATGCAAAATAAATGATCGTCATTATTGATGTTATCAATATGTTTATTTATGTTTGATATGCAACATCAGTAAATTGTCGCCTGATAAATTAGACACCTGTGCAACTCTTGGGTATCTTTATTGAGGAAAAGTTTCGCGCCACAGTAGCTTCATCAGTCCATACAAAGGAGAATCGTGAAGAACAGGAGGAGAATGAGGTAATCAGTCCCTCAACCTTGAGTCAGTGTGGTCAGTCCATTACATCGACTCAAGGTTGAGGGACTGATTACCTCATTCTCCTCCTGTTCTTCAAGATTCTCCTTTGTATGGACTGATGAAGCCACTGTGTGGCGAAACGTTTTCTCAATAAAGATACCCAACAGTTGCACATGTGTCTAATTTATCAACGTGTCGGTTCTCTGAACCATTCATCTACAAATTGTCGCCAATTACAAGTAGCGCTGACTGGCACTAGTTGCGCTGACTAACACCAGTAGTGCTGACTGGCACCAGTGCCAGCGCTTAGTGGCACCAAAACTAATTAACGTTTCATTGCCTAATTTTGGAACAGCGATTAATGTGGCTGAGGACGTCAGTGTGGAAGATGTCAGCACGCTACACCACTGCTGTCGCCGCCACCTGTTTTCTGTCAGTGGTGTGATAGTTGGGATAGACATGATCTTCCTGTTACAAGGCTGCGTTGGGTGGGCTCACCTCTCTCCATAAAACCTTCACATAAAGACTGTAATGTGTGATGTTACTGCTGCTGTGACGTTACAGCTGCTGTCATGTTACTGCTGCTGTGACGTTACAGCTGCTGTCATGTTACTGCTGCTGTCAGGGTTACTGCTGCTGTGACGTTACAGCTGCTGTCATGTTACTGCTGCTGTCAGGGTTACTGCTGCTGTGATGTTACTGCTGCTGTCAGGGTTACTGCTGCTGTGACGTGACGTTACTGCTCCTGTCATATTACTGCTGCTGTGATACTGCTGTTGTGACGTTACTACTGCTGTCATGTAACTGCTGCTGTGATGTCATGTTACTGATGATGTCATGTCACTGCTGCCGTCATATGTCATGATACTGCTGCTGTGATGCGTCATGTTACTGCTGCTGTGATGTGTCATGTTACTGCTGCTGTGATGTCATGATACTGCTGCTGTGATGCGTCATGTTACTGCTGCTGTGATGTCATGTTACTGCTGCTGTGATGTCATGTTACATGCTGCTGTGATGTGTTACTGCTGCTGTGATGTCTGCTGCTGTGATGTCATGATACTGCTGCTGTGATGTGTCATGTTACTGCTGCTGTGATGTCATGTTACTGCTGCTGTGATGTCATGTTACTGCTGCTGTGATGTGTCATGTTACTGCTGCTGTGATGTGTCATGTTACTGCTGCTGTGATGTGTCATGTTACTGCTGCTGTGATGTCATGTTACTGCTGCTGTGATGTGTCATGTTACTGCTGCTGTGATGTCATGTTACTGCTGCTGTGATGTGTCATGTTACTGCTGCTGTGATGTGTCATGTTACTGCTGCTGTGATGTGTCATGTTACTGCTGCTGTGATGTCATGTTACTGCTGCTGTGATGTGTCATGTTACTGCTGCTGTGATGTGTCATGTTACTGCTGCTGTGATGTGTCATGTTACTGCTGCTGTGATGTCATGTTACTGCTGCTGTGATGTCATGTTACTCATGTTACTGCTGCTGTGATGTCTTGTTACTGCTGCTGTGATGTGTCATGTTACTGCTGCTGTGATGTGTCATGTTACTGCTGCTGTGATGTGTCATGTTACTGCTGCTGTGATGTCATGTTACTGCTGCTGTGATGTCATGTTACTGATGATGTCATGCCACTGCTGCCGTCATATGTCATGATACTGCTGCTGTGATGTCATGTTACTGCTGCTGTGATGTGTCATGTTACTGCTGCTGTGATGTGTCATGTTACTGCTGCTGTGATGCGTCATGTTACTGCTGCTGTGATGTGTCATGTTACTGCTGCTGTGATGTCATGTTACTGATGATGTCATGTCACTGCTGCCGTCATATGTCATGATACTGCTGCTGTGATGCGTCATGTTACTGCTGCTGTGATGTGTCATGTTACTGCTGCTGTGATGCGTCATGTTACTGCTGCTGTGATGTGTCATGTTACTGCTGCTGTGATGTGTCATGTTACTGCTGCTGTGATGTCATGTTACTGCTGCTGTGATGCGTCATGTTACTGCTGCTGTGATGTGTCATGTTACTGCTGCTGTGATGCGTCATGTTACTGCTGCTGTGATGTGTCATGTTACTGCTGCTGTGATGCGTCATGTTACTGCTGCTGTGATGCGTCATGTTACTGCTGCTGTGATGTCATGTTACTGATGATGTCATGCCACTGCTGCCGTCATATGTCATGATGCTGCTGTGATGCGTCATGTTACTGCTGCTGTGATGTCATGTTACTGCTGCTGTGATGCGTCATGTTACTGCTGCTGTGATGTGTCATGTTACTGCTGCTGTGATGTGTCATGTTACTGCTGCTGTGATGCGTCATGTTACTGCTGCTGTGATGTGTCATGATACTGCTGCTGTGATGCGTCATGTTACTGCTGCTGTGATGTGTCATGTTACTGCTGCTGTGATGTGTCATGTTACTGCTGCTGTGATGCGTCATGTTACTGCTGCTGTGATGTGTCATGATACTGCTGCTGTGATGTGTCATGTTACTGCTGCTGTGATGCGTCATGTTACTGCTGCTGTGATGTGTCATGATACTGCTGCTGTGATGTGTCATGTTACTGCTGCTGTGATGTGTCATGTTACTGCTGCTGTGATGTGTCATGATACTGCTGCTGTGATGTGTCATGATACTGCTGCTGTGATGTGTCATGTTACTGCTGCTGTGATGTGTCATGATACTGCTGCTGTGATGTCATGTTACTGCTGCTGTGATGTGTCATGTTACTGCTGCTGTGATGTGTCATGTTACTGCTGCTGTGATGTCATGTTACTGCTGCTGTGATGTCATGTTACTGCTGCTGTGATGTGTCATGTTACTGCTGCTGTGATGTCATGATACTGCTGCTGTGATGTCATGATACTGCTGCTGTGATGTGTCATGATACTGCTGCTGTGATGTGTCATGTTACTGCTGCTGTGATGTCATGATACTGCTGCTGTGATGTGTCATGTTACTGCTGCTGTGATGTCATGATACTGCTGCTGTGATGTCATGATACTGCTGCTGTGATGTCATGTTACTGCTGCTGTGATGTGTCATGTTACTGCTGCTGTGATGCGTCATGTTACTGCTGCTGTGATGTGTCATGTTACTGCTGCTGTGATGCGTCATGTTACTGCTGCTGTGATGCGTCATGTTACTGCTGCTGTGATGTGTCATGTTACTGCTGCTGTGATGCGTCATGTTACTGCTGCTGTGATGCGTCATGTTACTGCTGCTGTGATGTCATGTTACTGCTGCTGTGATGTGTCATGTTACTGCTGCTGTGATGCGTCATGTTACTGCTGCTGTGATGTGTCATGTTACTGCTGCTGTGATGTGTCATGATACTGCTGCTGTGATGTGTCATGATACTGCTGCTGTGATGTGTCATGTTACTGCTGCTGTGATGTGTCATGTTACTGCTGCTGTGATGCGTCATGTTACTGCTGCTGTGATGTGTCATGTTACTGCTGCTGTGATGCGTCATGTTACTGCTGCTGTGATGCGTCATGTTACTGCTGCTGTGATGTGTCATGTTACTGCTGCTGTGATGCGTCATGTTACTGCTGCTGTGATGCGTCATGTTACTGCTGCTGTGATGTCATGTTACTGCTGCTGTGATGTGTCATGTTACTGCTGCTGTGATGCGTCATGTTACTGCTGCTGTGATGCGTCATGTTACTGCTGCTGTGATGCGTCATGTTACTGCTGCTGTGATGCGTCATGTTACTGCTGCTGTGATGTGTCATGTTACTGCTGCTGTGATGCGTCATGTTACTGCTGCTGTGATGCGTCATGTTACTGCTGCTGTGATGCGTCATGTTACTGCTGCTGTGATGTGTCATGTTACTGCTGCTGTGATGCGTCATGTTACTGCTGCTGTGATGCGTCATGTTACTGCTGCTGTGATGTCATGTTACTGCTGCTGTGATGTGTCATGTTACTGCTGCTGTGATGCGTCATGTTACTGCTGCTGTGATGTCATGTTACTGCTGCTGTGATGTGTCATGTTACTGCTGCTGTGATGCGTCATGTTACTGCTGCTGTGATGTCATGTTACTGCTGCTGTGATGTGTCATGTTACTGCTGCTGTGATGCGTCATGTTACTGCTGCTGTGATGCGTCATGTTACTGCTGCTGTGATGTCATGTTACTGCTGCTGTGATGCGTCATGTTACTGCTGCTGTGATGCGTCATGTTACTGCTGCTGTGATGCGTCATGTTACTGCTGCTGTGATGCGTCATGTTACTGCTGCTGTGATGCGTCATGTTACTGCTGCTGTGATGTGTCATGTTACTGCTGCTGTGATGTGTCATGTTACTGCTGCTGTGATGTCATGTTACTGCTGCTGTGATGTGTCATGTTACTGCTGCTGTGATGTCATGTTACTGCTGCTGTGATGTCATGTTACTGCTGCTGTGATGTCATGTTACTGCTGCTGTGATGCGTCATGTTACTGCTGCTGTGATGTGTCATGTTACTGCTGCTGTGATGTGTCATGTTACTGCTGCTGTGATGCGTCATGTTACTGCTGCTGTGATGCGTCATGTTACTGCTGCTGTGATGTCATGTTACTGCTGCTGTGATGTCATGTTACTGCTGCTGTGATGTCATGTTACTGCTGCTGTGATGTCATGTTACTGCTGCTGTGATGTCATGTTACTGCTGCTGGTCTCAAGTTTTTTTTACCAAGGCTGTGCTGCGTCATTTCTGACGTGTGGATGTGCTTTTCTATGCCCTGTGAGTTTTCACATAATTTAACTCCTTAAAAGAACACTAAGTACTTGTATTAAAGGCATTTAGCATCACATGTGAAGACAACACACACGGAATGAGACCTATGTGCCAAGTGCAGGGTCATGGTGTCAGCTGCGCCTTCAGTGTGTGTAGTGTGTGTGTTAATATTACGTAAGACTTGGAATGGGTCAAGTATTGGGCAAAAACTGCTTCCTGGGTCTCTTACTGTAATATAGTTTTGTTCACTGGCTTGCTAAACCTGAATAAATACCGTTGCCCTGCACCACAACTACAAGCATACCCTACCACCTTCACCACCTACCACCACCTTCACCACCTACCACCACCTTCACCACCTACCACCACCTTCACCACATACCACCACCTGCCACTACCTTCACCTACCACTACCTTCACCACCTACTGCCACCATCACACCTATCACCACCATCACTACCTACCACCACCATCACTACCTATCACCACCATCACTACCTATCACCACCATCACTACCTATCACCACCTACCACCACCTTCACTACCTACCTATCACCACCTACCACCACCTTCACTACCTACCTACCACTACCTCCACCATCTACTACTACCTTCACCTACCACTACTTTCACCACCTACCACTACCTTCATCACCTACCACTACCTTCACCACCTACCACCACCTTCACCACATACCACCACCTGCCACTACCTTCACCTACCACTACCTTCACCACCTACTGCCACCATCACACCTATCACCACCATCACTACCTACCACCACCATCACTACCTATAACCATCACTACCTACAACCACCTTCACTACCTACCTACTACTACCTCCACCATCTACCACTACCTTCACCTACCACTACTTTCACCACCTACCACTACCTTCACCACCTACCACTACCTTGCCAGGTAACCTCCAGGTACCTTCACCACTTACCATCACCTTCACCTACCACCACCTTCACCACCTACCACGACCTGCCACTACCTTCACCTACCACTACCTTCACCACCTACTGCCAGCATCACACCTGTCACCACCATCACTACCTACCATCACCATCACTACCTATCACCACCATCACTACCTATCACCACCATCACTACCTATCACCACCTACCACCACCTTCACTACCTACCTACCACTACCTCCACCATCTACCACTACCTTCACCTACCACTACTTTCACCACCTACCACTACCTTCACCTACCACTACCTTCACCACCTACCACTACCTTCACCACCTACCACTACCTTCACCTCACAGTAGTAGTACCAGTTCCTAGTAACCAGTTACCAGTAACCAGTGTACCAGTAGATGACTCACTACCAACCGTCTGTGTGAATCATTGATTGTATTCATATTGCTGCTGACCATAGCAGGATTTCAAACACCCTCACCCGTAGGCACTATGGGTCAGTCAAGATAGGGAGCAGAGAGAGGCAGGTTCTCAGTAGTAATAACAGTTCCTAGTAACCAGTTACCAGTAACCGGTACTACTACTGAGACACCTACCACTATCTTCACCACCTACCACCACCTTCACCACCTACCACCACCTTCACCTACCACTACCTTCACCACCTACTGCAACCATCACACCTATCACCACCATCACTACCTACCACCATCACTACCTATCACCACCATCACTACCTATCACCACCATCACTACCTATCACCACCATCACTACCTACCACCACCACCACCACCACCACCACCTATCACCACCATCACTGCCTACCACCACCATCACTACCTGTCACCATCTCTACCTGTCACCATCTCTACCTGTCACCATCTCTACCTGTCACCATCTCTACCTGTCACCGTCTCTACCTGTCACCATCTCTACCTGTCACCATCTCTACCTATCACCACCACTACCTACCACCACCATCACCACCATCACTATCATCACCACCTTCACTACCATCTTCCCTAGCAATACCTCTTACCTCTTTATAATCCTCCTCCTCCTCCTCTCTCTTTGTCCTCCTCTCCTCTCTGTCCTCCTCTTCCACCTCTTCCTCTCCTCCTCCTCTCCCTCTTCCTCCTCCTCTCCCTCTTCCTCCTCGTCTCCCTCTTCCTCTTCCTCTCCCTCTTCCTCTTCCTCCTCTTCTCCACCACCTCTGCTTCCTTCTCTTCTTCCTCTTCCACCTCCTCCGTCTCCTCCTCCTCTTCCTCTTCATCTTCCTTCTCTTCCTCCTCTTCCACCTCCTCCTTTTCCTTCACTTCCTCCTCCTTCTCTTCTACCTCCTCTTCTTCCTCTTCCTTCTCTTCCTCCTCTTGCACCTCCTCTTCCTCCTCTTGCACCTCCTCTTCCTCCTCTTGCACCTCCTTTTCCTCTTCCTCCTCCTCCACTTCCTCCTCCTATTCCTCCTCTTTCTCCTATTCCTCCTCCTCCTATTCCTCCTCTTCCACCTCCTCCTCCTACTGTAGGGAAATTGGGCAAGCTAAACCAAATAATAATAATGGACTGGAGATGGTACTTAGCTTGCCAGCTCTCGCCTTCGCAGCCGTCCCCAAAGATGTGTCTTGAGAAGTTGTCAGTCACATTCCCTAGGGCTGTGTGAAAACAAGGTGTCACTGTAATTACCCCGAAGGGGTGTTATTTCAGCATATCTCAGAAAATGAGTGCTGATGCAACTTACATATTTGGGCTCAAAAGCCCACACCTCACTGCCATCTAAAGGATGGTTTCAAATCCCTTGTGACTACGAGAACTGCGCAGTTCCCCTGTATAACAAGTTGGTTTAAAACCTACCTTGCCCTTGTAGCGTGAGCTGTGGTGTTGAATGCGAAATGCACGACAGGTATAAGTGACTTGATAGATGCTGAAGTGCCCTTGAAGAATGTCGCACTGTCTTCCACTCCGTCGGGAAATTGGGAACACTCGTTCGGTTACACTAAACTGTTCCTCAAGATTTGTCTATTGTTCACAGTAATGTCACTAAAGCTGTGCACACTTCTTTGTATTTCTACTGTTATTATGGAGATTGTCAGAGGTCGAGGACGCACTGTTATATTTCCTTTGTTAAGGTCAGTGCATGCGTAACACTCTCCTACCCTGGTTTTTTGCAGTCTGATAGCCCCTGCACCGCTTCAGACTCGGCTGTCCTGGGCGACTCCAGAGATTAATTCTCCCTCATTAACCCACCTTAGTTGCCACACTGGTCTCTTGCAAGGAAGTGGCTGTCTTATGACACACGCTGGTCATATGCTTCCAATTAAGGTGTTGATGCAGAAGCAAGTAAGACGCCATTGCCCTTTCTGAGAGGGTTGTCCCTCAGGGTTGAAAGGACTGAAAGAGGCTGATACCCCCTCCTGGAGAAAGTTTCTCTACATCCTCCTCCTCCTCTTCCTCCTCCTCTTCCCCCTCCTCTTCCTCCTCCTCTTCCTCCTCCTCTTCCTCCTCCTCTTCATCCTCCTCCACCACTTCCTTCTCTTCGTCCTTTTCTTCGTCCTCCTCCTCTTCTTCCTACTCTTCTTCTTCCTCCTCCTCCTCTTCCTTCTCTTCCTCCTCTTCCTCCTCCTCTTCTTCCTCCTCTTCCTCCTCCTCCTCTTCCTCCTCCTCCTCTTCCTCCTCCTCTTCCTCTTCCACGGATATAAATAATAGCAAAACTTCGCTTGCAACAATCACAACTTCGATATAAACAATTTACATTTACAATATCAGAAAATATTAATGTTCTGCATGAGGTGCGCATGACGTGCCAATGTTTTCTTATCACATTAATTCTCTTCACTTTTGTCTTCATGACTCTTCCTCTTTCTTTACTCCCCTCCCTCCATTCTCTCTCTCTCTCTCTCTCTCTCTCTCTCTTTTTTTTTTTTTTTTTTACACAGGGTTTGACAAGGTTAAGGATCCCTAGCTTTATTGACAGCTATTTACAGGTTAAGGATTCCTAACTTTATTGGCAAGCTAAGAGCTGTTACCTACATCAGCTCATTTGAAAGCATTTTTGTTATGAGACATACAAGTAGGGAACAGGATGAAGTTGGAGCCATCTGTGGGCCAGCATTTTCATTTGATCAACTGACGTTATCTCGTTGACATCATTATGCTGTACAAATGTGTTCCATACTCGAGTCATCCTGGGTATGTATGATCTCAGATGGAGTGATGTTCTGGAGAAGGGTACAGCCAGAGTGAAGTTGCTGCTTTCTGCCCGTCTTGTGGCATAAAAGCTTGTTTCACGCTGTCCTCGAAGTGGATCCAAGTGTGGTATTTTGACAATATTGGCCTTGTACATAACAGTAAGGCCACCCACATCCCTCCTATGTTGAAGGCTCTGCTGAAATGACAGATCTATCCAGGATGGGTCCAGGCGAGAGATGAGACGTCTTGCTCTGTTCTCTACTCTGTCAAGCAGTCTCTCTCTCTCTCTCTCTCTATAACAGCAACAAAAGTCACAGAATTAAAATGGTCACCAGGGAAATTATGGTGGTAGAGGTTTTAGTCTCCTGTGTGGATATTGTGTAAATATTGTCTCCACCATAACCATGTAAGTATCGTGGATTGAGTGCTGTTATTGTACTGTGTTTGTTTGTGCTTGTGTGTGTGTTTGTGCTTGTATGTGTGTGTGTGTGTGTGTGTTTGTGTGTATGTGTGTGTGTGTGTGTGTTTGCCTTCATCCACTTCCTCATCGGAGTCATTCCACTTATCAACCAGCCTAAGACTAAAGAAGTTCTTCTTTAAATCCCATTGATTCATCTATGTCTTCAACTTCCACCTATGTCCCCTTGATCCTGGTCTTCTTAATTCAGTCCCTATCTGTGCTACTGATTCCTCTTCGGATTTTGTATGTAGTAATCAGGTCCTCCCCTTATCCTCTCTGCCAAGGTTGTCGGGTTCATTTCCTTCAACTTCTCATAGGGTATTTCACTCAGCTCTGGTACTAATCTGGTTGCAAATCTTTGAACCTTTTCAAGATTCAGGTGTGGGCTCCATGCTGGGACTGCTTACTCAATGAATGGCTTAGCTAACATAAGTCGTATAAAGAGTTTTGAAGGATTCGTCATTCCTGAATGCTATTCTGAGGTTTGTTAATCTAGCAAATACCGCTGCCGTTATACAGCTTATGTGCGATTCTGGCAATATGTTTGGTGTTATATATTCACCCCAGGTTCTTTTCACTCTGGTGTTTGTGTCTTCTCTCTTCCCATGCCTCTCTTCTCTGTTTGGGTTCAACCCGAGAAGCCACTTGTTTGACCATATCTGCAGTAAGTTAGAGTTCTCTGGAGTTTGTCACTGTCCTATCTTGTTTTTATTCTTCTCATTATTTTCACATCTTTAGCAAACAGACACACACAGGACTCGATCCCTTCTGGTAGGTCATTCATGTATCTTAGGAACAATAGTGGTCCTAACTCTGATCCTTGCGGAATATATTTCTCTCTCTCATTCTGATTTTTTCATTCCTTATCGAATACTCTGCATTCTGTCATTACATACTCCTTGACCCACTCAAAAGAGAGGCATATATAGGCATATTAAAAGAGAGGATGGGCAGTTAAGAAATCAGTATGTTCAATGAAAGAGAGAAATAAAAAAAAAAAAGGAATAAGAAAAGCAAAAGGGATTATGAGGCTAAGGTCGCAAGGGGTTCGAAGACTAACCCAAAAGGGTTCTTTCAGGTATACAGAAGTAAGTTTAGGAACAAGATAGGCCCACTTAAGAGTAACAAAGGTCAGATCACTGACAGTGATAAGGAAATGTGTGAAATTTTCAATTCTTACTTCCTCTCAGTTTTTACTCAGGAAAATACTAGCGAAAATCCAGAAATAATAGATTATTTAAAACAGGACGATAAACTATGCACGATTGTGGTAACTAGTGACATGGTCCTCAGACAAATAGAGAAATTAAAACCTAACAAATCGCCAGGCCCTGATGAACTGTTTACAAGGGTGTTAAAGGAATGTAAAGAGGAACTTAGCATACCTTTGGCTAGTCTTTTCAACATATCACTACAAACTGGCATAATGCCTGACAAGTGGAAAATGGCAAATGTAATACCTATTTACAAAGCAGGTGACAGGTCCTTAGCTTCGAACTATAGACCAATAAGCCTTACCTCCATAGTGGGAAAATTTATGGAATCAATAATTACCGAAGCAATTCGTAGCCATCTCGAAAGGCATAAATTGATTAATGAATCTCAACACGGTTTTACAAAGGGGCGTTCCTGTCTTACGAATTTACTAACTTTTTTCACTAAGGTATTTGAGGAGGTAGATCATGGTAATGAATATGATATTGTGCATATGGACTTCAGTAAGGCTTTCGATAGAGTTCCACATCAGAGGCTATTGAGGAAACTTAAGGCACACGAAATAGGAGGAGAATTTTTTTCCTGGGTTGAGGCATGGTTGACGAATAGGCAGTAGAGAGTTTGCATAAACGGGGAGAAATCGGAATGGGGGTGCGTCACGTCACAAGCGGTGTTCCACAATGGTCAGTGTTGGGCCCATTGTTGTTCACAATCTACATAAACGACATAGATGAGGGAATAAATAGTGACAAGCAAATTTGCTGATGACACTAAAATAGGCCGTCCAATTCATTCAAATGAGGACATTAGAGCATTCCAGTATGATTTGAATAGACTGATGCAGTGGTCGGAGAAGTGGCAGATGCAGTTTAATATAGACAAATGCAAAGTTCTAAATGTTGGACAGGAAAATAACCATGCCATATATAAACTAGATAATGTAGATCTTAATATTACGGATTGCGAAAACGATTTAGGAGTTCTGGTTAGTAGTAATCTAAAACCAAGACAACAGTGCATAAGTGTTCGCAATAAAGCTAACAGAATTCTTGGCTTCATAACAAGAAGTATAAATAATAGTCCTCAGGTTGTTCTTCAACTCTATATATCCTTGGTTAGGACTCATTTAGATTATGCTGCTCAGTTCTGGTCACCGTATTACAGAATGGATATAAATGCACTGGAAAACGTACAAAGGAGGATGACAAAGTTGATCCCAAGTATCAGAAATCTTCCCTGTGAGGATAGACTGAGGGCCCTGAATCTGCACTCTCTAGAAAGGCGTAGAATTAGGGGGGATATGATTGAGGTGTATAAATGGAAAACAGGAATAAATAATGGGGATGTAAATAGCGTGCTAAAAATATCTAACATAGAACTCGCAGCAATGGCTGCGAGTTCTATGTTAGATATTTTTAGCACGCTATTCAGATTCAGGAAGGATATAGTAAAGCAATGGTTTGGTAACAGAGTTGTGGATGAGTGGAACAAACTCCCAAGTGTCGTCATAAACGCTAAGACGTTGTGTAATTTTAAAAATAGGTTGGATAAATACATGGGTGGGTGTGAGTTGGACCTGACTCGCTTGTGCTACTAGGTTCGATGCACTGCTCCTCCCTTAAGTGACGTGTCTGACCTCATTGGCTTAAGCCGGTACGAAAATTGGAGCTTCCTCGCATGGGCCACTAGGCCTGTTGCAGTGTTCCTTCTTTCTTATGTTATTAATGGAGTAGCTGGCTAGTTTAATAGTGATAGGATTAGGTTAGATTAGGTAAGGTAAGGTTTGTTAGGAAACAGGATGTGTTTCCTGACGCGGGTCTGAGTCATGTAGGCAGGAAGATAGACTCTTATATCCTGAAGTCAGATAAAATACTGGACACTTGCTACCACTCTGAGGGACGCATTGCCTTATCTTGTATTATCTGCGCATATCATCTCTGAATTGAATTAACAAAACCGTGGTTGGTGAAACGTCTTCACATAGAGATAGTCAGGTGTGGCACATATGCCTGACACCAGCTCAGTTAAGAAGAATGTTACGTGTCAACGCTGGCACACTTAACACTCTTAAGTGAACTTTTGGACTCTCCTTAGATCGTTGAAGAATTGCCACATATATATATATATGAAAATATGATTTTGATTTGATGAAGTTCTCATATTTTGTGGTAAAAATAAGTGGAGGTACTTGTACCCCCCTCCATGGCACTCGTACCCCCCTCCATGGCACTCAAACCCCCCTCCCGTAGGGCACTGGTCCTTCACCCTTGTTGATAACCCCCCCCCACCACCTAGTGTCACCACTGCTCTCACAGTTGTTATCATTGTATCAGCTGTTGATGACCTCGATAACAGTGTTTAGTGATAACCTCAGGAATGTGGGGTTTCTCTCTCTCTCTCTCTCTCTCTCTCTCTCTCTCTCTCTCTCTCTCTCTCTCTCTCTCTCTCTTTCTCTCTCTCTCTCTCAGTATACAGCGAGATGTCGTTGCTGGAAAAAAATTCACATACCACCCACAAATTGGAAATTAAGACTTTATGACCTTTGTGGTCACCTTGAAGCGTTACCATGTAACGTGTGGAAGAGAACGACCTTTGTGGTCGTCTTGAAGCGTTACCATGTAACGTGTGGAAGAGAACGACCTTTGTGGTCGTCTTGAAGCGTTACCATGTAACGTGTGGAAGAGAACGACCTTTGTGGTCGTCTTGAAGCGTTACCATGTAACGTGTGGAAGAGAACGACCTTTGTGGTCGTCTTGAAGCGTTACCATGTAACGTGTGGAAGAGAACGACCTTTGTGGTCGTCTTGAAGCGTTACCATGTAACGTGTGGAAGAGAACGACCTTTGTGGTCGTCTTGAAGCGTTACCATGTAACGTGTGGAAGAGAACTACCTTTGTGGTCGTCTTGAAGCGTTACCATGTAACGTGTGGAAGAGAACGACCTTTGTGGTCGTCTTGAAGCGTTACCATGTAACGTGTGGAAGAGAACGACCTTTGTGGTCGTCTTGAAGCGTTACCATGTAACGTGTGGAAGAGAACGACCTTTGTGGTCGTCTTGAAGCGTTACCATGTAACGTGTGGAAGAGAACGACGTTTGTGGTCGTCTTGAAGCGTTACCATGTAACGTGTGGAAGAGAACGACGTTTGTGGTCGTCTTGAAGCGTTACCATGTAACGTGTGGAAGAGAACGACCTTTGTGGTCGTCTTGAAGCGTTACCATGTAACGTGTGGAAGAGAACGACCTTTGTGGTCGTCTTGAAGCGTTACCATGTAACGTGTGGAAGAGAACGACCTTTGTGGTCGTCTTGAAGCGTTACCATGTAACGTGTGGAAGAGAACGACCTTTGTGGTCGTCTTGAAGCGTTACCATGTAACGTGTGGAAGAGAACGACCTTTGTGGTCGTCTTGAAGCGTTACCATGTAACGTGTGGAAGAGAACGACCTTTGTGGTCGTCTTGAAGCGTTACCATGTAACGTGTGGAAGAGAACGACCTTTGTGGTCGTCTTGAAGCGTTACCATGTAACGTGTGGAAGAGAACGACCTTTGTGGTCGTCTTGAAGCGTTACCATGTAACGTGTGGAAGAGAACGACCTTTGTGGTCGTCTTGAAGCGTTACCATGTAACGTGTGGAAGAGAACGACCTTTGTGGTCGTCTTGAAGCGTTACCATGTAACGTGTGGAAGAGAACGACCTTTGTGGTCGTCTTGAAGCGTTACCATGTAACGTGTGGAAGAGAACGACGTTTGTGGTCGTCTTGAAGCGTTACCATGTAACGTGTGGAAGAGAACGACGTTTGTGGTCGTCTTGAAGCGTTACCATGTAACGTGTGGAAGAGAACGACCTTTGTGGTCGTCTTGAAGCGTTACCATGTAACGTGTGGAAGAGAACGACCTTTGTGGTCGTCTTGAAGCGTTACCATGTAACCAGTGCCATATTCCTGGCCATGCCTCGCTCCTCTGGCCGCTACTGGGTTCCCCTCTCCTTGCAGCGTGAGCCCTAACGTACCTCGCCTTTAAACTGTGTATGGATCCTGCCTCTACCACCTCGCTGGCTAGGTCTTTCCAATCCCGACTATGGTTAAAAAGCATTTCGTAATATCCCTGTGACTCCTCTTTTGTTTAAGTTTCAGCTGTGCTGTCTTGTACCTGAGACCCGCCTCTCAAACACGCTCTCCTTGTCCACCCTTTCAGTTCTTCTCTGAATTTTGTACGACGTAATCATGTCACCTCTAGTCTTTATGTCCTCTAACATCGTCAGGTTTAGCTCCGTTAGTTTCTTCTCATAGCTCATACCTCTTAGCTTCGGGGCTAGTTTCTTTACAACTCCCTGACATGCTTTATCAGATATGAATTTCCTTACGGCGCTGCGTACTCCAAGATGGGCCTTACTAATGTGTATTTTGTCATGAATGAATTTTTGTTGAGGTTTCTAAAACGTATCCTTAAGAGGCGCGTGAGTTTCCCTGTCTTCTAATATCATGTTTATTTTTCCACTATAACCTATCTTGTCCATAATTAATATCACATTTGCTTTGTCTGTTTCGTAAGGTGAGGTCCAGGATCTTTCCTTAATTCATGGTATAACTCAACAAATCTTCGAGGACAATAGTATTGTAGAGGTGTGAGCTAAGCTCACACCTGTACAACACAGTTGCGAAGCTCAAACCTTTGCCACACAATTGTTCTCAAAGATTTGTTAAGTTATATCATGAATTAAGGAAGGATCTTAGATTTCACTTTACGACAGCAAACGCGATAGTAATTATGGACAAGGAAGATTATAGGAGAAAAAATAACATTATTAGAAGACAAGGGAACTGACGTGACCCTTAAATTTCTCATTTTCAAGTTTGCTGTGTAAGTTAGTCAGTGTATGTGCTCCTCACACAAGATGCTCGACTTATGTTGACCTGAAGTCCTCCTTCAGGGAGGTTTAGAACCTCTACCCACCGAGCCTGTACTGTTTCCGGTCGTCTTTGCACTTGCCAAATTTTCATAACTTGGCATCTGCCAGAATTAAATTCTAGTAGTCACTTGTCAGACCAGCCCTGCAGCTTCTCCCGATCCGTTTGTAGTCTTTTCTGGTTTACTGCTGTTGTTATTCTCCTTATTAATTTCACGTTATGTGTGAACAGGGAGACACCTCTGACTATTGCTTCTGCCATGTCATTTCCATACATAAATAGTACTGGCTCCATTACTATCCCTTGTGGAACCCCATTCGCCACGCTTGCTCATCTTGACACTCGTCCTTCCTGACAGTATATCTACAAAACACTACAAAGCAGGACGAACAAAAACGGAATAATGGGTACATCTGATTATTTATCAGAAAAATTGAAAGATAATCTTAAGCTATACATACCGAACAAGAAATGACTGTACACACAGCACGGTACAACTATGTACACCATGAAGGTGAGTACGGATAGTAAGGGTACCTGGCGCTCAGCAGACGGAGGATCAAGCCTCCACCACGTCTTGCGCTGAATGACCCCCATAGGTTTAGCTCATGGCGTGAATTAAAAAAAAAGTCCTTCCTGACAATAACTCGTTGTTTCCGTCCTCTTATTTCTTGAACCACACTAGTGTTTTAGCTAATTTCCTGCCTGGCTGTGTGTGTGTGTGTGTGTGTGTGTGTGTGTGTGTGTGTGTGTACTCACCTGTTTGTACTCGCTTATTTGTGGTTGCAGGGGTCGATACTCAGCTCCTGGCCTTGCCTCTTCACTGATCGCTACTAGGTCCTCTCTCTTCCTGCTCCATGAGCTTTATCATACCTCGTCTTAAAGTTATGTATGGTTGCTGCCTCCACTACCTCACTTCCCAGACTATTCCACTTCCTGACAACTCTGTGACTGAAGAAATACTTCCTAACATCCCTTTGACTCATCTGAGTCTTCAATTTCCAATTGTGACCCCTTGTTTTTGGTGTCCCATTTCTGGAATATCCTGTCTCTGTCCACCTTATCTATTCCTCGCAATATTTTGTATGTCGTTATCATGTCGCATATAACCCTCCTGTCCTCCAGTGTCGTCAGACCTATTTCCCTTAACCTTTCTTCGTAGGACATTCCCCTTAGCTCTGGAACTAACCTTGTTGCAAACCTTTGCACTTTCTCTAATTTCTTGACGTGCTTGACTAGGTGTGGGTTTCAAACTGGTGCTGTGTACTCCAGTATGGGCCTGACGTACACGGTGTACAGTGTCTTGAACGATTCCTTACTTAGGTATCGGAACGCTAATCTCAGGTTTGCCAGGCGCTCATATGCTGCAGCAGTTATCTGGTTGATGTGTGCTTCCGGAGACGTGCTCGGTGTTATACTCGCCCCAAGATCTTTCTCCTTGAGCTAGGTTTGCAGTCTTTGGCCACCTAGCCTATACTCTGTCTGCGGTCTTCTTTGCCCTTCCCCGATCTTCGTGGCTTTGCATTTGGCGGGGTTAAATTCGAGAAGCCAGTTGCTGGACCAGGTGTCCAGCCTGTCCAGGTCTCTTTGAAGGTCTGCCTGATCCTTATCTGATTTAATTCTTCTCATTAACTTCACATCATCTGCAAACAGAGAAACTTCTGAGTCTATCCCTTGCGCGCGCGCGCGTGTACTCACCTAGTTGTACTCACCTAGTTGAGGTTGCGGGGGTCGAGTCCGAGCTCCTGGCCCCGCCTCTTCACTGATCGCTACTAGGTCACTCTCCCTGAGCCGTGAGCTTTATCATACCTCTGCTTAAAGCTATGTATGGATCCTGCCTCCACTATATCGCTCCCCAAACTATTCCACTTACTGACTACTCTGTGGCTGAAGAAATACTTCCTAACATCCCTGTGATTCATCTGTGTCTTCAGCTTCCAACTGTGTCCCCTTGTTACTGTGTCCAATCTCTGGAACATCCTGTCTTTGTCCACCTTGTCAATTCCTCTCAGTATTTTGCATGTCGTTATCATGTCCCCCCTATCTCTCCTGTCCTCCAGTGTCGTCAGGTTGATTTCCCTTAACCTCTCCTCGTACGACATACCTCTTAGCTCTGGGACTAGTCTTGTTGCAAACCTTTGCACTTTCTCTAGTTTCTTCACGTGCTTGGCTAGGTGTGGGTTCCAAACTGGTGCCGCATACTCCAATATGGGCCTAACGTACACGGTGTACAGGGTCCTGAATGATTCCTTATTAAGATGTCGGAATGCTGTTCTGAGGTTTGCTAGGCGCCCATATGCTGCTGTGTGTGTGTGTGTGTGTGTGTGTGTGTGTGTGTGTGTGTGTGTGTGTGTGTGTGTGTGTGTGTGTGTGTGTGTGTGTGTGTGTGTAGACCTTTTGGCCGCACATACAGTAAGTTCAACTGGTTTACATGTTCGCATTATTTCACAGTGTCAGGTATTTTTCCCGGAGTGATATTGCAGGAGGTGGAGGTAGAGGTGGTGGTGGTGGAGGTGGTGGGGGTGGTGGTGGTGGTGGAAGTGGTGGTGGAATTGGTGGAGGTGGTGGTGGAGGAGGTGGGGTGGAAGTGGAAGTGGAGATGGTGGTAGAAGTGGTGGTGGTGGTTGGGGTGGTGGTGGAGGTGTTGGTGGAGAGAAGGTGGAGGGGAGGTGGTGGTGGAGGTGGAGGTGATGGTGGAAGTGGTGGTGGGGGTGATGGAGGGGAGGTGGTGGTGGAGGTGGAGGGGAGGTGGTGGTGGAGGGGAGGTGGTGGTGGAAGTGGTGGTTGTGGAGGTGGTGGTGGAGGTGATGGTTGTGGAGGTGGACGGGAGGTAGTGGAGGTGGAGATGATGGTTGTGGAGGTGGTGATTGTGGAGGTGGTGGTGGAGGTGATGGTTGTGGAGGTGATGGTTGTGGAGGTGGTGGTGGAGGTGATGGTTGTGGAGGTGATGGTTGTGGAGGTGGTGGTGGAGGTGATGGTTGTGGAGGTGGACGGGAGGTGGTGGTTGTGGAGGTGGTAGTGGAGGTGATGGTGGTGCCGCCGCCGCCGGTAACCGTTGTGTCAGTTTCTGTATCCCCAGGACAAGTGTTTTTTATACTGTTGAGTTTACAGGTTACGACCTTAATGCTGCCTCAGCTTATTGACCCAGAGCTGTTATCCTGGCTCAGCTTATTGACCCAGAGCTGTTATCCTGCCTCAGCTTATTGACCCAGAGCTGTTATCCTGCCTCAGCTTATTGACCCAGAGCTGTTATCCTGCCTCAGCTTATTGACCCAGAGCTGTTATCCTGGCTCAGCTTATTGACCCAGAGCTGTTATCCTGGCTCAGCTTATTGACCCAGAGCTGTTATCCTGGCTCAGCTTATTGACCCAGAGCTGTTATCCTGCCTCAGCTTATTGACCCAGAGCTGTTATCCTGCCTCAGCTTATTGACCCAGAGCTGTTATCCTGCCTCAGCTTATTGACCCAGAGCTGTTATCCTGCCTCAGCTAACTTACAGGCTAAGAACAGTTATCCTGCCTCAGCTAACTTACAGGCTAAGAGCAATTATCCTACCTCAGCTAACTTACAGGCTAAGAACAGTTATCCTGGCTCAGACCTAAGATGAACTGCCCCTCCCCTGCAAAATGCCATCCTCAACAGCCTGATAACTCCCAGGTACGTCTTACTGCTGGGAAAACAATGGGCAAAAGGGGTATGGAGATTTCCCCATACGTCTCTCTTCGCCCTTAATTGAACCCAGGTCCCTCCGTTGTGACCCCTTACTCTCTGCTCGCCCTGGATTGAACCCGGTTCTTTCGATTGTGAGCTCATAATGTGTGTTCGGACGATGGCCTCACGGTGGCTTCATAGTGGATTCCCAGTGGCTTCACTCTGGCTTTCTCGATGGGTTTCACAGTGGATTTCCCGGTGGCTTCACGGAGGCTTCACTGTGACTTTCCCGGTGGCTTCACGGAGGTTTCATTTTGGCTTTCCTGGAGGCTTCAATATGGCTTTCCCTGTGGGCTTCACCGTGGCTTTCCCTGTGGGCTTCACCGTGGCTTTCCCTGTGGGCTTCACCGTGGCTTTCCCTGTGGGTTTCACGGTGGATTCCACGGTGGCGTCCCGGTGGCTTCACGGTGGCTTTTCCGGTGGCTTCACTGTGGCTTTCTCGGTGGCTTCACGGTGGCTTTCCCGGTGGATTTTTCCAAATGTAAATTTTGGTGCTACGTCGACTCCTCTGATTTTTGTTTTTAATTCTATGTAATAGATTTTGTTATATATTTGTGATTATTTAGTTAAAAACTACACGAGCGGTAACAGTAGTAGTTTTAGTAGCAGTAATTGTAGTATTAGTGGTTGTAGTACTGGTTGTAGTAATAGTAGTAATTGTAGTAGTTGCAGTAGTAGTAGTAGTTGCTGTAGTAGTAGTAGTAGTTGCAGTAATAATACTAGTAGTAGTTGTAGCATTTGTAATTATTAATAATAATACTTGTAGTAGCAGCTGTAGTGGCAGTTGTAGTAGTACAAGAAACCCTCACTTAACGTCGTCAATAGATTCCAGGAAACTGCGACTTTAAGCGAAATGACGTATAACGAAACCAATTTTCCCATAGGTTAATTTATATAAACAAGAGTTAAGTTGGTAGGGCAAGGGAGAGCTGAGGGGGAGGACAGTAGTGCTACAGACATCATGACTGTGGAGTACGTCGCTCTGGGGAGCTATAAAATGGTATATTTTCTCTTATTGACATTTTTATTATTTTAGGTATCACATTTTTTTTTTCAGAATTATATGAGAAACACGCTGTATATCATATAAACCAAATACAAAGAGCTATAAGGGAAGAAATTGACATAATAGTGAAGCTGGGTAAGCAGCTGCGGCTTCTTTTGTCGGCACTTAACAGACTCACCTGTTATTTGTATGTTATTCAGTTTTAAACGTTTCTTAAAACGTTCAAACCAACCACGACTTGCCACGAAGGTTTCACTTTCACTACTAGAACCCTGTTTTTTATTTAGATCTTGAAATATGAACTTAAAACTTTCATTTACATGACCATTAGCGAACATAGAGAGTTACGCCGATGCGTGTTCTCCATCCACATGTTTAAAAGTCTTTAGCATTTTCCATTCTTGGCCGGGATTTGATTTTTCTTATCAACGTTATAACGAAACGACGTTAAGTGAGGACTTCCTGTAGTTGTAGTAGTAGCCACAATGCTCTGCTCAACACAGTGTTGCCACAGCGTTCTGGTCAACACAGTGTTGCCACAATGCTCTGTTCAACACAGTATTGCCACAATGTTCTGGTCAACACAGTGTTGCCGCAATGCTCTGCTCAACACAGTGTTGCCACAATATTCTGGTCAACACAGTGTTGCCACAATGCTCTGCTCAACACAGTGTTGCCACAGTGTTCTGGTCAACACAGTGTTGCCACAATGCTCTGCTCAACACAGTGTTGCCATAATATTCTAGTCAACACAGTGTTGCCACAATGCTCTGCTCAATACAGTGTTGCCGCAATGCTGTGCTCAACACAGTGTTGCCAGAGTGCTCTGCTCAGCCAAACACAAAAACAGCGAGAAAATATAGTGGCTTATGTTTGTATTCAAATAAAATATAGATATCCAGGCTTTTATATGGTGTGTTTGTTAGGTTTTATTAGTTTATGTCAGTATACTAAAGGTAGTACCTCCATGGTAGTGTGTGTGTGTGTGTGTGTGTGTGTGTGTGTGTGTGTGTGGAAGGTGGAGAGTGATCCGTGTCAGTATTCTTAATATTTATATATGTTATAGTCGCATGCAGCGTTAAACCAGTGTGGGTCATTCAGCGCAAGGAGTGATGCAGGTTCGATCCTCCGTCTGCCATCTGTTAGAAACTGTACTTTCATAGATAGTTTTCTCTCTAATGTTTTAGAGGAGTTGTAAAGTATGCCTGGTGTGGGAGCAGCCGCGGTGACCTGCGGAAGCGACTCTAGTTGAACTCCAGGTAGGTCAGGCTTGGTTTGTCCTTCCTACCAGAGAAACAGACAGACAGACAGACATAGTAGTAGTAAGTGAAGTGTTGTTGGGAGCGTGGTGGCAGGGTGCAGCGTGCAGGAAGGATCTTATATCCTGGTCCCTGGCAATCTCTCCTGACAGATCAGTTTGTTTAACAAGTGTAAAGTTGTTTTCCTTGTTGCTGGAAGCATTGACTGTATGGTTGTGTGTGTGGTTCTTGAACTACTTTCTTGAGATTTTCTTTCAGCTTTGGGTTGACTCCCATTATACGTTGCTATCTCGTGTTCTTATTAACTAGTATCTCCATCACTCACCATCAACACCATCACTGTCATCATCAACACTATCACTACCTTCACCATCACCAACACCATTTCCTTGACACACTTTGTAATGCTGTTATTGTGTTGACTGAGAGAGTCTGTGTAGAGGGTGGAGGGAGAGCCTTCTGATCTACTTTCTTGTTCATCTGTACAGAGGGTGGGGGAAGAGCCTTCTGATCTACTTTCTTGTTCATCTGTACAGAGGGTGGGGGGAGAGCCTTCTGATCTACTCTCTTGTTCATCAGTATAGAGGGTGGGGGGAGAACCATGTACTCAGATCTATTATGTACTCGTTTCTATATACGCCTATGTACTTTATGTTCCTTCGTGTTCTCCATGTACTCATATATATATATATATATATATATATATATATATATATATATATATATATATATATATATATATATATATATATATATATATATATATAGATATGCAATAAGATCACGGTAAACAGGTGATTTCAGAATATGCAAAACAATCACTCTGAAAGAATAGAGAAATTCCAAGCGCTTTCGTGACTACTCACATTATCAAGGAACTATGAAAGTAAAGCATCCAAGGAAGCTATATAAGGGGTCTGGCCAACACCTCACTATCAGATCCCACAACGGTTAAACACCTGACGCGCGCCGGCCCAACTGGACGGTTCCTTTGCACAACTCACCAACAAACTATTCTATTTAAATTTTCTTGGGTAGAATAGTTTGTTGGTGAGTTGTGCAAAGGAACCGTCCAGTTGGGTCGGCGCGCGTCAGGTGTTTAACCGTTGTGGGATCTGATAGTGAGGTGTTGGCCAGACCCCTTATATAGCTTCCTTGGATGCTTTACTTTCATAGTTCCTTGATAATGTGAGTAGTCACGAAAGTGCTTGGAATTTCTCTATTCTTTCAGAGTGGTTGTTTTGCATATATAAATATATATATAAATATATATATATATATATATATATATATATATATATATATATATATATATATATATATATATATATATAATCATTCGTACCATAGCTTGGTTGTTAGCGCACTCAGCTCACACCAATATTGAGGTCCGTGGTTCGATCCCCTCTACGGGTGGAAACATTAGGACGTGTTTACTTAAGACACCCGCTCTCCCTATTCACCTAGCAGTAAAACACGTACCTGGGTGTTAGTCGACTGGTTTGGGTCGCATCCTGGGAACAAAAGTGACCTAATTTGCCCGAACTGCTCTGCATAACCACTTGCTTTCTATTTAGTAGTATGTAATTGATGCCATTTAGACCTGTAGACCTTGTACATGTGTTTATAGAAATAATTTTTATTATTTACTCGCATGTATAACATGTACTCCATGTACTCACATGTACTCTGACTTGTTTTTCAGTCTGTGAGAGTATTGAGAGGTATGTATACTGATGTATTAGTGCTCACTGTAGATATGCCAGTGTCAGCGTCCAGTAAGTGCTCATGCGTGAGTGCCAGCTGCCAGTGCCTCATTCAGTAAGTGCTCAGGCGTGAGTGCCAGCTGCCAGTGCCTCATTCAATAAGTGCTCAGGCGTGAGTGCCAGGTGCCAGTGTCCCTCTACACTTTCAGTTTCTCATCTCGTCTATCTCTTATTTTTAACTTGTCCCTCCCTTGCTTCCCTCCTTGCTTCCCTCCTTGCTTCCCTCCCTTGCTTCCCTCCCTTGTTCCCTCCCTTGTTTCCTCCCTTGCTTCCCTTTCTTGCTTCCCTCCCTTGCTTCCCTTTCTTGCTTCCCTCCCTTGCTTCCCTCCCTTGCTTCCCTCCCTTGCTTCTCTACCTTGCTTCCCTCCCTTGCTTCCCTCCCTTGCTTCTCTACCTTGCTTCCCTCCTTGCTTCCCTTCATTGCTTCCCTCCTTGCTTCCCTCCTTGCTTCTCTACCTTGCTTCCCTCCCTTGTTTCCCTCCCTTGCTTCCCTCCCTTGCTTCTCTACCTTGCTTCCCTCCTTGCTTCCCTCCATTGTTTCCCTCCTTGCTTCCCTAACTTGCTTCTCTACCTTGCTTCCCTCTCTTGCTTCTCTCCCTGCTTCCATCACTGCTTCTCTCCCTGCTTCCCTCCTTGCTTCTCTACCTTGCTTCCCTCCCCGCTTCCCTCCCTGCCTCCCTCCCTGCCTCCATCCCTGCTTTCCTCCCTGCTTCCCTCCCTCCCTGCTTCCCTCCTTGCTTTTTTTTTTTTACACAGGGTTTGACAAGGTTAAGGATCCCTAGCTTCTTAAGGATCCCTAGCTTTATTGACAAGCTATTTACAGGTTAAGGATCCCTAGCTTTATTGGCAAGCTAAGAGCTGTTACCTACATCAGCTCATTTGAAAGCATTTTTATTGTTATGAGACATACAAGTAGGGAACAGGATGAAGTTGGAGCCATCTGTGGGCCAGCATTTTCATTTGATCAACCGACTTTATCTCGTTGACATAATTATGCCGTACGAATGTGTTCCATACTCGAGTCATCCTGGGTATATAGGATCTCAGATGGAGTGAAGTTCTGGAGAAGGGTACAGCCAGAGTGAAGTTGCTGCTTTCTGCCCGTCTTGTGATATAAAAGCTTGTTTCACGCTGTCCTAGAAGTGGATCCAAGTGTGGTACTTTGACAATATTGGCCTTGTACATAACAGTAAGGCCACCCACATCCCTCCTATGTTGAAGGCTCTGCTGAAATGACAGATCTATCCAGGATGGGTTCAGGCGAGAGATGAGACGTCTTGCTCTGTTCTCTACTCTGTCAAGCAGTCGCAGATGAGAGGGGGGGCAGGCAAACCAAGAAAGTGGAGCATACTCAAGGTGTGAGCGTACTTGTGCCTCGTACAGAATCTTGCAACCCCTACTGTCAAGTAGATGCGAGATACGGCGAAGTGCTGTAAGCTTCCTGGCTGCCTTGTTTGCTAGATTTACAACATGGTTCTTCATGGTTAGTTTGGAGTCAAATTTCACCCCAAGGATATCAACATCTTCTCCAGGTACCAACACTCTCCCATTCATCCTTACTTCTGGACCAGCATTACCATCATGGTGCCTAGAGACGATCATCACTTGCGTTTTCTCAGGTGCAAATGTTACTTGCCATCTATTTTCCCAAGCTGATATAGCTCTCAGCTGGTGATTGATGTAGCTTAGAGCAGCTGGCATTTCTTCTCTTGGATAAGTGAACGTCAGTGTACAGTCATCTGCATATGCATGTGTTTCTGGGATGAGATGAAGAAGGTCGTTGAAATAGACATTCCATAACAATGGTCCCAGCACGCTTCCTTGTGGAACACTTGCCCCAATAGGATGCTTCCCTCCCTTGCTTCTCTCCCTTGCTTCCCTCCCTTGCTTCCCTCCCTTGCTTCCCTTCTTGCTTCCCTCCCTTGCTTCCCTTCTTGCTTCCCTCCCTTGCTTCCCTCCCCTGCTTCCCTCCCTTGCTTCCTTCCCTTGCTTCATTCCCTTGCTTCCCTCCCTTGCTTCCCTCCCTTGCTTCCCTCCCTTGCTTCCCTGGCTTGCTTCTCTACCTTGCTTCTCTACCTTGCTTCCCTCCCTTGCTTCCCTCCATTGCTTCCCTCCTTGCTTCCCTCCCTTGCTTCCCTCCCTTGATTCTCTACCTTGCTTCCCTCCCTTGTTTTCCTCCCTTCTCTACCTTGCTTCCCTCTCTTGCTTCCCTCCCTGCTTCCATCACTGCTTCCCTCCTTCCTTCCCTCCCTGCTTCCCTCCTTGCTTCCCACCCTGCTTCCCTCCTTGCTTCTCTACCTTGCTTCCCTCCTCCCTTCTATAATTTGCTTCCCTCCCTTGCTTCCCTCCCTGCTTCCATCCCTGCTTCCCTCCTTTCTTCCCTCCCTTGCTTCCCTCCCTTGCTTCCCTCCCTTGCTTCATTCTTTACTTCTCTACCTTGCTTCCCTCCCTGTTTCCCTTCTTCCTTCTCTACCTTGCTTCCCTCCCTTGCTTCCCTCCTTCCTTCTGTACCTTGCTTCCCTCCCTTGCTTCCGTCCTTCCTTCTCTACCTTGCTTCCCTCCTTGCTTCTCTACCTTGGTTCCCTCCCTTGCTCCCCTCCCTGCTTCCCTCCTTGCTTCCCTCCCTTGCTTCCCTCCCTTGCCTCCCTCCCTTGCTTCCCTCCCTTGCTTCCCTCCCTTGCTTCCCTCCCTTGCTTCCCTCCCTTGCTTCCCTCCCTTGCTTCCCTCCTTGCTTCTCTACCTTGCTTCCCTCCCTTACTTCATTCTTTGCTTCTCTACCTTGCTTCCCTCCTTCCTTATCTACCTTGCTTCTCTCCTTCCTTCCCTCCCTTGCTTCCCTCCCTGCTTCCCTCCTTCCTTCTCTCCCTTGCTTCCTTCCTTCCTTCTCTACCTTGCTTCCCTCCTTCCTTCTCTACCTTGTTTTCCTCCTTCTCTACCTTGCTTTCCTCCTTCCTTTTCTACCTTGCTTTCCTCCTTCCTTTTCTACCTTGCTTTCCTCCTTCCTTCTATACCTTGCTTTCCTCCTTCCTTCTCTACCTTGCATCCCTCCCTGCTTCCCTCCTTCCTGCTCTACATTGCTTCCCTCCTTCCTTCTCCCCTTGCTTCCCTCCTTGCTTCCCTCCCTTGCTTCCCTCCGTCCTTCTCTACCTTGCATCCCTCCCTGCTTCCCTCCTTCCTGCTCTACCTTGCTTCCCTCCTTCCTTCTCCCCTTGCTTCCCTCCCTGCTTCCCTCTTTCCTTTTCTACCTTGCTACCCTCCCTTGCTTCCCTCCTTGCTTCCCTCCCTTGCTTCCCTCCTTCCTTCTCTACCTTGCATCCCTCCCTGCTTCCCTCCTTCCTGCTCTACCTTGCTTCCCTCCTTCCTTCTCCCCTTGCTTCCCTCCCTGCTTCCCTCTTTCCTTTTCTACCTTGCTACTCTCCCTTGCTTCCCTCCCTTGCTTCCCTCCTTCCTTCTCTACCTTGCTTCCCAAAGTTGCTTCCCCCTTCCTTCTTTACCTTGCTTCCCTCCTTGCTTCTCTCCATGCTTCCCTACCTTCCTTATCTCCCTGCTTCCCTACCTTCCTTCTCTCCCTGCTTCCCTACCTTCCTTCTCTCCCTGTTTCCCTACCTTCCTTATCTCCCTGCTTCCCTATCTTCTCTCCCTGCTTCCCTACCTTCCTTCTCTCCCTGCTTCCCTACCTTCCTTCTCTCCCTGCTTCCCTACCTTCCTTCTCTCCCTGCTTCCCTACCTTCCTTCTCTCCCTGCTTCCTTATCTTCCTTCTCTCCCTGCTTCCCTACCTTCCTTCTCTCCTTGCTTCCCTACCTTCCTTCTCTCCCTGCTTCCCTCCCTTCCTTCTCTCCCTGCTTCCCTCCCTCCCTTCTCTCCCTGCTTCCCTACCTTCCTCCTCTCCCTGCTTCCTTATCTTTCTTCTCTCCCTTCTTCCCTACCTTCCTTATCTCCCTGCTTCCCTACCTTCCTTCTCTCCCTGCTTCCCTACCTTCCTTATCTCATTGCTTCCCTACCTTCCTTCTCTCCCTGCTTCCCTACCTTCCTTCTCTCCCTGCTTCCCTACCTTTCTTCTCTCCCTGCTTCCCTACCTTCCTTCTCTCCCTGCTTCCCTACCTTTCTTCTCTCCCTGCTTCCCTACCTTTCTTCTCTCCCTGCTTCCCTACCTTCCTCCTCTCCCTGCTTCCTTATCTTCCTTCTCTCCCTGCTTCCCTACCTTCCTTCTCTCCCTGCTTCCCTACCTTTCTTCTCTCCCTGCTTCCCTACCTTTCTTCTCTCCCTGCTTCCCTACCTTCCTCATCTCCCTGCTTCCTTATCTTCCTTCTCTTTTTTTTTTACACAGGGTTTGACAAGGTTAAGGATCCCTAGCTTTATTGACAAGCTATTTACAGCTTAAGGATCCCTAGCTTTATTGGCAAGCTAAGAGCTGTTACCTACATCAGCTCATTTGAAAGCATTTTTGTTATGAGACATACAAGTAGGGAACAGGATGAAGTTGGAGCCATCTGTGGGCCAGCATTTTCCGTTGATCAACTGACTTTATCTCGTTGACATCATTATGCTGTACGAATGTGTTCCATACTCGAGTCATCCTGGGTATATAGGATCTCAGATGGAGTGATGTTCTGGAGAAGGGTACAGCCAGAGTGAAGTTGCTGCTTTCTGCCCGTCTTGTGGCATAAAAGCTTGTTTCACGCTGTCCTCGAAGTGGATGCAAGTGTGGTATTTTGACAATATTGGCCTTGTACATAACAGTAAGGCCACCCACATCCCTCCTATGTTGAAGGCTCTGCTGAAATGACAGATCTATCCAGGATGGGTTCAGGCGAGAGATGAGACGTCTTGCTCTGTTCTCCACTCTGTCAAGCAGTCGCAGATGAGAGGGGGGGGGCAGGCAAACCAAGAAAGTGGAGCATACTCAAGGTGTTAGCGTACTTGTGCCTCGTACAGAATCTTGCAACCCCTACTGTCAAGTAGATGCGAGATACGGCGAAGTGCTGTAAGCTTCCTGGGTGCCTTGTTTGCTAGATTTACATGGTTCTTCATGGTTAGTTTGGAGTCAAATTTCACCCCAAGGATATCAACATCTTCTCCAGGTACCAACACTCTCCCATTCATCCTTACTTCTGGACCAGCATTACCATCATGGTGCCTAGAGACGATCATCACTTGCGTTTTCTCAGGTGCAAATGTTACTTGCCATCTATTTCCCCAAGCTGATATAGCTCTCAGCTGGTGATTGATGTAGCTTAGAGCAGCTGGCATTTCTTCTCTTGGATAAGTGAACGTCAGTGTACAGTCATCTGCATATGCATGTGTTTCTGGGATGAGATGAAGAAGGTCGTTGAAATAGACATTCCATAACAATGGTCCCAGCACGCTTCC
Source organism: Cherax quadricarinatus (assembly GCF_038502225.1). Classification (NCBI taxonomy): domain Eukaryota; kingdom Metazoa; phylum Arthropoda; class Malacostraca; order Decapoda; family Parastacidae; genus Cherax; species Cherax quadricarinatus. The sequence goes on along the minus strand of NC_091322.1, from coordinate 34,100,146 downwards.
TTGTGGAACACTTGCCCCAATAGGATGTTTTGCTGATTCCGTTCCATTGAGAACTACACTTAGAGATCTACCATGAAGGTAATCACTGAGGAGACATAGCGTAGAGCCTGCAATTCCCAGTGCTTCAAGTTTTGCTAAGAGGCCCTGGTGCCACACCCGGTAGAAAGCACCAGCAATGTCCAGTGCTACCACACAGCTGACTTTGGATTCATCCAGTGACTGGTGCCACTTAGTGGAGAGGTTTAACAACAGATCAGCAGCAGAGTAACCTTTCCTGAAGCCATATTGACGATCACAAAGTAGTGAGTGGTAGTCAAAAAACTCTGTCATTTGTCTTGAGATTATTGTCTCAAGGATCTTACCAGTGATTAACAGGAGTGACACAGGGAATACATTTGCCTCTTTCCACAGAGAGGGCCATTTACACTGTACTAGGCAGTGCTGAAAGATGCGAGTTAGAGGTGCTGCTAGCTGGTCTGCACGTCTCAGCAATCTTGGGCTCAACTTGTCTGGGCCCACAGCCTTTTCTTGGTCAAGCGATTTAAGAAGGAAATGCACCTCCTCCTGCCTTATTGTCATTACCTTTGTTCTCTCTCAGCTTCATTACCTTCCGTCTCTCTCTGCTTCACTACCTTCCTTCTCTCTCTGCTTCACTACCTTCCTTCTCTCTCTGCTTCACTACCTTCCTTCACTCTCTGCTTCACTACCTTCCTTCTCTCTCTGCTTCACTACCTTCCTTCTCTCTCTGCTTCACTACCTTCCTTCTCTCTCTGCTTCACTACCTTCCTTCTCTCTCTGCTTCACTACCTTCCTTCACTCTCTGCTTCACTACCTTCCTTCTCTCTCTGCTTCACTAACTTCGTTCTCTCTCTGCTTCACTAACTTCGTTCTCTCTCTGCTTCACTACCTTCGTTCTCTCTCTGCTTCACTACCTTCCTTCTCTCTCAGCTTCACTACCTTCCTTCTCTCTCTGCTTCACTACCTTCCTTCTCTCTCTGCTTCACTACCTTCCTTCTCTCTCTGCTTCACTACCTTCCTTCTCTCTCTGCTTCACTACCTTCCTTCTCTCTCTGCTTCACTACCTTCCTTCTCTCTCTGCTTCACTACCTTCCTTCTCTCTCAGCTTCACTACCTTCCTTCTCTCTCAGCTTCACTACCTTCCTTCTCTCTCTGCTTCACTACCTTCCGTCTCTCTCTGCTTCACTACCTTCCTTCTCTCTCTGCTTCACTACCTTCCTTCTCTCTCTGCTTCACTACCTTCCTTCTCTCTCAGCTTCACTACCTTCCTTCTCTCTCTGCTTCACTACCTTCCGTCTCTCTCTGCTTCACTACCTTCCTTCTCTCTCTGCTTCACTACCTTCCTTCTCTCTCTGCTTCACTACCTTCCTTCTCTCTCAGCTTCACTACCTTCCTTCTCTCTCAGCTTCACTACCTTCCTTCTCTCTCAGCTTCACTACCTTCCTTCTCTCTCTGCTTCACTACCTTCCTTCTTTCCTTCTCAGCTTCACTACTTCCTCTCTCTCAGCTTCACTACCTTCCTTCTCTCTCTGCTTCACTACCTTCCTTCTCTCTCTGCTTCACTACCTTCCTTCTCTCTCAGCTTCACTACCTTCCTTCTCTCTCTGCTTCACTACCTTCCTTCTCTCTCTGCTTCACTACCTTCCTTCTCTCTCACTACCTTCCTTCTCTCTCTGCTTCACTACCTTCCTTCTCTCTCTGCTTCACTACCTTCCTTCTCTCTCACTACCTTCGTTCTCTCTCTGCTTCACTACATTCCTTCTCTCTCTGCTTCACTACCTTCGTTCTCTCTCTGCTTCACTACCTTCTCTCTCTGCTTCACTACCTTCCTTCTCTCTCTGCTTCACTACCTTCCTTCTCTCTCTGCTTCACTACCTTCCTTCTCTCTCTGCTTCACTACCTTCCGTCTCTCTCAGCTTCACTACCTTCCTTCTCTCTCTGCTTCACTACCTTCTCTCTCTGCTTCACTACCTTCCTTCTCTCTCTGCTTCACTACCTTCCTTCTCTCTCAGCTTCACTACCTTCCGTCTCTCTCAGCTTCACTACCTTCCTTCTCTCTCTGCTTCACTACCTTCCGTCTCTCTCTGCTTCACTACCTTCCTTCTCTCTCTGCTTCACTACCTTCCTTCTCTCTCTGCTTCACTACCTTCCGTCTCTCTCAGCTTCACTACCTTCCTTCTCTCTCTGCTTCACTACCTTCCTTCTCTCTCTGCTTCACTACCTTCCTTCTCTCTCTGCTTCACTACCTTCCTTCTCTCTCTGCTTCACTACCTTCCTTCTCTCTCTGCTTCACTACCTTCCTTCTCTCTCAGCTTCACTACCTTCCTTCTCTCTCTGCTTCACTACCTTCCTTCTCTCTCTGCTTCACTACCTTCCTTCTCTCTCTGCTTCACTACCTTCCGTCTCTCTCTGCTTCACTACCTTCCTTCTCTCTCTGCTTCACTACCTTCCTTCTCTCTCTGCTTCACTACCTTCCTTCTCTCTCTGCTTCACTACCTTCCTTCTCTCTCTGCTTCACTACCTTCCTTCTCTCTCTGCTTCACTACCTTCCTTCTCTCTCTGCTTCACTACCTTCCTTCTCTCTCTGCTTCACTACCTTCCTTCTCTCTCTGCTTCACTACCTTCCTTCTCTCTCTGCTTCACTACCTTCCTTCTCTCTCTGCTTCACTACCTTCCTTCTCTCTCTGCTTCACTACCTTCCGTCTCTCTTTGCTTCACTACCTTCCTTCTCTCTCTGCTTCACTACCTTCCTTCTCTCTCTGCTTCACTACCTTCCTTCTCTCTCTGCTTCACTACCTTCCGTCTCTCTTTGCTTCACTACCTTCCTTCTCTCTCTGCTTCACTACCTTCCTTCTCTCTCTGCTTCACTACCTTCCTTCTCTCTCTGCTTCACTACCTTCCTTCTCTCTCTGCTTCACTACCTTCCTTCTCTCTCTGCTTCACTACCTTCCTTCTCTCTCTGCTTCACTACCTTCCTTCTCTCTCTGCTTCACTACCTTCCGTCTCTCTTTGCTTCACTACCTTCCTTCTCTCTCTGCTTCACTACCTTCCTTCTCTCTCAGCTTCACTACCTTCCTTCTCTCTCTGCTTCACTACCTTCCTTCTCTCTCTGCTTCACTACCTTCCTTCTCTCTCAGCTTCACTACCTTCCTTCTCTCTCTGCTTCACTACCTTCCGTCTCTCTCTGCTTCACTACCTCCTTTACTTCGTTCCTTCTTTGAGCTAAATTAGCGTTCCCAGCAAGAGAATGGCTCTCTCTCTCTCTCTCTCTCTCTCTCTCTCTTTTTTTTTTTTTTTTTTTTTTTTTTTTTACACATGGTTTGACAAGGTTAAGGATCCCTAGCTTTATTGACAAGCTATTTACAGGTTAAGGATTCCTAACTTTATTGACAAGCTAAGAGCTGTTACCTACATCAGCTCATTTGAAAGCATTTTTATTGTTATGAGACATACAAGTAGGGAACAGGATGAAGTTGGAGCCATCTGTGGGCCAGCATTTTCATTTGATCAACTGACGTTATCTCGTTGACATCATTATGCTGAACGAATGTGTTCCATACTCGAGTCATCCTGGGTATGTATGATCTCAGATGGAGTGATGTTCTGGAGAAGGGTACAGCCAGAGTGAAGTTGCTGCTTTCTGCCCGTCTTGTGGCATAAAAGCTTGTTTCGCGCTGTCCTCGAAGTGGATCCAAGTGTGGTATTTTGACAATATTGGCCTTGTACATAACAGTAAGGCCACCCACATCCCTCCTATGTTGAAGGCTCTGCTGAAATGACAGATCCATCCAGGATGGGTCCAGGCGAGAGATGAGACGTCTTGCTCTGTTCTCTACTCTGTCAAGCAGTCGCAGATGAGAGGGGGGACAGGCAAACCAAGAAAGTGGAGCATACTCAAGGTGTGAGCGTACTTGTGCCTCGTACAGTATCTTGCAACCCCTACTGTCAAGCAGATGCGAGATACGGCGAAGTGCTGTAAGCTTCCTGGCTGCCTTGTTTGCAAGATTTACAACATGGTTCTTCATGGTTAGTTTGGAGTCAAATTTCACCCCAAGGATATCAACTTCTTCTCCAGGTGCCAACATCCTCCCATTCATCCTTACTACTGCACCAGCATTACCATCATGGTGCCTAGAGACGATCATCATTTGCGTTTTCTCAGGTGCAAATGTTACTTGCCATCTATTTCCCCAAGCTGATATAGCTCTCAGCTGGTGATTGATGTAGCTTAGAGCAGCTGGCATTTCTTCTCTTGGATAAGTGAATGTCAGTGTGCAGTCGTCTGCATATGCATGTGATTCTGGGATGAGATGAAGAAGGTCGTTGAAGTAGACATTCCATAACAGTGGACCCAGCACACTTCCTTGTGGAACGCTTGCCCCAATAGGATGTCTTGCTGATTCCGTTCCATTGAGGACTACACTTAGAGATCTACCATGAAGGTAATCACTGAGGAGACATAGCGTAGAGCTATGTCTCTCTCTCTCTCTCTCTCTCTCTCTCTCTCTCTCTCTCTCTCTCTCTCTCTCTCTCTCTCTCTCTCTCTCTCTCTCTCTTTTAGTTACAATATGTGAAGGGGAATGTAAAGTTTTGCCGGGATACTAATTTAACTTTGGTAAACGGAAACACATAGCCGGTGGTGATGTTGTTGTTGGTGATGATGGTGCCATTGTTGGTGATGATGTGCTGCTGCTACTGTTGTTGGTGGTGATGTGCTGTTGTTACTATTGGTGGTGGTGATGTGTTGCTGCTACTGTTGGTGGTGGTGATGTGCTGTTGTTACTGTTGGTGGTGATGGGCATGTGCTGCTGCTACTGTTGTTGGTGGTGATGTGCTGTTGTTACTATTGGTGGTGGTGATGTGTTGCTGCTACTGTTGTTGGTGGTGATGTGCTGTTGTTACTATTGGTGGTGGTGATGTGTTGCTGCTACTGTTGGTGGTGGTGATGTGCTGTTGTTACTGTTGGTGGTGATGGGCATGTGCTGCTGCTACTGTTGTTGGTGGTGATGTGCTGTTGTTACTATTGGTGGTGGTGATGTGTTGCTGCTACTGTTGCTGGTGTTGATGGTGATGTGCTGTTGCTACTGTTGGTGGTGGTGATGTTCTGTTGGTGGTGTTGGTGATGTGCTGTTGTTACTGTTGGTGGTGATGGGCATGTGCTGCTGGTACTGTTGGTGGTGATGTGCTGTTGCTACTGTTGGTGATGTGCTGTTGCTACTGTTGGTGGTGTGCTGTTGCTACTGTTGGTGATGTGCTGCTGCGCTGTTGGTACTGTTAGTGGTGATGGGCATGTGCTGCTGCTACTGTTGTTGGTGGTGTGCTGTTGCTACTGTTGATGTACTGCTGCTACTGTTGGTGGTGGTGATGTGCTGTTGCTACTGTTGGTGGTGGTGGTGGTGATGTGCTGTTGCTACTATTGGTGGTGGTGTGCTGTTGCTACTGTTGGTGATGTGCTGCTGCTACTGTTGGTGTTGGTGAATTGCCGTTGCTACTGTTGGTGGTGGTGTGCTGTTGCTACTGTTGGTGATGTGCTGCTGCTACTGTTGGTGGTGTTGGTGATGGTGATGTGCTGTTGCTACTGTTGGTGGTGGTGATGTGCTGCTGCTACTGTTGATGTGCTGCTGCTACTGTTGGTGGTGTTGGTGATGGTGTTGTGCTGTTGCTACTGTTGGTGGTGGTGATATGCTGCTGCTACTGTTGGTGATGTGCTGCTGCTACTGTTGGTGGTGTTGGTGATGATGTGCTGTTGCTACTGTTGGTGGTGATGTGCTGCTGCTACTGTTGTTGTTGGTGATGGTGGTGGTGGTGGTGCTGCTGTTGATAGTGGTAGTGATGGTGGCACAGTGCCAGTTTATATGGTGTCAAATATGATAGTATATATAGTACTAAATTTGGTAGTAGATATAGTATTAGGTAAATAAGTAATATATTCATAGATGTACTAGTTAATATGATAGATATACTAGCTAATATGGTAGAAGATATATTAGTAGTTATACTAGTTAATATGTTAGTAGATATACTACTTAATATGGTGATAGATATACTAGCTAATATGGTAGAAGATATATTAGTAGTTATACTAGTTAATATGTTAGTAGATATACTACTTAATATGGTGATAGATATACTAGTTAATATGGTAGAAGATATATTAGTAGTTATACTAGTTAATATGTTAGTAGATATACTACTTAATATGGTGATAGATATACTAGATAATATGGTAGTAGATGTAGTAACAGTAAATATGGTAGTATATATAGTAGTAAATATGGTAGTAACTAAATATGGTAGTAAATATGGTAATAGAAGTATTGATGACAATACAAGTGTTGGTAGTGTTTGCAGAGACTCATTGATTTCCTTTATCGAGGTTCCTGGGTGTTGACCGTCAGTCTTGTGTGTTTGGTGGGAGGGAAGGTGGGGGGATGAGGAATGGGGGACGGAGGGAAGGTGAGGAATTGGGGGAGGGAAGGTGGGAATGGGAGAGGGAGGGAAGTTTTATGGTGGGTAATGTGGGTGGGTGGGGAATGGGTAAGGGATGGAAGATGGGAGGGTTGGTGGGTTGGTAGGAGGGAAGGAGGGAGGAGGGAGGGGGGGAAGAGTACAGTATGAAACGAGACAATAAGAAGACAGATGGTTAATAGGAAGAATACACGTAACAGGTAATATAGCAAGAAGAGGTTACATAGCGACAACAAGAGAGAGGAAGAGAGAGAGAGAGAGAGAGAGAGAGAGAGAGAGAGAGAGAGAGAGAGAGAGAGAGAGAGAGAGAGAGAGAGAGAGAGAGAGAGTTACAGCGTGAAACAATCTTTTATGCCACAAGACGGGCAGCCAGCAGCAACTTCACTCTGGCTGTACCCTTCTCCAGAACATCACTTCATCTGAGATCATATATACCCAGGATGACTCGAGTATGGAACACATTCGTACAGCATAATGATGTCAACGAGATAAAGTCAGTTGATCAAATAAAAATGCTGGCCCACAGATGGCTCCAACTTCATCCTGTTCCCTACTTGTATGTCTCATAACAATAAAAACGCTTTCAAATGAGCTGATGTAGGTAACAGCTCTTAGCTTGTCAATAAAGTTAGGAATCCTTAACCTGTAAATAGCTTGTCAATAAAGCTAGGGATCCTTAACCTTGTCAAACACTGTGTAAAAAAAAAAAGAGAGAAAGAGAGAGAGAGAGGAAAGAGGTAATTGGCCAGCCCTTTGCTCTGAGCTCGCCACCACCGATTGGAATGCTCTTCTCCAAGGGGATGTTGACAACCAAATGAAAGCCTTCACTGGACACATCCTTAATCTTCAGCAAGAACACATTCCTCACCGACAATATGTGACAAAGCCTACAGATCAGCCTTGGTTTGGCTTTCGTTGTAGAGAGGCTGCTACTGCTAAGTACAAAGCATGGCGAAGGTATAAGAGACATCCTACCACCTATAACAGGAACTTGCACAGTCAAGCCTGTAGGCATATGGGTGATGTTCAAAACTGGGCCATTGCTAAATGGGAGGAGGACACTAAAAGAAAGCTAGCATCAGGTAGGGTAGGCTCCAAAACCTGGTGGTCCCTGGTCAAGGACAGACAAGGTTATCTGCCTGATGAACTCATTCCACCTCTTAATCGACAGGATGGGACCACCTCTGCTAGTAGTCAAGAGAAGGCAGACCTCTTTGCTGAACACTTTGCTATCAAAATGCAAGTTCCTGATCCAGCAAGGGACCCTCCTTGGCTAGCTGCAAGAACTGTGTCAAAACTGTCAGTGGTGACAATAAGGCAGGAGGAGGTGCATTTCCTTCTTAAATCGCTTGACCAAGAAAAGGCTGTGGGCCCAGACAAGTTGAGCCCAAGATTGCTGAGAAGATGTGCAGACCAGCTAGCGGCACCTCTAACTCGCATCTTTCAGCACTGCCTAGTACAGTGTAAATGGCCCTCTCTATGGAAAGAGGCAAATGTAGTCCCTGTTCACAAAAAGAAGAGCAGAGCAGAGCAGAAATCAGCAACTACAGACCAGTGTCACTCCTGTCAATCACTGGTAAGATCCTTGAGACAATAATCTCAAGACAAATGACAGAGTTTTTTTGACTACCACTCACTACTTTGTGATCGTCAATATGGCTTCAGGAAAGGTTACTCTGCTGCTGATCTGTTGTTAAACTTCTCCACTAAGTGGCACCAGTCACTGGATGAATCCAAAGTCAGCTGTGTGGTAGCACTGGACATTGCTGGTGCTTTCGACCGGGTGTGGCACCAGGGCCTCTTAGCAAAACTTCAAGCACTGGGAATTGCAGGCTCTACGCTATGTCTCCTCAGTGATTACCTTCATGGTAGATCTCTAAGTGTAGTTCTCAGTGGAACGGAATCAGCAAGACATCCTATTGGGGCAAGTGTTCCACAAGGAAGCGTGCTGGGACCATTGTTATGGAATGTCTGCTTCAACGACCTTCTTCAACTCATCCCAGAATCACATGCATATGCAGATGACTGTACACTGACATTCACTTATCCAAGAGAAGGAATGCCAGCTGCTCTAAACTACATCAATCACCAGCTAAGAGCTATATCAGCTTGGGGAAATAGATGGCAAGTAACATTTGCACCTGAGAAAACGCAAATGATGATCGTCTCTAGGCACCATGATGGTAATGCTGGTGCAGTAGTAAGGATGAATGGGAGGGTGTTGGCACCTGGAGAAGTTGATATCCTTGGGGTGAAATTTGGCTCCAAACTAATCATGAAGAACCATGTTGTAAATCTAGCAAACAAGGCAGCCAGGAAGCTTACAGCACTTCGCCGTATCTCGCATCTGCTTGACAGTAGGGGTTGCAAGATTCTGTACGAGGCACAAGTACGCTCACACCTTGAGTATGCTCCACTTTCTTGGTTTGCCTGCCCCCCCCCTCTCATCTGCGACTGCTTGACAGAGTAGAGAACAGAACAAGACGTCTCATCTCTCGCCTGGACCCATCCTGGATAGATCTGTCATTTCAGCAGAGCCTTCAACATAGGAGGGATGTGGGTGGCCTTACTGTTATGTACAAGGCCAATATTGTCAAAGTACCACACTTGGATCCACTTCTAGGACAGCGTGAAACAAGCTTTTATACCACAAGACGGGCAGAAAGCAGCAACTTCACTCTGGCTGTACCCTTCTCAGAACATCACTCCATCTAAGATCATACATACCCAGGATGACTCGAGTATGGAACACATTCGTACAGCATAATGATGTCAACGAGATAACGTCAGTTGATCAAATGAAAATGCTGGCCCACAGATGGCTCCAACTTCATCCTGTTCCCTACTTGTATGTCTCATAACAATAAAAATGCTTTCAAATGAGCTGATGTAGGTAACAGCTCTTAGCTTGTCAATAAAGTTATGAATCCTTAACCTGTAAATAGCTTGTCAACAAAGCTAGGGATCCTTAATCTTGTCAGACCCTGTGTAAAAAAAAAAAGAGAATGAATGAATAAATGAACAAAAAACTTTTTCATTTAGTAACAAAAAACACTGCATATAGACCCGTCCAAAGTGATGAGGCTATTTAACTTTTTGACCTCTCTCTTGCTGTCCATCAACAACCTTCTGACCTCTCCCTGTCTACCCTCAATTTTTCTGATCTCTCTCTCTTCCTGTCTTTCCCTCAGTCTTTCTTTTTTCTCTTTCTATTTACCCCACACTCTTTATCTCCCTCCATATCCTCATTTTTTCTTACCTCTCTCCCTGTCTACCCACAACCTTTCTTACGTCTCTTCCTGTTTACCCACAATCTAGCCTCAAACTTCTTCACTGTTCTGTTCTTCCTCAATCCGTTGTTGTTATCCCTCTCGTGATGTAACAAAAATAATGAACAAGTAAATCAGAGTATTACTAGAGTCACATTCGTAAAGTGTTGAATAGCACATACACGAGTGGATGAATAAGACACATGTTCAACACCTGTGTCTTATTCATAAGCTTGTTGGTGTCATATAACATTAACGTACACGAGTGCTATCAAATCAACCCGTTAAATAAATGTCCTGTAAATTAATATTAACTCATCGTGAGTAAATGTTAGCTGAGTGGAAGACAAACACTAGGGTTCCGGTGCTCAGCGTGCTCTCTCCGCCAAATATTTTGCGCGGGAAGAATTGGCGCGCTTTTGTAGACTTCAGTTTTGAAAACAGTGATTTTAAATTTTAAATATGCATTTTTTTGCGGGGGCAGGGGAGGGGGGTTCCGTGTTTTCTTTAGCTTTTAGCCAGGGACGGAATGGTGTAGGAAATTTGACATGGTTCTCTCTCTCTCTCTCTCTCTCTTTCTTTCTTTCTCACTCTCTTAATCTTTGGTCTATATTAATGTATTTGCCTCTCAGTCTTTCCGCCTATCTCTCTGCTTCTCTCAGTCTCTCACTATTATTTCAGTGACTTAAATGTATAGATACTAGAAATTCCTCAGTTCATAACCTCGGGTGTAAAAATGTGTAGTGCTAACACACGAACTAACACAAGCGCTAGCACTAGCATAGGGATTATCACAAGCACTAGCTCAAACACTAGCACAGGCACTAGCACAGACACTAGCACACTAGAACAGACACTAGCGCAGACACTAGCACAAACATTAACACATACTAACACAGACACTAACACACACACAAGATTATAAATGAAAACCAGCATGGGTTCATGGAAGGCAAATCTTGTATCACAAACCTTCTGGAGTTTTATGACAAGGTAACAGAAGTAAGACACAAGAGAGAGGGGTGGGTAGATTGCGTTTTCCTAGACTGCAGGAAGGCCTTTGACACAGTTCCCCACAAGAGATTAGTGCAGAAGCTGGAGGATCAGGTGCACGTAAAAGGGAGGGCACTGCAATGGATAAGGGAATACCTGACAGGGAGGCAGCAACGAGTCATGGTACGTGAAGAGGTATCACAGTGGGCGCCTGTTACGAGCGGGGTCCCACAGGGGTCAGTTCTAGGACCAGTGCTATTTTTGATATATGTGAACGACATGATGGAAGGAATAGACTCTGAAGTGTCCCTGTTCGCAGATGACGTGAAGTTGATGAGAAGAATTAAATCGGACGAGGATGAGGCAGGACTGCAAAGAGACCTGGACAGGCTGGACATGTGGTCCAGCAACTGGCTTCTCGAATTCAATCCAGCCAAATGCAAAGTCATGAAGATTGGAGAGGGGCAAAGAAGACCGCAGACAGAGTATAGGCTAGGTGGACAAAGACTACAGACCTCACTCAGGGAGAAAGACCTTGGGGTGACCATAACACCGAACACATCACCGGAGGCACACATCAACCAAATAACCGCTGCAGCATACGGGCGCCTGGCAAACCTGAGAATAGCGTTCCGATACCTTAATAAGGAATCGTTCAAGACACTGTACACTGTGTATGTTAGGCCCATACTGGAGTATGCAGCACCGGTCTGGAACCCACACCTGGTCAAGCACGTCAAGAAGTTAGAGAAAGTACAAAGGTTTGCAACAAGGCTAGTCCCAGAGCTCAAGGGAATGTCGTACGAGGAAAGGTTAAGGGAAATCGGACTGACGACACTGGAGGACAGAAGGGTCAGGGGAGACATGATAACGACATACAAGATACTGCGGGGAATAGACAAGGTGGACAGAGATAGGATGTTCCAGAGAGGGGACACAGGGACAAGGGGTCACAACTGGAAGCTGAAGACTCAGACGAGTCACAGGGACGTTAGGAAGTATTTCTTCAGTCATAGAGTTGTCAGCAAGTGGAATAGCCTAGCAAGAGAAGTAGTGGAGGCAGGAACCATACATAGTTTTAAGAAGAGGTATGACAAAGCTCAGGAAGCAGAGAGAGAGAGGATCCAGTAGCGATCAGTGAAGAGGCGGGGCCAGGAGCTGAGTCTCGACCCCTGCAACCACAATTAGGTGAGTACAATTAGATGAGTACACACTAGGATAGACAATAGTGCTAATGCCATTTGTGCCATTGAGGTAGCAACACACCTAGGCACTAACATCAACCTAAGTTCCAAGAGCAGGAGCTCAGAAACGGCCTACACACTGGAACAGTTGGTAAACAGCTGAAACTTTTGGGAGAGACGCATAAGACTGTTAAATAAACACACCAAACGTCTCCGAAAATTCACCCTGTGCTGAAGCAGAAATTCAAGATGGCTTCGAACATGGCTACTGGTCTTTATTTTCTTCATGTCTTCAGATATGAAAGAAATGGAGTGAACGTCTATAAACATTGGGTTTCAGACACAGTTTAATGAAATCCTTTATTCGGTGAGCCAGTAAAAAATAATACGAATGTTTATTTGACTTTAATAACCATATCTAATAAATATTATGTATAACATGTATGTACGTTAAAAACTTATGGAAAGTCCTCACAGTGTTGTCTATGCAAGTATAATCATAAAAAAATATCAAGTAGAAATGCAATATTTCAGTATCATGGTTGTGAATACCATGGTTGTGAATACCATGGTTGTGAATATCATCATTATGGATATCCAATAATGTAAGTGCAGTACCAACAATGCTGCTTCACTATTGTTGCATGTGTGACCATTGTATTTCCTACACACCGAGGTGCAAAACAGTCTAGACACAACCATCAGCTTGGCACCCACATGAAACCATGTTAAGCAGGCTGTCAGGATCAACAGTTAGCTCGGTTTCCACTAGTATGAAGATGTTATCCTGTGATGTCCATCCCCTATTCCGTTGGTGTTAAAGGATTTCCCATCCATTCTTGAGCCGTGAGATAAGCGCGATACGAATGTTGCTTTGCTGCAGTCCTAGTTGGGGTGAATTTGCAAGTTGAAATATTGAACTAAAAGAGTTTCCCTGGATTGTCTGAATGCAATATGGCGCCATTCGTCTAGTGTTTTAAAGGTGCCAGCAACATGCAGTTTAAGAATGAATCTTTCTCCTACATATTTTATCTTATCGTGAGTGCTTCCAGGCTTTGTGAACGTGTCCAGAATGTCACTCCTTTTTTTGGTGTGTACTGTGTTAAAAGCTTTTCTCTTGCCCTGACGATAAATTGCAGACACTGTATCGCAGCCAGTCTAAAACATCAAATATTTGATGGTATCTCCAAAGGCATCCTGAATTGGACGTATGTTCAGTGTTTGGTGGTTGCTGCGGCACAAGTACGTGCCTATAGGATTGGTTGTTTTGTCCACCAGCGTGACAAATAAGTCAATGTCTGTTCCATCAGTAACAGCTGGCAGATCCTCTGACTTTGCTGTGGCAAGAGCTGTTGAAACAGTCAGTGTGTCTACGTTTGGCTCAGCCTGCTGTATATGTATACCGTCCATAAGCATCATTTCATGTAGTTTCTATTAGTATTTTTTCTATTGTTAATGTTAGCCAAGAATGCTGCTTGAAGAATGGGAGTTTTCATGTCAGCTCTGCGTCTACGCTCAGCTCCCTTGGTTGAAGCTGTGTTATTATATCCATTAAACACTACTGTTGCTGCAAAATCGTAACATTTCAGTGTATGAAATATGTAACTGACACACATCTATATTTTCTGTTTCATCCAATGTATGGTATTCGTCCAGATCATACTCTCAACCTGACATCGTCAAGGATGAATGAAGAACCTATATCAGTTATTCGTTCACCTTCACTGCCTTCATCAGTAATCCATTTCTCAATCAGGGTTTTGTGCTTAGTCACGGAAACTGATGATGCTTGGATTTCTAGTGTTGTTTATTATTGTAATATCCTCACCATAATGATCCTGTTGCTTTTGCTTGAAGTACTTTATTGCATGTCCTTCTTGTCCATCTTAGAAAGGGTTAAAATAATCTAAGAGGTCTGTCACAGAGTACTGACATTATTTTCATTAAGAAGTAAACAGAGCTTCTTGACAGCATCTTCCCGTGCTTGTCCTGCCAACAAATTCTTTCTTTTGATGTCTTCTGAGGAATGCCTGAACGCAATTACAATGATATATTGCCTCAGCTGCCACTAAATCAAAAACATTTCGTATGCGCTTTGCAACAGCATATTCCTATCCATCTTGTCTATCTCTGGCACAGTTCAAGGAAGTCGCTTTGAATTCTGGAGTTGCTCCGATGCTTGCAACTTTTTTCCGCGTTTCAATCGGGTTTTATTGTCCGCAGTTATGGCTTCGTCACAGAATATACAGTTACGTTTAATGTCACACGTAGAACACCTAAACGCAATTGTGGTGTTTCGTTGTTTTGTGTTAGACTAGCTGACGGCGTTCTGATTTCGGCTGTAATTGTGTTTTCAGGTGTGTAGTTCTTGCGGTTAACAACATGAACCTTTTGATGTAAGAGGTTTAGAAAACCAGCATACTGAAGATTGAGACACTTGCAACATCTGGGAATCTTTAATGGGAGAAACATTTCCCTAGCCAGTGGCTTCTTCAGTCCGATACAGAGAAGAACGGTGGGAGATGAAGGGGAGTTTGAAGTAATTAGTCCCTCAACCTGGAGTCGATGTGATTCAGGATTGATGGACTGAACACATCGACTCCAGGCTGAGGGACTGATTACTTCAAACTCTTCCTCATCTTCCACCGTTCTTCTCTGTATTGGACTGAAGAAGCCACTGTCTGGCGAAACGTTTTCTCATTAAACATTCTCAAATTTTGCACAAGCGTCTCACTCTTCAGCATGAACCTTCAGTGGATGCGCTTTATCCATCGTCTCTCGAGGCCCATCATCTCCGTGTTTACCAACACAGTCCTGCGAGCATCATCTCCATCAGTTACAAACGCCAGTCGAATTCACCTTTTCCTTGCACAATGTACATCCATTATCTGAAATGAGACACTGTGTAAACAAGCACGGTATATATACTACATTTATGTAATAATACATTGGTGATACACATGGGACACGTGTAGTATATGCTACATATATAATTGGTTTAGGAAGACATGTAAGCAAACACTAGAACATATTTATTAGAAAACGTTTCGGTCCTGGTACCTTGATCACTTTTGATCAAGGTACCAGGACCGATACGTTTTCTAATACAAATGTTTTAGTGTTTGCTTACGTGTTTTTCTAAACTATAATATTCTTATGAATCTTTCCCGAAAGCTTCAGTTTGTTACAAATTGTTTTCCGTTGATGATACTTCAGTCTCATCAACACACACACACACACACACACACACACACACACACACACACACACACACACACACACACACACACACTACCCTGCCTCTACATCAGATACCTTTATTACCTCCGTATAGTATAGATCTTACGTACTTACCTGCTTTTCCCTTCCTTCTCCCTCTCTCCTACCCTTCCACTCTATCTTCCTCCCACCCTGCCTTCTTTTCGCCTTCCCAACATCTTCCTTTCCTCTGTCTTCAAATCTCTCCCTCCCTCCCTGCTTCTCTCTTACCCCGTACACCCTGCTGATTGACGTTAATCAAATTATCCCTCGAGGGAATTGATGGCTGACAAAAGACTCGGTAGAAGAGATTTTCTCAGCCAGTTTTTTCTTGCACCTTCCTCAGACATATGGACCTTAGAAGACGTTCCTTTTTAATCCCCCCCCTCCCCTCCCCTCCCCTTCCTTCCCCATATCCCAGTAAGATATTAGTGGTTCTCACAGGTACCTTGTGTATTCTGTTTCAGCGCCTACCCATACAATACTCGTGGATCAACCACTACCATCACCCATCACTACTACCATCCTCCATCACTACTACCATCACCACCTACCATCACCACCCATCACTACTACCATCTCCACCACCCTCCATCACTACTACCATCCTCACCACCACCCACCATCACCACCCATCACTACTACCATCACCACCCACCATCACTACTACCATCACCACCTACCATCACTACTACCATCCTCACCACCACCCACCATCACCACCCACCACCACCCACCATCACTTCTACCATCACCACCACCCATCACTACTACCATCACCACCACCCATCACTACTACCATCACCACCACCCATCACTACTACCATCACCACCACCCATCACTACTACCATCACCACCACCACCCACCATCACTACTACCATCACCATCCACCATCACTACTACTACCACCCTCCATCACTGCTACCATCACCACCCTCCATCACTACTACCATCACCACCACCATGACTACTACCATCACCACCTGTCATCACTATCATCACCACCCATCACTACTACCATCATCACCACCCATCACTGCTACCATCACCACCACCCATCACTACTACCATCACCACCACCACCCACCATCACTACTACCATCACCACCACCATCCACCATCACTACTACCATCACCACCACCCACCATCACTACTACCATCACCATCTACCATCACTACTACCATCACCACCCATCACTACTACCATCACCATCTACCATCACTACTACCATCACCACCCATCACTACTACTACCACCCTCCATCACTGCTACCATCACCACCCTCCATCACTACTACCATCACCACCACCATTACTACCATCACCACCACCATAACTACTACCATCACCACCTATCATCACCACCCATCACTACTACTATTACTACCATCACCACCACCCATCAATACTACTACCATCACCACCACCCATCAATACTACTACCATCACCACCACCCGTCACTACTGCTACCATCACCATCCACCATCACTACTACCATCACCACCACCCATCACTACTACCATCACCACCACCCATCACTACTACCATCACCACCACCCATCACCACCACCACCCACCATCACTACTACCATCACCATCCACCATCACTACTACCATCACCACCACCACCACCCATCACTACTACCATCACCATCTACCATCACTACTACCATCACCACCCATCACTACTACTACCACCCTCCATCACTGCTACCATCACCGCTACCATCACCACCCTCCATCACTACTACCATCACCACCACCATTACTACCATCACCACCACCATAACTACTACCATCACCACCTACCATCACTATCATCACCACCCATCACTACTACTATTACTACCATCACCACCACCCATCAATACTACTACCATCACCACCACCCGTCACTACTGCTACCATCACCACCACCCATCACTACTTCTACCATCACCACCCACCATCACTAATACCATCACCACCTTCCGTCACTACTACCATCACCACCCACTATCACTAATACCATCACCGCCTACCATCACTACTACCATCACCACCACCCATCACTATTACTATCATCACCACCCACCATCACTATCATCACTACTACTACCATCACCACCCATCACTACTACTACCATCACCACCACCCATCACTACTACCATCACCACCACCCATCACTACTACCATCACCACCACCCATCACTACACCACCACCCATCACTATTACCATCACCCATCACTATCCACCATCACTACTACCATCACCACCCACCATCACTATCACCACCCACGGTCACCACTACCATCATCATTACCATCACTACAACAACCACAACCACCTATCACTACCATCATCACATCCACCACCATCACCACATCATTCTCCGCTACCACCATTACCATCATGACGATCAACCACCACCACCACCAAGGTGGAAGTGCCGGAAGAGCCAAACAAATTGCAAGATAGGCAGTGCCAGACCCTGGCACAGTGCCAGTTCCTCTGTCTACACCATGCTGACTTGCCTTCCCAGGCTCTGTCTCCCTCTTTTCCACCTCTACCTGTCTACATCTGTTACCATCACCTCGGCTTACCCCTCTACTTCCAGTCAGTCTACACCTAGATTGCTTTTTATGTCTCTCTCTCTCTCTCTCTCTCTCTCTCTCTCTCTCTCTCTCTCTCTCTATCTATACCCATATCTCCAGGAAAAGGTTTCTTTTCACTTTACACACACACACACACACACACACATATATATATATATGTGTGTGTGTGTGTACTCACCTAATTGTGGTTGCAGGGGTCGATACTCAGCTCGTGGCCCCGCCCCGTGGTGATGGTAGTAGTGATGTGTGTGTGTGTGTGTGTGTGTGTGTGTGTGTGTGTGTGTGTGTGTGTGTGTGTGTGTGTGTGGTGCCGAAAACTCGATTTTGACTTAAATAGCAGTGCTTTTTCTTGCCGAATGAGGCAAGCGAAAGTTAGTGTATGCAATATTTTCGAAAAATCATTCTGAACCTAACGAAAAAAAAATATACATTTCATTGTGTTTGTTAATTATTAAATTATTGTAAACTGATCTAAAATGAATTTATTTGGATTAGGCTAAATTACATTGCGTTTGTTATAGTAAGGTCAGGTAAGTTTTCTAAGGTTCTTTTGTTGCAAAATTATTAATTTTACATTAACATAAATGAAAAAAAAATAGAAAGGAATTTTAAATGAGTTCTTGCTAATTGACCAGTTTTACCTATTCGGCACGACAAATATATAAAAATCGTGAACAAGTGATACAAGATGCAAAACAACTAAAGGGGGATGAATGATAGCTCTAGGTCTTTCATGTTACAATCAACACATCAGGAGCAAACACTCTTCGATCGTATTTCCTTGGTTTTCCTCTTTTCTGCAACGCTGCAAGCTTCTGATGAGTTGATTGCAACACGAAAGGCCTAGAGCTATTATTTAACTCCCACCGTGCCGAATAGGTAAAACTGGTCAATTAGCAAGAACTCATTTAAAATTAAGCTCTTTCTAGTTTTTTCTTCATTTATGTTATTGTAAAAATTAAGAATTTTATACCAAAAGAACGTTAGAAAACTTACTTAATATTAACGTTATTATAACAAGTGCAATTTAATTTACCTAATCCAACTAAATATATTTTAGATAAGTTTACAATAATTTAATAATTAACAAACACAATGAAATATATATATTTTTTCGTTAGTTTCAGAATGATTTTTGCGAAATTATTGCATACACAAATTTTCGCTTGCCTTATTCGACAAGAAGAGCGTTGCTATTTAAGCCAAAATAGCAAGTTTTATGTATTCGGCACGATATATATATATATATATATATAATGTGTGTCTATATATATATATATATATATATATATATATATATATATATATATATATATATATATATATATACATATATATATATATATATATATATATATATATATATATATATATATATATATATATACATATATATATATATATATATATATATATATATATATATATATATATATATATATATATATATATATATATATATATATATATATATATATATATATATATATATATATATATGTCGTGCCGAATATGTAAAACTGGTCAATTAGCAAGAACTCATTTAAAATTAAGTCCTTCCTAAAATTTTCTCTTATACGTTTAAAGATATATTTTTTTCATTAATGATAATGTAAAAATTTATAATTTTGCATCAAAAGAATCTTAGAAAACTTACCTAACCTTATTATAACAAGAACAATGTATTTTACCCTAACCTAACTAAATATATTTTAGATTTGTTTACAATATTTTAATACTAAACAAACACAGTGAAATATATTTTTTTCGTTAGGTTCAGAATGATTTGGGCCAAATTATTGCATACACAAATTTTCACTTGTCCTATTTGGCAAGATGAGCGTTGCTATTTAAGCCAAGATCGCAAGTTCTGCCTATTCGGCACGACATATATATATATATATATATATATATATATATATATATATATATATATATATATATATATATATATATATATATATATAAAATACACGCAGAAATATATATAGAAGCGTGCAGGAAGGAATCAGAGTAAGTATTAAATAAAGAACAACTAGACAGAAAGACGGGTTAATAAGATATTGAGAAGTGAGCAGAAGGAGTTAAAGGTGAATACATAGGTGGCAGAAAATAAACGACACATTCACGAATGGAGTTGGAAATACATGGGAGAGATTTCTGGGAATTGGAGGCTGCATGGCAGTGTTATCGACCTCAATTAAACAAGTTAGAAATGGTGTGATCTTTTTTAATTGGGCGAATTTCAGAGGAGGGAAAGTGGAAACAGAGGGAAGTTTGTATGTAAGTGAGGCCTGGATCAAGGGCAGTGGAAAGTGATCGTGTTCACCTATACCAGGTTGCAGGCCTCCATTTTTTTTTTTTAGCTCCTGGCCCCCCCCCCCACCTCTTGACTTGGCCCGCCGCTTGCCTGATTCACTCCCACCCATCCCTGAGTGTGGCAAAAAAAAAAAAAAACTCGAGAATAAACAAAGCAACACCGGCTGGAGAGTAAACAAAACATTAACACAGGTTGGAGAGTAAACAAAACATTAACACAGGTTGAAGAGTAAACAAAACATTAACACAGGTTGAAGAGTAAACAAAACATTAACACAGGTTGAAGAGTAAACAAAACATTAACACAGGTTGCAGAGTAAACAAAACATTGACACAGGTTGCAGAGTAAACAAAACATTAACACAGGTTGCAGAGTAAACAAAACATTAACACAGGTTGCAGAGTAAACAAAACATTAACACAGGTTGCAGAGTAAACAAAACATTAACACAGGTTGCAGAGTAAACAAAACATTAACACAGGTTGAAGAGTAAACAAAACATTAACACAGGTTGAAGAGTAAACAAAACATTAACACAGGTTGAAGAGTAAACAAAACATTAACACAGGTTGAAGAGTAAACAAAACATTAACACAGGTTGAAGAGTAAACAAAACATTAACACAGGTTGCAGAGTAAACAAAACATTGACACAGGTTGCAGAGTAAACAAAACATTAACACAGGTTGAAGAGTAAACAAAACATTAACACAGGTTGAAGAGTAAACAAAACATTAACACAGGTTGAAGAGTAAACAAAACATTAACACAGGTTGAAGAGTAAACAAAACATTAACACAGGTTGAAGAGTAAACAAAACATTAACACAGGTTGAAGAGTAAACAAAACATTAACACAGGTTGGAGAGTAAACAAAACATTAACACAGGTTGGAGAGTAAACAAAACATTAACACCGGCTGGAGAGTAAACAAAACATTAACACAGGTTGGAGAGTAAACAAAACATTAACACAGGTTGGAGAGTAAACAAAACATTAACACCGGCTGGAGAGTAAACAAAACATTAACACAGGCTGGAGAGTAAACAAAGCATTAACACAGGTTGGTTTATTCTTACAAACAAATTAAGCTTTACAAATGGTAGACATTAATGTGTCAGTCATTGTGAGTTGATGTGAGTCACATAACAGGTGTTACCTTGTTCCTATATTCCTGATGATAAATGAGACATTTGTGCAATATTTGGGTATCTGTCTTCTGGAAACATTTCACCAGTCAGTGGCTTCTTCAGTCCAATACAGAGAAGTACGGTGAAAGAAGAAGAGTTTGGAGGTAATTAGTCCCTGTGTTTTGAGTCAACATGTTCAGTGCATCAATATCGTAGGTTTTGTAAAGACCATTTATACAAACTCCTACATATCTGATAGAAACCCTTTAAGTTGTTCTTTGATTCCTTTGCAACCTTAATCTCCTTTAGCTTCACTTTGAAAACGAATACACTGGAACATAGGGCGAACCTCTTCTCTTTTTATTGGCAAAAATGTGTCTGGCTCTTCACCCAAGAGGTGTTCAAGTCTCGTATTCATCCATTAAGGTTCAGTTATGTTTGATTTAATTTTTCTGTTAGGAATGCATGTGCGTTGAGCAGCTTGTGTGATATTCTGGAAAATGTCGTATTGGCTACCATCGACCAGCAGTAACAGCCTGGTTGATAAGGCCCCGATCCACCACGAGGCTTGGTCATGGTCAGGGCCGCGGGAGCGATGACCCCATGGAACACCCTCTAGGTATACTCCAGGTATACCCCCCATCTGTCAGGTTTTCATCCTGATAATCGCTGGAAAAGTGACCCCAGGCGACACTATTCATGTCATCCATAATGTCAACAAAACCTGGAAAGCCAAGAACCTCTACATTTTTTTATCATTATTTAGGTAATTCCACGTAATACTGACACTTAGTGATTTGTGATCACTTCCTTCAAGCTCTTCATTCACCTCAAGATTGATAAATTGCGCACATGTGCAACACTTGGGTAACGTTTCGCCACACAGTGACTTCATCAGTTGGTGTTGCAGGTTCAGTGTTGAGGTGGGTTTAATGTGTTGTGTTTGTGTTTCAGGTTCAGACAGTGTTGATGGTGGGTGTCGACGAGCCGTGGAGAAGCAGAGGTCCATGTCAGGTTCCTCTTCTCCAGTCACTTACGGTGGTGGTTCCTCCACCCACTCTCTGAATGACGTCCACCTCCAGGTGAGTCCACCCCCCCCTCTCTCCATCCACTCTGTATACTCCCTCCATTTCCATACACTACCTCCACCCACTCCCTCAACTCCCTCCACTCCCTCAACTCCCTCCACTCCCTCCACTCCCTCAACTCCCTCCACTCCCTCAACTCCCTCCACTCCCTCAACTCCCTCCACTCCCTCCACTCCCTCAACTCCCTCCACTCCCTCAACTCCCTCCACTCCCTCAACTCCCTCCACTCCCTCAACTCCCTCAACTCCCTCAACTCCCTCCACTCCCTCAACTCCCTCCACTCCCTCAACTCCCTCAACTCCCTCCACTCCCTCAACTCCCTCCACTCCCTCAACTCCCTCCACTCCCTCCACTCCCTCAACTCCCTCCACTCCCTCAACTCCCTCAACTCCCTCAACTCCCTCCACTCCCTCAACTCCCTCCACTCCCTCAACTCCCTCCACTCCCTCAACTCCCTCCACTCCCTCAACTCCCTCCACTCCCTCAACTCCCTCCACTCCCTCAACTCCCTCCACTCCCTCAACTCCCTCAACTCCCTCAACTCCCTCCACTCCCTCAACTCCCTCCACTCCCTCAACTCCCTCAACTCCCTCCACTCCCTCCACTCCCTCAACTCCCTCCACTCCCTCAACTCCCTCCACTCCCTCAACTCCCTCAACTCCCTCCACTCCCTCAACTCCCTCCACTCCCTCCACTCCCTCAACTCCCTCAACTCCCTCAACTCCCTCAACTCCCTCCACTCCCTCAACTCCCTCCACTCCCTCAACTCCCTCCACTCCCTCAACTCCCTCAACTCCCTCAACTCCCTCAACTCCCTCCACTCCCTCAACTCCCTCCACTCCCTCAACTCCCTCAACTCCCTCAACTCATTTCGAGCGTCATCCTTATCCTCTCTCTACATTTATTATATTGTTCATTTATAGTTGTGTATGAACGTTTGGCACTGTGCGAGGCGAGGATTGTGTGTGTGAGAAAGAGAGAGAGAGAGAGAGAGAGAGAGAGAAAGAGAGAGAGAGAGAAAGTTATTGGTTAATCCACTTTAATAATTGTACACTTACTTGGACTTAGAGAGGAATCAGGGTCTTCATTGAGTTGTGTGAGGAGCGGTGTTGCAGGAGCATCACCATCACAAGTGAGTGTTGACACTTTCTTTGTTGCAGGAGAAGAGGAGTTCTGGTCCCATCGAGAAGCCGAGGCTGCTGGCGCCACGGCTGACACTGCAGAAGTCTGTGTCCACGCCTTCCATCCTTGCTGGCGTCACCACACAGCCTCCACAGCAGCAGCAAACACAGTCAGTACTACTACCATACTTATCACCACGACCGCCACCGCCACCGTCACCACCACCACCACAATAATAACCATCACCACACCCACAATTACCAGTCGCTATCACCACCACTATACTTACCATCAGTCACTATCACCAACACCACCATCACCACTACCACAGTCACCACCACCATCAGTACATCACTGCACGACACACAAATATAATAGTATTTGTTTTTTGAAAGGAGTGGAGAACTTATCTTTGGAATAGTATTACCATCGACCCATCATTTTGTGTTGCCAAGTTTATCAGTCTCTCAAGAATTAAAAATAATAATGCCAGTTGACGCATTAAAAAATGTAACAAGACAAACGTAACAAAGTCAGAAAAGTGACATTGAATTACGAGAACCTTTAAAATAAAGTGTTGTTAACGATGGCTGTATTCAGATCAGTTGTTCTCTCACGTCTTGACGAGGCGCGTCAGTTTACTTGTCTCCTAATATCATGTTTATTTTCCCCCCTATAATCTGTAACTTAATCCTAGACTTCAACTTACGAAACAGACGAAGCAAATACGATAGTATTTATAGACAAGGTAGATTTTAGGGAAAAATAATGTATTATTAGAAGACAAGGGAAGTGACGTGCCCCTTAAGACTCTGTTCATAGTAACTTTCAAGGTAGAAGAGATAGAATAAAAAAATATATAAACTAGTAGGATCGTCTCGGAGCATTTTGTTCTCTCTGGGATACAGAAATGTTGCCAGATCAAAGATAGAGAGTTTTTATGGTGAAAAGTTTAATGTTTTGTAGAAGATGCCATGTCAGGCAGGGCTTGAGGGGCTCATCTTACATCAGCACATTGCCATAACCTACTGGAGTAAGAGATGTGAGAAGAAGTGTAAAATAAGACCAGTGTAAGGCAGGGTCACTGTGGGCATAATAAGAGAACGTTGTATAAGTATCTGTGGTCCTAGACTTTGTAATATCTTACTAGATGCTGGAGCAAGTGTAGTCTTCAAGAGGAAATTAGAAAAATATCTCTGCCAAATGCCATTTCAAAGAGGCTGTAATGGTTATGTGGGCCAGCGGGCCACCAACACTAACAGCCTGGTTGACCAGGCAAGCACCAAACAAATCCGGCTCAGGGCTGGACTATGGGAGCGGTGAAACTCTGGAAAGCAATCGGATGTATATCAGATTTATATCCTGAATAATTTGTGTGATAATAATGATCCTTCTTGCTGTCCTCTTGTGTAGTGTTGTCAGGTTGAGTATAAGTCTTTCTCGTACTCAGTCCTCATCACTTGCCAACCTTGTTCCGATCTTTATGGATTATTTAGCCTCTCTTAAACTTCAGTGTGTGTGTGTGTGTGTGTGTGTGTGTGTGTGTGTGTGGGGCCAAATGTGGCACATGGTGGTGATTGTGGAAGAGGAAGTGGGTCCTCGGAGGGGTCCAGCAGGGACAGGATGGGTCCAACAGGGGCAGGAGGGGTCCAGCAGGGACAGGAGGGGTCCAGCAGGGACAGGAGGGGGTCCAGCAGGGACAGGAGGGGTCCAGCAGGGACAGGAGGGGTCCAGCAGGGACAGGAGGGGGTCCAGCAGGGACAGGAGGGGTCCAGCAGGGACAGGAGGGGTCCAGCAGGGACAGGATGGGTCCAACAGGGGCAGGAGGGGTCCAGCAGGGACAGGAGGGGTCCAGCAGGGACAGGAGGGGGTCCAGCCTGGACAGGAGGGGTCCAGCAGGGACAGGAGGGGTTCAGCAGGGACAGGAGGGGGTCCAGCAGGGACATGAGGGGTCCAGCAGGGACAGGAGGGGGTCCAGCAGGGACAGGAGGGGTCCAGCAGGGACAGGAGGGGTCCAGCAGGGACAGGAGGGGTCCACCAGGGGCCGGAGGGGTCCAGCAGGGACCGGAGGGGTCCAGGAGGGGGCCAGCCGGGCCAGGAGGGGGTCCAGCAGGGACAGGAGGGGTCCCGCCGGGACAGGAGGGGGTCCAGCAGGGACAGGAGGGGTCCAGCAGGGACAGGAGGGGGTCCAGCAGGGACAGGAGGGGGTCCAGCAGGGACAGGAGGGATCCAGCAGGGACAGGAGGGGGTCCAGCAGGGACAGGAGGGGTCCAGCAGGGACAGGAGGGGTCCAGCAGGGACAGGAGGGGTCCAGCAGGGACAGGAGGGGTCCAGCAGGGACAGGAGTGTAGCACCTGTCACCTACACCCCACACTTTCGTAACTCTTGGTTTACCGTATTACCAGGGCGGGAGGGAAGGAAGGAAGGAGAAAGTGAGAGTGAGGGGAGAAGGAAGAAAAGCAGGAAGGAGAGGACACTGGGTGTGCAGCTCAATCGTACAGCATTAGACTCATAACCGGAAGGTCCTGTGTTCGATTACCTGCTGAAGCTAAAAGTATGAGCAGGATTTGCATCTGCTGCCCATTCTGACGTAGCAGTAACAGATACCTGGTGAAAATGAGACACTTGTGTAACACTGGGTATGTTTATTCCAGACAAGTTTCGCCAGCCAGTGGCTTCTTCAGTCCAGTACTCAGAAAGGTGGAAGAGGAGGAGTTTGAGGTAACCAGTTGCTCAGCCTGAGGGACTGTTCACCTCAAACGTCTTCTCATCTTCAGTGTTTCTACATATTGGACTGAAGAAGCCACTGGCTGGCGAAACTTTTCCAGAATAAAGATACCCAAATGCTGCGCATGTGTCTCATTTACCAACTTGTCGGTTTTCTAGTTAGTGGGTTGGTTTGGGTGGCATCCTGGGTAACGACCTCAGTGGAAATACACTGCTGCTTGACTGTCTTGGGTTATCCTGGGTTTAATGACCCTAATAAATTCTTGACGGTGAGTGTGTTTATGCAGAGGGAGAGGCGAGGGTTATGTTTATATATACACTTGATAAACCTTGAAGTACTTCCGGGGTCATCGCGCCCGTTCCCCGGCTTCATACCAACAGCCTGGTCAGGCAGACTGTTGGTGCTCGCTGCACACAGCCTGACGTAGGCACCACACCTCGACTGTTCATGAAAAGCTTGCAGGAACTAATTACGATCCCTCTTGGAGACAGAAGGATGTTGACAAGTCTTATTGTTAGAGTGCTTAGTGAACTCTGGTTTACCTGGAGGTTACCTGGAGAGGGTGATTCTTTCCAAGTGTTTTATGCCACTTCCTGTCTCCCACTCTTTACAGTCTCTCAGACAGGTTGTTTCTTGTGTCTCTCACTCTGTACAGTCTCTCAGACAGGTTCTCTCTCGTGTCTCCACTCTGCACAGTCTCTCAGACTGGATCACCATAGCACAGTGGTGTGCTGTGAATACTTTGTGCAGAACTGTGGTCCAATATACCCTCAGGTATATGAATAAGACACAATTTGCGATTTATGGTTTTTTTTGACAAGAAGTTTGGCTCACCAGAGACTTGATAAAGTACCTCGTGGACGAAACATTCTCAGTACAGTAACATTAACCATATATTGTGTCTTAATCATACGAGTGGTTTGTGCCCAGGACTAGGCAGGCTGTGATGGATATGCCTAAGTCTGCACCTCTCCGAAAGGAGTGCCACTCTGCCATCAGAGTGCCACTCACCCAGAGTGTTTTCCTTACTAAGAACCCAGCATCTTCTTCGGCATAAATGGTGGGGATATTTCCCCTTCTGTTTAAATATACTGGAACTTATGACTGACAAGACGACACTAATCATGGATGTGGATTACAGTGTGTGGACTGTACTTTGAATAATTTTACCTAGTTTGTTGTTATGGTTTATGTAACGTGCGAGTCAGTTAGTCACGGCACTGTAAGAAGTCGTTAATGATAGTGTAAATTAATGTTGAAAACGGAATTTATTTGAGGTGCTGAATAACCAAACGTTTGCAGACGTTTTGTAAATGTAATTAAACAAACTCCCGTACAGCGTAATTTTAGTACGTAAGTTTGGAAACAGTCTCTCCAGTATTTTCCACATGTAAATGTACGTTACTCACCTGGGCTGCTGGGAGTCTAGCTGCAGGGATTCTAGCTGTTTCTAATTGAGGGATTTTAGCTGTTTCTAATTGAGGGATTTTAGCTGTTTCTAATTGAGGGATTTTAGCTGTTTCTAATTGAGGGATTTTAGGTGTTTCTAATTGAGGGATTTTAGCTGTTTCTAATTGAAGGATTTTAGCTGTTTCTAATTGAGGGATTTTAGCTGTTTCTAATTGAGGGATTTTTAGGTGTTTCTAATTGAGGGATTTTAGGTGTTTCTAATTGAGGGATTTTTGTGTGTTTAATCGAGGGATTTTTAGGTCTTTCTAATTGAGGGACTTTTAGGTGTTTCTAATTGAAGGATTTTAGGTGTTTCTAATTGAAGAATTTTAGGTATTTCTAATTAAGGGATTTTAGGTGTTTCTAATTGAGGGATTTTTAGGTGTTTCTAATTGAGGGATTTTTAGCTGTTTCTAATTGAGGGATTTTTAGCTGTTTCTAATTGAGGGATTTTTAGCTGTTTCTATTTGAGGGATTTTAGGTGTTTCTAATTGAGGGATTTTAGGTGTTTCTAATTGAGGATTGTTTAGGTGTTTCTAATTAAGGGATTTTTAGGTGTTTCTAATTGAGGGATTTTAGGCGTTTCTAATTGAGGGATTTTTAGGTGTTTGTAATTGAGGGATTTTTAGGTGTTTCCAATTGAGGGATTTTTAGGTGTTTCCAATTGAGGGATTTTTAGGTGTTTCTAATTGAGGGATTTTAGGTGTTTCTAATTGAGGGATTTTTAGGTGTTTCCAATTGAGGGATTTTTAGGTGTTTCTAATTGAGGGATTTTAGGTGTTTCTAATTGAGGGATTTTTAGGTGTTTCTAATTGAGGGATTTTTAGGTGTTTCTAATTGAGAGATTTTAGGTGTTTCTAATTGAGAGATTTTAGGTGTTTCTAATTGAGAGATTTTAGGTGTTTCTAATTGAGAGATTTTAGGTGCTTCTAATTGAGAGATTTTAGGTGTTTCTAATTGAGAGATTTTAGGTGTTTCTAATTGAGGGATTTTAGGTGTTTCTAATTGAGGGATTTTAGGTGTTTCTAATTGAGAGATTTTAGGTGTTTCTAATTGAGAGATTTTAGGTGTTTCTAATTGAGAGATTTTAGGTGTTTCTAATTGAGATATTTTAGGTGTTTCCAATAACTAGGGCTTTATTTGATATAAGGAGTGAAAATTTTCAGTTAAATTTCAAAATTTTTATTTCGGCATGGAGTCGTCTTGTGTACTAGAATAAAAGTCTAGTCTAGAATATACAAGTGTCTTGTACTAGGCTAAATACGGTTTGTCAGGAAACAGAACAAGTGTTTCCTGGCACAGGTCTTAGTCATATGACCTCGGTCATCTGACCGAGGTCTTCCACTGGCTTACCGGTCCACCCCTTTAAAAATTATAGATTAGATTCATGTCTTGTACTCTCCAAGGGAGGGAGGCTGTGTTCAGGTGCCAGCACGGAGCCCACACTTGGACAAACACCTGCAGAAATTTTAAACGATTCCAGAGGTTTGGAGCAAGACTAGTCCTGGAACTGAGATGGAGCTAGGACAAACTAAAACAACTATTCCTAACCATTTTAGAAGAAATGGGACCTGAAAGATGTTTCTGGGGGGTCAGCGCCCCCGCACCCGGTCTAGGGCAGTTCTGGTGAATTGAGGCTTGATAAACTAGGCTGTTACTGCTAACCGCATGCAGTCCAACATACGAACTACAGCCAGACTGATCAGTTTCCCTTTCAGGACAGCTAGGGAGAGTCTCTTAACAATCCTCCTAATGTATAAAGGGAAGATATTAAAGTCATAAGCCCCTTACACTTACATTATGTCTCAGTGCACCCAAGGCACTCCTGCTTTTCATTGGGGATATTATACACAGTCTTGCCGAACCTTTTGCTTTCGTCGGGAGCGATTTTGTGTACAGATTTAGGACCAGTCCCTCCAGAATTTTCCAGGTTTAAATTATGATGTATCTTGCCTGTTTTAGAGTACAAGTCGAGAGATTTCAAACATTTTCAACAATTTAGGTGCTAGACTGAATTTGTACATCCAGTGAAGGTTCTTTGTACACTGCCTAGTTTTACAGTTTTGCTCTCCTTAGGAGGAGCTGTTAATATGCAATAGTATTCCGGCTTTAAGGACCACCATTGGCTTGGCAGTTCCTGTTTTGAAGGTTATTATCCATCCCAACATTTATGTCGTGGTTGTGATAATGACGCTGTTGTGATCACTGAAAGTGAGATCCTCTGACATTTATCACTCTGTTGAATGGTTAGATTTAGTTTTATACTCCGTTCTAGGCTTTATTTCCTCAATTTTTCTTTAACAGAGTAACTGAAATTTATCCTTATTGAAAATATTTTTTTTTGTGGCCTAGTATAAGACTTGGTATATATCTGCTTGGATATTTGCAGTATCTTTGGTTGATACCACTCTAACACAGATCCTAGTATCGTCTGCAAAGAATGACAGGTTATTATGATTTATGCCCTTATCTATGTCAGATATAGCACACGTACTGCACAGCCTTACAACTAACTTTTTTTTATATTACCCCTTGCGTTATGTTTGTTAGATAATTAAATATCCGTCTTCCCAATTTTCCAATTATTCCTTTTGCACACATTTTGTGCGCTATTACACCATGATCGCAATTGTCAAAGACTTTTGGAGAGCCTATGAATACTGCATCTGCATTTTGTTTGTCTTCCTCTACATCCAAGGTCACGTAGATGCCGGAGGCAGGAGCGACCTGCTCCTGCAAGTATTGTGAGTCCAAGTGGTTAGGGAACCTCTTAAAAATCTTTCAGAGATTTTAATAATGTGGGACGTACGTGCTAATAGAATTCTTTGCTATCACTTTGCTGTTGTCACCTTTGTGGAAAAGAATGAAGCCAGGAGGACAAACTTGGAAATACGAGTACAAAGAACAAGGGAGCAAAGATAAAGAGTAAAAATGCAGATGAATAGCAGGGATGTTAGGAGGTGCTGCTTCAGACCCAGGGTGGCAGGGATGTTAGGAGGTGCTGCTTCAGACTCAGGGTGGCAGGGATGTTAGGAGGTGCTGCTTCAGACCCAGGGTGGCAGGGATGTTAGGAGGTGCTGCTTCAGACCCAGGGTGGCAGGGATGTTAGGAGGTGCTGCTTCAGACCCAGGGTGGCAGGGATGTTAGGAGGTGCTGCTTCAGACCCAGGGTGGCAGGGATGTTAGGAGGTGCTGCTTCAGACCCAGGGTGGCAGGGATGTTAGGAGGTGCTGCTTCAGACCCAGGGTGGTAGGGATGTTAGGAGGTGCTGCTTCAGACCCAGGGTGGCAGGGATGTTAGGAGGCGCTGCTTCAGACCCAGGGTAGCAGGGATGTTAGGAGGTGCTGCTTCAGACCCAGGGTGGTAGGGATGTTAGGAGGCGCTGCTTCAGACCCAGGGTAGCAGGGATGTTAGGAGGTGCTGCTTCAGACCCAGGGTGGCAGGGATGTTAGGAGGCGCTGCTTCAGACCCAGGGTGGCAGGGATGTTAGGAGGTGCTGCTTCAGACCCAGGGTGGCAGGGATGTTAGGAGGTGCTGCTTCAGACCCAGGGTGGTAGGGATGTTAGGAGGCGCTGCTTCAGACCCAGGGTGGCAGGGATGTTAGGAGGCGCTGCTTCAAACCCAGGGTGGTAGGGATGTTAGGAGGCACTGCTTCAGACCCAGGGTGGTAGGGATGTTAGGAGGTGCTGCTTCAGACCCAGGGTGGTAGGGATGTTAGGAGGTGCTGCTTCAGACCCAGGGTGGTAGGGATGTTAGGAGGTGCTGCTTCAGACCCAGGGTGGTAGGGATGTTAGGAGGCGCTGCTTCAGACCCATTGTGGTAGGGATGTTAGGAGGTGCTGCTTCAGACCCAGGGTGGTAGGGATGTTAGGAGGTGCTGCTTCAGACCCAGGGTGGCAGGGATGTTAGGAGGCGCTGCTTCAGACCCAGGGTGGTAGGGATATTAGGAGGCGCTGCTTCAGACCCAGGGTGGCAGGGATGTTAGGAGGCGCTGCTTCAGACCCAGGGTGGCAGGGATGTTAGGAGGCGCTGCTTCAGACCCAGGGTGGCAGGGATGTTAGGAGGTGCTGCTTCAGACCCAGGGTGGCAGGGATGTTAGGCGCTGCTTCAGACCCAGGGTGGCAGGGATGTTAGGCGCTGCTTCAGACCCAGGGTGGCAGGGATGTTAGGAGGCGCTGCTTCAGACCCAGGGTGGCAGGGATGTTAGGAGGTGCTGCTTCAGACCCAGGGTGGCAGGGATGTTAGGAGGCGCTGCTTCAGACCCAGGGTGGCAGGGATGTTAGGAGGCGCTGCTTCAGACTCAGGGTGGCAGGGATGTTAGGTGCTGCTTCAGACCCAGGGTGGCAGGGATGTTAGGAGGCACTGCTTCAGACCCAGGGTGGCAGGGATGTTAGGAGGCGCTGCTTCAGACCCAGGGTGGCAGGGATGTTAGGAGGCGCTGCTTCAGACCCAGGGTGGCAGGGATGTTAGGAGGCGCTGCTTCAGACCCAGGGTGGTAGGGATGTTAGGAGGCGCTGCTTCAGACCCAGGGTGGCAGGGATGTTAGGCGCTGCTTCAGACCCAGGGTGGCAGGGATGTTAGGAGGTGCTGCTTCAGACCCAGGGTGGCAGGGATGTTAGGAGGCGCTGCTTCAGACCCAGGGTGGCAGGGATGTTAGGAGGTGCTGCTTCAGACCCAGGGTGGCAGGGATGTTAGGAGGCGCTGCTTCAGACCCAAGGTGGCAGGGATGTTAGGAGGCGCTGCTTCAGACCCAGGGTGGCAGAAATGTTAGGAGGTGCTGCTTCAGACCCAGGGTGACAGGGATGTTAGGAGGCGCTGCTTCAGACCCAGGGTGGCAGGGATGTTAGGAGGCGCTGCTTCAGACCCAGGGTGGCAGGGATGTTAGGAGGCGCTGCTTCAGACTCAGGGTGGCAGGGATGTTAGGTGCCGCTTCAGACCCAGGGTGGCAGGGATGTTAGGAGGCACTGCTTCTGACCCAGGGTGGCAGGGATGTTAGGAGGTGCTGCTTCAGACCCAGGGTGGCAGGGATGTTAGGAGGCGCTGCTTCAGACCCAGGGTGGCAGGGATGTTAAGAGGCGCTGCTTCAGACTCAGGGTGGCAGGGATGTTAGGAGGCACTGCTTCAGACCCAGGGTGGCAGGGATGTTAGGAGGTGTTGCTTCAGACTCAGGGTGGCAGGGATGCTAGGAGGCGCTGCTTCAGACCCAGGGTGGCAGGGATGTTAGGAGGTGCTGCTTCAGACCCAGGGTGGCAGGGATGTTAGGAGGAGCTGCTTCAGACCCAGGGTGGCAGGGATGTTAGGAGGTGCTGCTTCAGACCCAGGGTGGCAGGGATGTTAGGAGGTGCTGCTTCAGACCCAGGGTGGCAGGGATGTTAGGAGGTGCTGCTTCAGACCCGGGGTGGTAGGGATGTTAGGAGGTGCTGCTTCAGACCCAGGGTGGCAGGGATGTTAGGAGGCGCTGCTTCAGACCCAGGGTGGCAGGGATGTTAGGAGGCGCTGCTTCAGACCCAGGGTGGCAGGGATGTTAGGAGGCGCTGCTTCAGACCCAGGGTGGTAGGGATGTTAGGAGGCGCTGCTTCAGACCCAGGGTGGCAGGGATGTTAGGAGGCACTGCTTCAGACCCAAGGTGGCAGGGATGTTAGGAGGCACTGCTTCAGACCCAGGGTGGCAGGGATGTTAGGAGGTGCTGCTTCAGACTCAGGGTGGCAGGGATGTTAGGTGCTGCTTCAGACCCAGGGTGGCAGGGATGTTAGGAGGCACTGCTTCTGACCCAGGGTGGCAGGGATGTTAGGAGCTGCTGCTTCTGACCCAGGGTGGCAGGGATGTTAGGAGGTGCTGCTTCAGACCCAGGGTGGCAGGGATGTTAGGAGGCGCTGCTTCAGACTCAGGGTGGCAGGGATGTTAGGAGGCGCTGCTTCAGACTCAGGGTGGCAGGGATGTTAGGAGGTGCTGCTTCAGACTCAGGGTGGCAGGGATGTTAGGAGGTGCTGCTTCAGACCCAGGGTGGCAGGGATGTTAGGAGGTGCTGCTTCAGACTTAGGGTGGCAGGGATGTTAGGAGGTACTGCTTCAGACCCAGGGTGGCAGGGATGTTAGGAGGCACTGCTTCAGACCCAGGGTGGCAGGGATGTTAGGAGGTGCTGCTTCAGACCCAGGGTGGCAGGGATGTTAGGAGGCGCTGCTTCAGACCCAGGGTGGCAGGGATGTTAGGAGGCGCTGCTTCAGACCCAGGGTGGCAGGGATGTTAGGAGGCGCTGCTTCAGACCCAGGGTGGCAGGGATGTTAGGAAGCGCTGCTTCAGACCCAGGGTGGCAGGGATGTTAGGAGGCGCTGCTTCAGACCCAGGGTGGCAGGGATGTTAGGAGGCGCTACTTCAGACCCAGGGTGGCAGGGATGTTAGGAGGCGCTGCTTCAGACCTAGGGTGGCAGGGATGTTAGGAGGCGCTGCTTCAGACCCAGGGTGGTAGGGATGTTAGGAGGTGCTGCTTCAGACCCAGGGTGGCAGGGATGTTAGGAGGTGCTGCTTCAGACCCAGGGTGGCAGGGATGTTAGGAGGCGCTGCTTCAGACCCAGGGTGGTAGGGATGTTAGGAGGTGCTGCTTCAGACCCAGGGTGGCAGGGATGTTAGGAGGCGCTGCTTCAGACCCAGGGTGGCAGGGATGTTAGGAGGCGCTGCTTCAGACCCAGGGTGGCAGGGATGTTAGGAGGTGCTGCTTCAGACCCAGGGTGGCAGGGATGTTAGGAGGTGCTGCTTCAGACCCAGGGTGGCAGGGATGTTAGGAGGCGCTGCTTCAGACCCAGGGTGGCAGGGATGTTAGGAGGCGCTGCTTCAGACCCAGGGTGGCAGGGATGTTAGGAGGTGCTGCTTCAGACCCAGGGTGGCAGGGATGTTAGGAGGCGCTGCTTCAGACCCAGGGTGGCAGGGATGTTAGGAGGCGCTGCTTCAGACCCAGGGTGGCAGGGATGTTAGGAGGTGCTGCTTCAGACCCAGGGTGGCAGGGATGTTAGGAGGTGCTGCTTCAGACCCAGGGTGGCAGGGATGTTAGGAGGCGCTGCTTCAGACCCAGGGTGGCAGGGATGTTAGGAGGCGCTGCTTCAGACCCAGGGTGGCAGGGATGTTAGGAGGCGCTGCTTCAGACCCAGGGTGGCAGGGATGTTAGGAGGTGCTGCTTCAGACCCAGGGTGGCAGGGATGTTAGGAGGTGCTGCTTCAGACCCAGGGTGGCAGGGATGTTAGGAGGCGCTGCTTCAGACCCAGGGTGGCAGGGATGTTAGGAGGCGCTGCTTCAGACCCAGGGTGGCAGGGATGTTAGGAGGTGCTGCTTCAGACCCAGGGTGGCAGGGATGTTAGGAGGCGCTGCTTCAGACCCAGGGTGGCAGGGATGTTAGGAGGCGCTGCTTCAGACCCAGGGTGGCAGGGATGTTAGGAGGTGCTGCTTCAGACCCAGGGTGGCAGGGATGTTAGGAGGTGCTGCTTCAGACCCAGGGTGGCAGGGATGTTAGGAGGTGCTGCTTCAGACCCAGGGTGGCAGGGATGTTAGGAGGCGCTGCTTCAGACCCAGGGTGGCAGGGATGTTAGGAGGCGCTGCTTCAGACCCAGGGTGGCAGGGATGTTAGGAGGTGCTGCTTCAGACCCAGGGTGGCAGGGATGTTAGGAGGCGCTGCTTCAGACCCAGGGTGGTAGGGATGTTAGGAGGCGCTGCTTCAGACCCAGGGTGGCAGGGATGTTAGGAGGCGCTGCTTCAGACCCAGGGTGGCAGGGATGTTAGGAGGCGCTGCTTCAGACCCAGGGTGGCAGGGATGTTAGGAGGTGCTGCTTCAGACCCAGGGTGGCAGGGATGTTAGGAGGCGCTGCTTCAGACCCAGGGTGGTAGGGATGTTAGGAGGCGCTGCTTCAGACCCAGGGTGGCAGGGATGTTAGGAGGCGCTGCTTCAGACCCAGGGTGGCAGGGATGTTAGGAGGCGCTGCTTCAGACCCAGGGTGGCAGGGATGTTAGGAGGCGCTGCTTCAGACCCAGGGTGGCAGGGATGTTAGGAGGCGCTGCTTCAGACCCAGGGTGGCAGGGATGTTAGGAGGTGCTGCTTCAGACCCAGGGTGGCAGGGATGTTAGGAGGCGCTGCTTCAGACCCAGGGTGGCAGGGATGTTAGGAGGCGCTGCTTCAGACCCAGGGTGGCAGGGATGTTAGGAGGCGCTGCTTCAGACCCAGGGTGGCAGGGATGTTAGGAGGCGCTGCTTCAGACCCAGGGTGGCAGGGATGTTAGGAGGCGCTGCTTCAGACCCAGGGTGGCAGGGATGTTAGGAGGCGCTGCTTCAGACCCAGGGTGGCAGGGATGTTAGGAGGCGCTGCTTCAGACCCTGGGTGGCAGGGATGTTAGGAGGTGCTGCTTCAGACCCAGGGTGGCAGGGATGTTAGGAGGCGCTGCTTCAGACCCAGGGTGGCAGGGATGTTAGGAGGCGCTGCTTCAGACCCAGGGTGGCAGGGATGTTAGGAGGTGCTGCTTCAGACCCAGGGTGGCAGGGATGTTAGGAGGCGCTGCTTCAGACCCAGGGTGGCAGGGATGTTAGGAGGCGCTGCTTCAGACCCAGGGTGGCAGGGATGTTAGGAGGTGCTGCTTCAGACCCAGGGTGGCAGGGATGTTAGGAGGCGCTGCTTCAGACCCAGGGTGGCAGGGATGTTAGGAGGCGCTGCTTCAGACCCAGGGTGGCAGGGATGTTAGGAGGCGCTGCTTCAGACCCAGGGTGGCAGGGATGTTAGGAGGCGCTGCTTCAGACCCAGGGTGGCAGGGATGTTAGGAGGCGCTGCTTCAGACCCAGGGTGGCAGGGATGTTAGGAGGTGCTGCTTCAGACCCAGGGTGGCAGGGATGTTAGGAGGCGCTGCTTCAGACCCAGGGTGGCAGGGATGTTAGGAGGCGCTGCTTCAGACCCAGGGTGGCAGGGATGTTAGGAGGCGCTGCTTCAGACCCAGGGTGGCAGGGATGTTAGGAGGTGCTGCTTCAGACCCAGGGTGGCAGGGATGTTAGGAGGTGCTGCTTCAGACCCAGGGTGGCAGGGATGTTAGGAGGCGCTGCTTCAGACCCAGGGTGGCAGGGATGTTAGGAGGGGTGGTAGGGATGCTGCTTCAGACCCAGGGTGGCAGGGATGTTAGGAGGCGCTGCTT
This sequence comes from Cherax quadricarinatus, assembly GCF_038502225.1. Classification (NCBI taxonomy): domain Eukaryota; kingdom Metazoa; phylum Arthropoda; class Malacostraca; order Decapoda; family Parastacidae; genus Cherax; species Cherax quadricarinatus. Next base: position 34,063,365 of record NC_091322.1, on the reverse strand, counting down.
CAGACCCAGGGTGGCAGGGATGTTAGGAGGCGCTGCTTCAGACCCAGGGTGGCAGGGATGTTAGGAGGCGCTGCTTCAGACCCAGGGTGGCAGGGATGTTAGGAGGCGCTGCTTCAGACCCAGGGTGGCAGGGATGTTAGGAGGTGCTGCTTCAGACCCAGGGTGGCAGGGATGTTAGGAGGTGCTGCTTCAGACCCAGGGTGGCAGGGATGTTAGGAGGTGCTGCTTCAGACCCAGGGTGGCAGGGATGTTAGGAGGCGCTGCTTCAGACCCAGGGTGGCAGGGATGTTAGGAGGTGCTGCTTCAGACCCAGGGTGGCAGGGATGTTAGGAGGTGCTGCTTCAGACCCAGGGTGGCAGGGATGTTAGGAGGCGCTGCTTCAGACCCAGGGTGGCAGGGATGTTAGGAGGCGCTGCTTCAGACCCAGGGTGGCAGGGATGTTAGGAGGCGCTGCTTCAGACCCAGGGTGGCAGGGATGTTAGGAGGCGCTGCTTCAGACCCAGGGTGGCAGGGATGTTTGGAGGCGCTGCTTCAGGCGCTGCTTCAGACCCAGGGTGGCAGGGATGTTAGGAGGCGCTGCTTCAGACCCAGGGTGGCAGGGATGTTAGGAGGCGCTGCTTCAGACCCAGGGTGGCAGGGATGTTAGGAGGCGCTGCTTCAGACCCAGGGTGGCAGGGATGTTAGGAGGCGCTGCTTCAGACCCAGGGTGGCAGGGATGTTAGGAGGCGCTGCTTCAGACCCAGGGTGGCAGGGATGTTAGGAGGCGCTGCTTCAGACCCAGGGTGGCAGGGATGTTAGGAGGTGCTGCTTCAGACCCAGGGTGGCAGGGATGTTAGGAGGCGCTGCTTCAGACCCAGGGTGGCAGGGATGTTAGGAGGCGCTGCTTCAGACCCAGGGTGGCCGGGATGGGAGGCAGGGATGTTAGGAGGGGCTGCTTCAGACCCAGGGTGGCAGGGATGTTAGGAGGCGCTGCTTCAGACCCAGGGTGGCAGGGATGTTAGGAGGCGCTGCTTCAGACCCAGGGTGGCAGGGATGTTAGGAGGCGCTGCTTCAGACCCAGGGTGGCAGGGATGTTAGGAGGCTGCTTCAGACCCAGGGTGGCAGGGATGTTAGGAGGCGCTGCTTCAGACCCAGGGTGGCAGGGATGTTAGGAGGCGCTGCTTCAGACCCAGGGTGGCAGGGATGTTAGGAGGCGCTGCTTCAGACCCAGGGTGGCAGGGATGTTAGGAGGCGCTGCTTCAGACCCAGGGTGGCAGGGATGTTAGGAGGTGCTGCTTCAGACTGGGTGGCAGGTATGTTAGGAGGCTCTGCTTCAGACCCAGGGTGGCAGGGATGTTAGGAGGCACTGCTTCAGACCCAGGGTGGCAGGGATGTTAGGAGGTGCTGCTTCAGACCCAGGGTGGCAGGGATGTTAGGAGGTGCTGCTTCAGACCCAGGGTGGCAGGGATGTTAGGAGGCGCTGCTTCAGACCCAGGGTGGCAGGGATGTTAGGAGGTGCTGCTTCAGACCCAGGGTGGCAGGGATGTTAGGAGGCGCTGCTTCAGACCCAGGGTGGCAGGGATGTTAGGAGGCGCTGCTTCAGACCCAGGGTGGCAGGGATGTTAGGAGGTGCTGCTTCAGACCCAGGGTGGCAGGGATGTTAGGAGGCGCTGCTTCAGACCCAGGGTGGCAGGGATGTTAGGAGGTGCTGCTTCAGACCCAGGGTGGTAGGGATGTTAGGAGGCGCTGCTTCAGACCCAGGGTGGCAGGGATGTTAGGAGGCGCTGCTTCAGACCCAGGGTGGCAGGGATGTTAGGAGGTGCTGCTTCAGACCCAGGGTGGCAGGGATGTTAGGAGGCGCTGCTTCAGACCCAGGGTGGCAGGGATGTTAGGAGGTGCTGCTTCAGACCCAGGGTGGCAGGGATGTTAGGAGGCGCTGCTTCAGACCCAGGGTGGCAGGGATGTTAGGAGGTGCTGCTTCAGACCCAGGGTGGCAGGGATGTTAGGAGGTGCTGCTTCAGACCCAGGGTGGCAGGGATGTTAGGAGGCGCTGCTTCAGACCCAGGGTGGCAGGGATGTTAGGAGGCGCTGCTTCAGACCCAGGGTGGCAGGGATGTTAGGAGGCGCTGCTTCAGACCCAGGGTGGCAGGGATGTTAGGAGGCGCTGCTTCAGACCCAGGGTGGCAGGGATGTTAGGAGGCGCTGCTTCAGACCCAGGGTGGCAGGGATGTTAGGAGGCGCTGCTTCAGACCCAGGGTGGCAGGGATGTTAGGAGGCGCTGCTTCAGACCCAGGGTGGCAGGGATGTTAGGAGGCGCTGCTTCAGACCCAGGGTGGCAGGGATGTTAGGAGGCGCTGCTTCAGACCCAGGGTGGCAGGGATGTTAGGAGGCGCTGCTTCAGACCCAGGGTGGCAGGGATGTTAGGAGGCGCTGCTTCAGACCCAGGGTGGCAGGGATGTTAGGAGGCGCTGCTTCAGACCCAGGGTGGCAGGGATGTTAGGAGGCGCTGCTTCAGACCCAGGGTGGCAGGGATGTTAGGAGGTGCTGCTTCAGACCCAGGGTGGCAGGGATGTTAGGAGGCGCTGCTTCAGACCCAGGGTGGCAGGGATGTTAGGAGGTGCTGCTTCAGACCCAGGGTGGCAGGGATGTTAGGAGGCGCTGCTTCAGACCCAGGGTGGTAGGGATGTTAGGAGGTGCTGCTTCAGACCCAGGGTGGCAGGGATGTTAGGAGGTGCTGCTTCAGACCCAGGGTGGCAGGGATGTTAGGAGGCGCTGCTTCAGACCCAGGGTGGCAGGGATGTTAGGAGGCGCTGCTTCAGACCCAGGGTGGCAGGGATGTTAGGAGGCGCTGCTTCAGACCCAGGGTGGCAGGGATGTTAGGAGGCGCTGCTTCAGACCCAGGGTGGCAGGGATGTTAGGAGGCGCTGCTTCAGACCCAGGGTGGCAGGGATGTTAGGAGGCGCTGCTTCAGACCCAGGGTGGCAGGGATGTTAGGAGGCGCTGCTTCAGACCCAGGGTGGCAGGGATGTTAGGAGGCGCTGCTTCAGACCCAGGGTGGCAGGGATGTTAGGAGGCGCTGCTTCAGACCCAGGGTGGCAGGGATGTTAGGAGGTGCTGCTTCAGACCCAGGGTGGCAGGGATGTTAGGAGGCGCTGCTTCAGACCCAGGGTGGCAGGGATGTTAGGAGGCGCTGCTTCAGACCCAGGGTGGCAGGGATGTTAGGAGGCGCTGCTTCAGACCCAGGGTGGCAGGGATGTTAGGAGGCGCTGCTTCAGACCCAGGGTGGCAGGGATGTTAGGAGGCGCTGCTTCAGACCCAGGGTGGCAGGGATGTTAGGAGGCGCTGCTTCAGACCCAGGGTGGCAGGGATGTTAGGAGGTGCTGCTTCAGACCCAGGGTGGCAGGGATGTTAGGAGGCGCTGCTTCAGACCCAGGGTGGCAGGGATGTTAGGAGGCGCTGCTTCAGACCCAGGGTGGCAGGGATGTTAGGAGGCGCTGCTTCAGACCCAGGGTGGCAGGGATGTTAGGAGGCGCTGCTTCAGACCCAGGGTGGCAGGGATGTTAGGAGGCGCTGCTTCAGACCCAGGGTGGCAGGGATGTTAGGAGGCGCTGCTTCAGACCCAGGGTGGCAGGGATGTTAGGAGGCGCTGCTTCAGACCCAGGGTGGCAGGGATGTTAGGAGGCGCTGCTTCAGACCCAGGGTGGCAGGGATGTTAGGAGGCACTGCTTCAGACCCAGGGTGGCAGGGATGTTAGGAGGTGCTGCTTCAGACCCAGGGTGGGAGGCAGGGATGTTAGGAGGCGCTGCTTCAGACCCAGGGTGGCAGGGATGTTAGGAGGCGCTGCTTCAGACCCAGGGTGGCAGGGATGTTAGGAGGCGCTGCTTCAGACCCAGGGTGGCAGGGATGTTAGGAGGCGCTGCTTCAGACCCAGGGTGGCAGGGATGTTAGGAGGCGCTGCTTCAGACCCAGGGTGGCAGGGATGTTAGGAGGCGCTGCTTCAGACCCAGGGTGGCAGGGATGTTAGGAGGCGCTGCTTCAGACCCAGGGTGGCAGGGATGTTAGGAGGTGCTGCTTCAGACCCAGGGTGGCAGGGATGTTAGGAGGCGCTGCTTCAGACCCAGGGTGGCAGGGATGTTAGGAGGCGCTGCTTCAGACCCAGGGTGGCAGGGATGTTAGGAGGTGCTGCTTCAGACCCAGGGTGGCAGGGATGTTAGGAGGCGCTGCTTCAGACCCAGGGTGGCAGGGATGTTAGGAGGCGCTGCTTCAGACCCAGGGTGGCAGGGATGTTAGGAGGTGCTGCTTCAGACCCAGGGTGGCAGGGATGTTAGGAGGCACTGCTTCAGACTCAGGGTGGCAGGGATGTTAGGAGGCGCTGCTTCAGACCCAGGGTGGCAGGGATGTTAGGAGGCGCTGCTTCAGACCCAGGGTGGCAGGGATGTTAGGAGGCGCTGCTTCAGACCCAGGGTGGCAGGGATGTTAGGAGGCGCTGCTTCAGACCCAGGGTGGCAGGGATGTTAGGAGGCGCTGCTTCAGACCCAGGGTGGCAGGGATGTTAGGAGGTGCTGCTTCAGACCCAGGGTGGCAGGGATGTTAGGAGGCGCTGCTTCAGACCCAGGGTGGCAGGGATGTTAGGAGGCGCTGCTTCAGACCCAGGGTGGCAGGGATGTTAGGAGGCGCTGCTTCAGACCCAGGGTGGCAGGGATGTTAGGAGGCGCTGCTTCAGACACAGGGTGGCAGGGATGTTAGGAGGCGCTGCTTCAGACCCAGGGTGGCAGGGATGTTAGGAGGCGCTTCAGACTTGGCAGGGATGTTAGGAGGCTCTTCAGACCCAGGGTGGCAGGGATGTTAGGAGGCGCTGCTTCAGACCCAGGGTGGCAGGGATGTTAGGAGGTGCTGCTTCAGACCCAGGGTGGCAGGGATGTTAGGAGGCGCTGCTTCAGACCCAGGGTGGCAGGGATGTTAGGAGGTGCTGCTTCAGACCCAGGGTGGCAGGGATGTTAGGAGGTGCTGCTTCAGACTCAGGGTGGTAGGGATGTTAGGAGGCGCTGCTTCAGACTCAGGGTGGCAGGGATGTTAGGAGGCGCTGCTTCAGACTCAGGGTGGCAGGGATGTTAGGAGGTGCTGCTTCAGACTCAGGGTGGTAGGGATGTTAGGAGGCGCTGCTTCAGACCCAGGGTGGCAGGGATGTTAGGAGGCGCTGCTTCAGACCCAGGGTGGCAGGGATGTTAGGAGGCGCTGCTTCAGACTCAGGGTGGTAGGGATGTTAGGAGGCGCTGCTTCAGACCCAGGGTGGCAGGGATGTTAGGAGGCGCTGCTTCAGACTCAGGGTGGCAGGGATGTTAGGAGGCGCTGCTTCAGACCCAGGGTGGCAGGGATGTTAGGAGGCGCTGCTTCAGACCCAGGGTGGCAGGGATGTTAGGAGGCGCTGCTTCAGACCCAGGGTGGCAGGGATGTTAGGAGGCGCTGCTTCAGACCCAGGGTGGCAGGGAAGTGCAATGAATTGGACACAGTGGAGGCAAACAAACACCACATTTTTAAGAGCAGATATGAATGGGCACAAGACTCCAGCAACCAGTAATGCAGAACAAAGAAGCTAAATAGGCGGGCCCAGGAGACAAGTCTTAACCCCCCACAAACATAAAGGGGTGAGGAGATAGAGAGCACTCACACGAGGGTTGGTGTGTGTGTGTGTGTGTGTGTGTGTGTGTGTGTGTGTGTGTGTGTGTGTGTGTGTGTGTGTGTGTGTGTGTGTGTGTGTGTGTGTGTGCTCTTTTTCCCCTAGCTGCAATCAGGCACAATTTGAGTGATGATGTCCTGGTGAGGTGCGTGTGTGTGCCCAGTGTTTATGCTGTGATGTAATGATATACAGAGGCGGGGCATGACTAATGATACACAGAGGCGGGGCATGACAGTAATGATACACAGAGACGGGGCATGACAGTAATGATACACAGAGGCGGGGCATGACAGTAATGATACACAGAGACGGGGCATGACAGTAATGATACACAGAGGCGGGGCATGACAGTAATGATACACAGAGGCGGGGCATGACAGTAATGATACACAGAGGCGGGGCATGACAGTAATGATACACAGAGGCGGGGCATGACAGTAATGATACACAGAGGCGGGGCATGACAGTAATGATACACAGAGGCGGGGCATGATAGTGATGATACACAGAGGCGGGGCATGACAGTAATGATACACAGAGGCGGGGCATGACAGTAATGATACACAGAGGCGGGGCATGACAGTAATGATACACAGAGGCGGGGCATGACTAATGATACACAGAGGCGGGGCATAAGTAAGTAAGTAAGTTTATTCAGGTATACACAAATACAGTTACATAGAATTATCATACATAGCAGCATGTGTGTAGAGAACCTGGGATAACCCAAAAAAGTCAGACAGAGTGACTTATTTCCATTGGGGTCCTTTTACCTTATTATTATAATATAAAGATTATAATATTTTCTTATTATTCTACAATGAAGATAACATCTTATTATCATACTAAAAAGACTATCTACTACACGAGGGTCATTAAGACTATCTACAATACGAGGGTCATTACTAGGAATAAGGTAAAATTTACACGTATGTTAGCTAAAAAAATAGAAAATCATTCCCCTCCCTTTCTGTAGCTACATTCATCAGACACCTTTTGGCACTCTTCTTGAACTGGTTCATGCTATGACTGGCTTTGATATGTGCGGGCAGTCTGTTCCATTCCTTTATTGCTGTACAATAAAAGGTGTTTGAAGCCTGGCCAATGACTGTGGCTACTACAAAGTTGTGCTCTCTCCCCCTAGTACTATGATTGTTGCGGTTCCCAACCTTAACAAAATTGACAGCAAGATATTCTGGACATTGTTTGTGAGCAATTTTATAAACATGATTTAGCTTCAGTTGTTTTACTCTGTCTTCAACATTCAGCATATCCAACTGCTGTAATTCATCCTGGCCTACATGTTCTCTTGGTCCCAGCCCCAGGATGAATCTTAGGATTTTGTTCTGGGTGATTTGCAGTCTATCTTTCAGTTTTTTTGTCAAGGCAGAGTACCATGAAGAGCAAGCGTAATCCATATGACATTGTATAAGGGCTAGACATAGGGTCCTGCGAGCCTCAGTAGGTAGACACTGTGCTTGTCTATACAGGAACTTCAGTCTGGCATTCGCTTTCTTTACTACACTGTTCCCTATCAATTCTCCTGACATGCATGGGTCAAAGGGGATTCCCAGATATTTTACTGATGAAACCAAAGTGATGGACTCCCCATTACATTGAACATTAAAATTATTTACCCTTCTCAGTTTATGTTTCGTGCCAAAGAGAATGGCTTCAGTTTTCCCTAGGTGTAATGATAGTTTGTTGTCTACTAACCATTTGCTGCAGGATTCCAGTTCCAGTGTTAAAACATTAGCAATATCTTGTGGGTCTTTACCTAACACTAACAGAGCACTGTCATCTGCATACAGTAGGAGTTTGCACTTGACACTGATAGGCATGTCATTGACATAACATAAGAATAATAAGGGACCCAGAATACTACCTTGGGGAACTCCACATGTTATCGGCAGGGGTTCTGATTCCGTTTTGTTGATTTTGACTATTTGTCTCCTGTTGCTAAGGTAGGACTTAAACCAGTCTACAGAACCTATACCGATAGCTTGAAGTTTCTTACATAATATATTGTGGTTGACAGTATCGAAGGCCTTTTGCAGGTCTGAGGTTACCATACCTATGAGGTTCCCCTTTGACATTTCAGTTCTCAGGTAATCCATCAGATTAATAAAGGAGGTGTCAGTTGAGTAGGTTCTTCTAAAGCCCAATTGATAGCTATGGAGAATGTTGTTGTCATTAAGGTACTTAACTACTTGAGAGTACACCGCCCTCTCTAGAATTTTAGATATTATACTGAGTATACTAACAGGCCTATAGTTGCTTACATCAGACCTACTATTTTTCTTGAAGATAGGAGTAACTCTGGCCTCCTTGAACCCCTCCGGTACGGTATTAGTGGTGATTGATAGATTTATTATGTGAACAATAGGGATTGACAGTTCAGAAGCACCGTCTTTTAGGAACTTAGACGGGATGTTATCAGGGCCAGTGCTCTTAGTTGGGTTTAACCTGCTTAGTTCTTTTTGAATAAAGTCATGAGATACACTTACTAGTTGACAACTGTTTGGGGTTACCCCTTTATTGGTATAGTTTGTTTGAAACTTATCAGAGTCTGTGTTAAAGGTATTTGATGCAGCTGGTAGTTTACTTACTAGTGTTGATGCAACAGATGTGTAGTAGGAATTAAAGCAATTTGCCACCTTAGATGTTTCGTGGCATACCTCATTATCGATAGTGAGTACTATGTTAGACCTATCTACTGGCTTATGGCTATACCCCAGCTGTTTTAGTTGTTGCCAGAGCTTTCTGGGGTTATGCTTATACTCTTCAATTTTTGAGCAATAGTGCTTTGCCTTTGCTCCTTTTATAAGTCTCTGTACTCTGTTCCTCACCCTTTGGAATTCATTTAGTGCTGCAATATCCTGTTTGTTTGCTTTAAATCTTCTTAGCAGCTGGTCTCTGAATTTCATATTATCTAATATCTCAGTATTCATCCAGGGTTCAGTTCTTCGTTTAATCCTAACCTCTTTAACTGGTGCAATATTATCAAGGATGGTAGTGAACATTGTTTTCAATTTTTCCCAGGCATCGTTTACGTCCGTGCAACTTGTTATCTCTGTCCAGTCACAATTGTGTAGCCTATTTACCAGTGTTTCTTTACTGTAGTTTCTAGTTGACCTCATTTTTATTGTCCTGTGTAGGCCTATCCTATCCCTAGTGATTTTCCTGGTGCAGTAAATGATGAAATGATCACTAAGACCTGTGGTAATGACACCTGACTGACTAATGTTCTCAGAGCGGTTACAAAGTATGTGGTCAATTAGGGTGGCTGAGAACTGTGTGATCCGGGTTGGTGTATTAATTAGTTGAGTGTAACTATTTAATCCTAGAATTTGCTTATACCTTTTGCATAGCACGTTATTTTGCTGCTGAAAACAGATATTGAAGTCTCCCAGTATTATTGTCTCGCAGTTGTTTTCAAGTCCGGACAAGACTCTGGAAAAGTCTTCTAAGAACTGGTCCTGGGTAGGAGGGAGGTCACTAATTCCTACTAAGATGGGTTTGGTCTTAGGAAGCAACACTTCAAACCATAGAATCTCCAGTTTATTGTTATTTAAATCAGGTCTTGGGTTGTAAGCTAAGTCATTTCTAATGTAGGCACATACTCCACCACCCTTTCTGTTCCTATCTAAGCGTTTTATATTGTAACCTTCTATTTTGACCTCGTCGTCAGTCACCGTATCATCCAACCAGGATTCAGAGATGGTTATAACTGCCGCCCTAATTTTGTTAGCTAGAATCCTAATCTCTGCCAATTTAGGAAGAAGTGATCTTGTGTTGACATGAATAAAGTGAAGGCCTGTTTTCATAAAACAATTATAATCATCAATATATGGCATGACAGTAATGGTACACAGAGACGGGGCATGACAGTAATGATACACAGAGGCGGGGCATGACAGTAATGATACACAGAGACGGGGCATGACAGTAATGATGCACAGAGGCGGGGCATGACAGTAATGATGCACAGAGGCGGGGCATGACAGTAATGATGCACAGAGGCGGGGCATGACAGTAATGACACACGGAGGCGGGGCATGACAGTAATGATACACAGAGGCGGGGCATGACAGTAATGATACACAGAGACGGGGCATGACAGTAATGATCCACAGAGGCGGGGCATGACAGTAATGATTCACAGAGTCGGGGCATGACAGTAATGATACACAGAGACGGGGCATGACAGTAATGACACACGGAGGCGGGGCATGACAGTAATGACACACAGAGGCGGGGCATGACAGTAATGATACACAGAGACGGGGCATGACAGTAATGATACACAGAGGCGGGGCATGACAGTAATGATACACAGAGGCGGGGCATGACAGTAATGATACACAGAGGCGGGGCATGACAGTAATGATACACAGAGGCGGGGCATGACAGTAATGATACACAGAGACGGGGCATGACAGTAATGATACACAGAGACGGGGCATGACAGTAATGATACACAGAGACGGGGCATGACAGTATTGATACACAGAGGCGGGGCATGACAGTAATGATACACAGAGACGGGGCATGACAGTAATGATACACAGAGACGGGGCATGACAGTAATGATACACAGAGACGGGGCATGACAGTAATGATACACAGAGACGGGGCATGACAGTAATGATACACAGAGGCGGGGCATGACAGTAATGATACACAGAGGCGGGGCATGACAGTAATGATACACAGAGACGGGGCATGACAGTAATGATACACAGAGACGGGGCATGACAGTAATGATACACAGAGGCGGGGCATGACAGTAATGATACACAGAGGCGGGGCATGACAGTAATGATACACAGAGGCGGGGCATGACAGTAATGATACACAGAGACGGGGCATGACAGTAATGATACACAGAGACGGGGCATGAGAGTAATGATACACAGAGACGGGACATGACAGTATTGATACACAGAGACGGGGCATGACAGTAATGATACACAGAGACGGGGCATGACAGTAATGATACACAGAGGCGGGGCATGACAGTAATGATACACAGAGACGGGGCATGACAGTAATGATACACAGAGACGGGGCATGACAGTAATGATACACAGAGACGGGACATGACAGTAATGATACACAGAGACGGGGCATGACAGTAATGATACACAGAGGCGGGGCATGACAGTAATGATACACAGAGACGGGGCATGACAGTAATGATACACAGAGACGGGGCATGACAGTAATGATACACAGAGACGGGACATGACAGTATTGATACACAGAGACGGGGCATGACAGTAATGATACACAGAGACGGGGCATGACAGTAATGATACACAGAGGCGGGGCATGACAGTAATGATACACAGAGACGGGGCATGACAGTAATGATACACAGAGACGGGGCATGACAGTAATGATACACAGAGACGGGACATGACAGTAATGATACACAGAGACGGGGCATGACAGTAATGATACACAGAGACGGGGCATGACAGTAATGATACACAGAGACGGGGCATGACAGTAATGATACACAGAGGCGGGGCATGACAGTAATGATACACAGAGACGGGGCATGACAGTAATGATACACAGAGGCGGGGCATGACAGTAATGATACACAGAGACGGGGCATGACAGTAATGATACACAGAGACGGGGCATGACAGTAATGATACACAGAGACGGGGCATGACAGTAATGATACACAGAGGCGGGGCATGACAGTAATGATACACAGAGACGGGGCATGACAGTAATGATACACAGAGGCGGGGCATGACAGTAATGATACACAGAGACGGGGCATGACAGTAATGATACACAGAGGCGGGGCATGACAGTAATGATACACAGAGACGGGACATGACAGTATTGATACACAGAGACGGGGCATGACAGTAATGATACACAGAGACGGGGCATGACAGTAATGATACACAGAGACGGGGCATGACAGTAATGATACACAGAGATGGGGCATGACAGTAATGATACACAGAGACGGGACATGACAGTATTGATACACAGAGACGGGGCATGACAGTAATGATACACAGAGACGGGGCATGACAGTAATGATACACAGAGGCGGGGCATGACAGTAATGATACACAGAGACGGGGCATGACAGTAATGATACACAGAGACGGGGCATGACAGTAATGATACACAGAGACGGGACATGACAGTAATGATACACAGAGATGGGGCATGACAGTAATGATACACAGAGACGGGGCATGACAGTAATGATACACAGAGACGGGGCATGACAGTAATGATACACAGAGGCGGGGCATGACAGTAATGATACACAGAGACGGGGCATGACAGTAATGATACACAGAGGCGGGGCATGACAGTAATGATACACAGAGACGGGGCATGACAGTAATGATACACAGAGACGGGGCATGACAGTAATGATACACAGAGACGGGGCATGACAGTAATGATACACAGAGGCGGGGCATGACAGTAATGATACACAGAGACGGGGCATGACAGTAATGATACACAGAGACGGGGCATGACAGTAATGATACACAGAGACGGGGCATGACAGTAATGATACACAGAGGCGGGGCATGACAGTAATGATACACAGAGACGGGGCATGACAGTAATGATACACAGAGACGGGGCATGACAGTAATGATACACAGAGGCGGGGCATGACAGTAATGATACACAGAGGCGGGGCATGACAGTAATGATACACAGAGACGGGGCATGACAGTAATGATACACAGAGGCGGGGCATGACAGTAATGATACACAGAGGCGGGGCATGACAGTAATGATACACAGAGACGGGGCATGACAGTAATGATACACAGAGGCGGGGCATGACAGTAATGATACACAGAGACGGGGCATGACAGTAATGATACACAGAGACGGGGCATGACAGTAATGATACACAGAGACGGGGCATGACAGTAATGATACACAGAGACGGGGCATGACAGTAATGATACACAGAGACGGGGCATGACAGTAATGACACACAGAGACGGGGCATGACAGTAATGATACACAGAGACGGGGCATGACAGTAATGATACACAGAGACGGGACATGACAGTAATGATACACAGAGACGGGGCATGACAGTAATGATACACAGAGACGGGGCATGACAGTAATGATACACAGAGACGGGGCATGACAGTAATGATACACAGAGACGGGGCATGACAGTAATGATACACAGAGACGGGACATGACAGTAATGATACACAGAGACGGGGCATGACAGTAATGATACACAGAGACGGGGCATGACAGTAATGATACACAGAGGCGGGGCATGACAGTAATGATACACAGAGACGGGGCATGACAGTAATGATACACAGAGACGGGGCATGACAGTAATGATACACAGAGACGGGGCATGACAGTAATGATACACAGAGACGGGACATGACAGTAATGATACACAGAGACGGGGCATGACAGTAATGATACACAGAGACGGGGCATGACAGTAATGATACACAGAGACGGGGCATGACAGTAATGATACACAGAGACGGGGCATGACAGTAATGATACACAGAGGCGGGGCATGACAGTAATGATACACAGAGACGGGACATGACAGTATTGATACACAGAGACGGGGCATGACAGTAATGATACACAGAGGCGGGGCATGACAGTAATGATACACAGAGACGGGGCATGACAGTAATGATACACAGAGGCGGGGCATGACAGTAATGATACACAGAGACGGGGCATGACAGTAATGATACACAGAGACGGGGCATGACAGTAATGATACACAGAGACGGGGCATAACAGTAATGATACACAGAGGCGGGGCATGACAGTAATGATACACAGAGACGGGGCATGACAGTAATGATACACAGAGGCGGGGCATGACAGTAATGATACACAGAGGCGGGGCATAACAGTAATGATACACAGAGACGGGGCATGACAGTAATGATACACAGAGACGGGGCATGACAGTAATGATACACAGAGACGGGGCATGACAGTAATGATACACAGAGACGGGGCATGACAGTAATGATACACAGAGACGGGGCATGACAGTAATGATACACAGAGACGGGGCATGACAGTAATGATACACAGAGACGGGGCATGACAGTAATGATACACAGAGACGGGGCATGACAGTAATGATACACAGAGACGGGACATGACAGTAATGATACACAGAGACGGGGCATGACAGTAATGATACACAGAGACGGGGCATGACAGTAATGATACACAGAGGCGGGGCATGACAGTAATGATACACAGAGACGGGGCATGACAGTAATGATACACAGAGACGGGGCATGACAGTAATGATACAAAGAGACGGGGCATGACAGTAATGATACACAGAGACGGGGCATGACAGTAATGATACACAGAGACGGGGCATGACAGTAATGATACACAGAGGCGGGGCATGACAGTAATGATACACAGAGACGGGACATGACAGTAATGATACACAGAGACGGGGCATGACAGTAATGATACACAGAGACGGGGCATGACAGTAATGATACACAGAGGCGGGGCATGACAGTAATGATACACAGAGGCGGGGCATGACAGTAATGATACACAGAGGCGGGGCATGACAGTAATGATACACAGAGACGGGGCATGACAGTAATGATACACAGAGACGGGGCATGACAGTAATGATACACAGAGACGGGGCATGACAGTAATGATACACAGAGGCGGGGCATGACAGTAATGATACACAGAGACGGGACATGACAGTAATGATACACAGAGACGGGGCATGACAGTAATGATACACAGAGACGGGGCATGACAGTAATGATACACAGAGACGGGGCATGACAGTAATGATACACAGAGACGGGGCATGACAGTAATGATACACAGAGGCGGGGCATGACAGTAATGATACACAGAGACGGGACATGACAGTATTGATACACAGAGACGGGGCATGACAGTAATGATACACAGAGGCGGGGCATGACAGTAATGATACACAGAGACGGGGCATGACAGTAATGATACACAGAGGCGGGGCATGACAGTAATGATACACAGAGACGGGGCATGACAGTAATGATACACAGAGACGGGGCATGACAGTAATGATACACAGAGACGGGGCATAACAGTAATGATACACAGAGGCGGGGCATGACAGTAATGATACACAGAGACGGGGCATGACAGTAATGATACACAGAGGCGGGGCATGACAGTAATGATACACAGAGGCGGGGCATAACAGTAATGATACACAGAGACGGGGCATGACAGTAATGATACACAGAGACGGGGCATGACAGTAATGATACACAGAGACGGGGCATGACAGTAATGATACACAGAGACGGGGCATGACAGTAATGATACACAGAGACGGGGCATGACAGTAATGATACACAGAGACGGGGCATGACAGTAATGATACACAGAGACGGGGCATGACAGTAATGATACACAGAGGCGGGGCATGACAGTAATGATACACAGAGACGGGGCATGACAGTAATGATACACAGAGGCGGGGCATGACAGTAATGATACACAGAGGCGGGGCATGACAGTAATGATACACAGAGGCGGGGCATGACAGTAATGATACACAGAGACGGGGCATGACAGTAATGATACACAGAGGCGGGGCATGACAGTAATGATACACAGAGACGGGGCATGACAGTAATGATACACAGAGACGGGGCATGACAGTAATGATACACAGAGACGGGGCATGACAGTAATGATACACAGAGGCGGGGCATGACAGTAATGATACACAGAGACGGGGCATGACAGTAATGATACACAGAGACGGGGCATGACAGTAATGATACACAGAGGCGGGGCATGACAGTAATGATACACAGAGGCGGGGCATGACAGTAATGATACACAGAGGCGGGGCATGACAGTAATGATACACAGAGGCGGGGCATGACAGTAATGATACACAGAGGCGGGGCATGACAGTAATGATACACAGAGACGGGGCATGACAGTAATGATACACAGAGACGGGGCATGACAGTAATGATACACAGAGACGGGGCATGACAGTAATGATACACAGAGGCGGGGCATGACAGTAATGATACACAGAGACGGGGCATGACAGTAATGATACACAGAGACGGGGCATGACAGTAATGATACACAGAGGCGGGGCATGACAGTAATGATACACAGAGGCGGGGCATGACAGTAATGATACACAGAGGCGGGGCATGACAGTAATGATACACAGAGGCGGGGCATGACAGTAATGATACACAGAGGCGGGGCATGACAGTAATGATACACAGAGACGGGGCATGACAGTAATGATACACAGAGGCGGGGCATGACAGTAATGATACACAGAGACGGGGCATGACAGTAATGATACACAGAGACGGGGCATGACAGTAATGATACACAGAGACGGGGCATGACAGTAATGATACACAGAGACGGGGCATGACAGTAATGATACACAGAGGCGGGGCATGACAGTAATGATACACAGAGACGGGGCATGACAGTAATGATACACAGAGACGGGGCATGACAGTAATGATACACAGAGACGGGGCATGACAGTAATGATACACAGAGACGGGGCATGACAGTAATGATACACAGAGGCGGGGCATGACAGTAATGATACACAGAGACGGGGCATGACAGTAATGATACACAGAGACGGGGCATGACAGTAATGAGAAACAGAGCCGGGGCATGACAGTAATGATACACAGAGACGGGGCATGACAGTAATGATACACAGAGACGGGGCATGACAGTAATGATACACAGAGGCGGGGCATGACAGTAATGATACACAGAGGCGGGGCATGACAGTAATAAGTGTATTAAACGAGAGCTGTTGACAACTGAACTAGTCTATGGTGGCTACCGTTGATGGAAGGTCAGGCTGTCTCTCATTTCCTCCTACCTCACTTCCCGAGCCTTTCCCCTTCTTACCATTACCCCTTCCCTAGCCTTCCCCCTCCTTAGTCTTTTCCCTTTCTAGCCTTTTTCCCCCTCCCTAGCCTTTGTCCCCTCTCCCTAGCCTTCGCCCCCTCCATAGCTTTCTCCCTTCTAGCAAGCCTTTCCCCCCCTCCACTGTCTTCTCCTTAGCGCTTCCCCCTCCGTAGCTGTCTCTTTCTCCCTAGCCTGTCTTCCCCTAGCCCTCCCCACTATAGCTCTCCCTCTTCATTCCCAGTTTCGCACACTCACTTCTCTCTGTTTGACATTGAATGTTAAGAATAGCACACAGAATTTTGGGGGGAAGACTCTCTCCTCCCCATCTCTCTTCCTTCCGATCCTTCCCTGCTCCTCCCCTGCTCCCTCCCTTTGAACAATCCTTCCCTGCTCTTTCTTATCCCATCTGTATTAACCATTGTTCCTTCCACCTGCCGAAGCACCATGCTGGTACTGCATACTTTATTACTGGCCTGACTTACATTCTGTTGCATACAATGTCTTATTAAAGCACTTCGTGTAGGTCTCTGAAGGCACTTCTTAATTTGCTACACATTCTTGTAGTTTGTGAATTAGTTTCTAGTGTGGTACTGCATCGACGGCTTCGTTTGATGCTGCGTTAGTCTTTGCTTTGTGTGTTTCATTCTTAATTTTAAAATCTCGTTCTTAGCTATTCTGCTTTTTCCCTTCGTTTCTGTCTTGTTTGTATTAGTGTGTGTATTTCTTTGGTTTCTCTGCTTCCCTGGTAGAACCAAGGGCTGATCCCCGCGGTATTCCTGAGACGAGCCTGGCCCATGGCCGGGCTCCGGGAGTAGAAAAATTCTAGGAACTCATCAGAGGTACGGCTTCCACCCCTGTAGCCCAGCCTGAGGCCAGGTTTCCCCTGTTGACCGCCTGGTCAACCAGGCTGTGTGTGCTAGCGATCCACTTGCTCACATAGCCTTCACAACCCGGTTGATCTGACACTTGTAGAAGGAAACTGTCTAGTTTCTTCCTGAAAACTTGCATCTTTGTTCTGACAATAAATATTACTGATGCGCCCTGGTAGCAGTTTGAATAGTCTTGCACTACAGTGACAGTGCTTTCTAATTGCCTCCATGTCTCCTTGCACTTCACTAAGTTTATTCCAAAATTTCTCCCGTATGTTTCAGTCTAGTAAGTTATAGCAGTGTGCAGATTAGGGATCAGTCCCTCCAGTATCTTCCAGATGTGCAGACTCGGGTATCTCTTCCTTTCCAGAGGAAACAATCCAAGTACTTTGAGGGGTTCTCAGCAGTTCTTGACGTTCATTGACTCTGTCTCGAGGTTCTGATTGTTTTTTACTCTGCTGAGACTGTATTTCTTATTTTGTTTTCTGCCAATCTTTATGCTGTTAGAAATTTGAAAATCAGTTTCTTTCCTGTTGTAGATAAATGGTTCAAAGAACCGACAAGTTGATAAATTAGACACATGTGCAACTCTTGGGTATCTTTATTATGGAAACGCTTCGCCACACAGTGGCTTCATCAGTCCATACAAAGAAGAATAGTGAAGATCAGAAGGAAATTGAGGTAATAAATCCCTCAGCCTGGAGTCGATGTAATCAGTCCATCAGTCTTGAAAATAATGTGTGTAATTTATCCTTCTTTACTTTTCCTGCTATACGTATTGGCTTCAGTATACGAGTTAGTGCTCAGTAGACCCATTTGTCAAATGTCTTTACAGAATAATCGTAGATTACATCAGCGTTTTGTTTTCCTTCTAAGACCGCTGTAATTTTGTCATAGTGATGTATTAGTTGTGATTAGGCAGGATTTTCCGGCTCTATATCTATCCTAGCTTGAGTTGTGTAGCTCAGGTATCTCCAGTAAGTCAGTAATTTAGTGACTGTGAAACCTTTCAAAATTTTTTGTCGTGTGTTGTTAGTGCTGCTGCCAGTGTTCTCTTTCTGTCTACTCGGTTATGTATAAAATACCTACAAGATGGAAGAGACATGAATACAGTCAAATGCTATTTATTTATGACGTGTGGGCGAAACGTCGTCGATAAAGGATGGTATTATACTGCGTTTGTGTGCCCTTTCTATTTTGTCTACTCTGTTGGCTTCTCTTCGAATTATTTATATTGTAATCATATTTCTTTCCCTATCCTCTTGGTCCTCTGGGAGGTTCACCTCTTGTGCATTTTAAGTTCATTCCTCGCCAGTCCAGGATGAGTATTTGTTTCAAACTTTCTGACCTTGGCAAGTTTATAAACGTGTTTGAGCAGCCCAGGCCGGGCTGCTGGTGCAGGAAGACTCTGGAAGCTCGTCACAGGTAGTCGGGACCTCCACGCTGTTGATGTATACTTTATGTCCGTACATCTGGCGTGTAAAGTGTTCTGAAGGATTCATAATTCAGCTCTCTGAATGTTGTCCTGAGATTTGCTGGTCTGGCAAATTCAAATGCGATACGGTTTATGTGTACCTCTAGTGATGTGTGTGTGTGTGTGTGTGTGTGTGTGTACAAATCAGTAAGTGTACACAGTCTTGCAAGTCAGTTGATATTTATGCATTGCTTTATTTATACTGGGTCGAGGCTGTGTCATATAGACTAGATTGAGGTTATGTATACTAGACCAAGGCTGTTATGTACACTGGGCCGAGGCACTGAAGAGTCGGGAACCTCTCGAGTTCTCTCGCAGTGCACTCGTCGCGTCCCTGTTTTTGGTGTAGATAGTTGGCACTGTCTGCCAGGTCTCTTCTTGCCATACTAAGTGATTTCGGTGTTCAGGTTTGGGACCAGTCCCTCCAGGATTTTCCAGGTGTATATTATGTACCTTTTTCGCCTACATTCCAAGGAATACAATTAAGGCGACTTCAAGTGCTTTCCGTAGTTGAGATACTTGATTGCGTGCATACAAGCAGTGAAATTTCTATGTACGTTTTCCAACTCAGTAATCTCGCCTATCTTGAAAGTGGCCGTTAGTATAGAGCAGTATCCTAGACTGCGGACAAGAAGTTACTTGAAGAGTATCATCACTGATTGAGCATCTCTTGTCTTGAAAGTTCTAGTTATTCAGTCTGTCATTTTCCTTGCTGTAGCAATAGCAACATTGAATGTGAGATATTCTTATCACCTCCAGCTGACTATACAAACCTGCATCTGACTATACAACACATGCAACATATTAATTTTAACAAGATCGCTGCCGAGTATGGCGCCTCTAACTTAAAGCAATATTTCCTCTCGACCTTCCCTCTCTTCCCCTTCCTGCTCCCCCTCCCATCCCCAACATTGTCCTCCCCCTCCTATCTCCAACATTGTCCTCCCCCTCCCATCTTCAATATTCTCCTCCCCTCCCATCTCTCCCCCTTCTCTTCCATTACTCCGTCACCAGTTACCAGACTTGCAGATGTCTCAACATCATTCAGAAACGTGAACAAAGACTCCTTCAGGACACTTCACATGCTATGCTTAAGGCTCCTCATAGAGTACGCAGCCCCAGCGTTGAGCCCAGGGCTCATCGAATATAGAAGCTCGGGAAGGGCCAAAGGTTTGCAACAAAACTATTCTCTGAACTGAAGACCCTGAAGGAGATATGATTACTTTGTGTAAAGTTTACTGATAAATTAGCAGCTTAGATGGGAAGAGGAGGACGCACAAGCTGAAGACGCGTATTAGCCATAGGTTAAGTTGGGTAAGATTCGTCAGCAAACAGGACAAGTGTTTTCTGACCCGGGTCTTAGTAGATAGGAAATAGTGGGAGACACCTAGTGAATAGTGGGAGATACCTAGTGAAAAGTGTGATAATAGTGGGAGATAATGAATAGTGGGAGATACCTAGTGAATAGTGTGATAATAGTGGGAGATACCTAGTGAATAGTAGAAGATACCTAATGAATAGTGTGATAATAGTGGGAGATAATGAATAGTGGGAGATACCTAGTGAATAGTGGGAGATACCTAGTGAATAGTGTGATGATAGTGGGAGATAATGAATAGTGGGAGATACCTAGTGAATAGTGAGATAATAGTGGGAGGTAATGAATAGGGGGCGATACCTAGTGAATAGTGAGATAAGTGAATAGTGGGAAATACCTAGTGAATAGAGGGAGATAGTGAGTAGTGAGAGATGCCTAGTGAATAGTGAGATAAGTGAATAGTGGGAGATAGTGAATAGTAAGAGATACCTAGTAAATAAATAGTGAGAGATACCTAATAAATAGATACTTAGTAAATAGTGAGAGATACCTAGTAAATAGATACTTAGAGATACCTAGTAAATAGATACTTACTGAGAGATAGTGAAGAGAGAGATACTTAGATACAAGTGTTCTGTTAGTCGATTAGATTTGTGAAGGACCTGCCTAGCATGGGCCAACAAGCCTGCTGCAGTGTTCCTCCTTTCTTATATTCTTACATCTAGTGAATAGAAATGCCTAGTGAAAAGAGATGCTAAGTGAGAGATATCTAGTGAATAGAGAGATACTTAGTGAGAGATACCTAGTGAGTAGATATATACTTAATGAGAGAGACCTAGTAAATAGACATAGAGATATCTAGTGAATAGAGAGATAGTATGAGACGGTGAAGAGTGAGATATACTTAGTAAATAGTAAGAGATACATAGTAAATAGTGAGAGATAGTTAAGAGTGTCAGTGTTGTGCAGTAGGATGGGATCAGACGCACTTCTCTCCATCACTTCGCTCTAACAGTTACATTCATATATTTATAATTTTGAATAGTTGCGACCAGGTTGTTTATTGGCCGCCAGCCATCATTGTATTCAGCAGTTTATGCATCATTACACGTCTGACGTCACGTCTGGCTGGCCAATCAGAACTGTTTTTATAGTACACTGAGGCGGGCACAACACTGATGTTAATGTTAGGATCACCAACACTGGTACTAATCTTAGGATCACCAACACTGGTGCTAATGTTAGGATCACCAACACCGGTACTAATCTTAGGATCACCAACACTGGTACTAATCTTAGGATCACCAACACCGGTACTAATCTTAGGATCACCAACACTGGTACTAATCTTAGGATCACCAACACTGGTGCTAATGTTAGGATTACCAACACTGGTACTAATGTTAGGATCACCAACACTGGTACTAATGTTAGGATCACCAACACTGGTACTAATGTTAGGATCACCAACACTGGTACTAATGTTAGGATTACCAACACTGGTACTAATGTTAGGATCACCAACACTGGTACTAATGTTAGGATCACCAACACCGGTACTAATCTTAGGATCACCAACACTGGTACTAATCTTAGGATCACCAACACTGGTGCTAATATTAGGATCACCAACACTGGTACTAATGTTAGGATTACCAACACTGGTACTAATGTTAGGATCACCAACACTGGTACTAATGTTAGGATCACCAACACTGGTGCTAATGTTAGGATCACCAACACTGGTACTAATGTTAGGATCACCAACACTGGAGTTGATGTTAGGATTATCAACACTGGTACTAATGTTAGGATTACCAACACTGGTACTAATGTTAGGATCACCAACACTGGTACTAATGTTAGGATTACCAACACTGGTACTAATGTTTGGCTCACCAACACTGGTACTAATGTTAGGATCACCAACACTGGTGCTAATGTTAGGATCACCAACACTGGTACTAATGTTAGGATTACCAACACTGGTACTAATGTTAGGATCACCAACACTGGTACTAATGTTAGGATCGCCAACACTGGTACTAATGTTAGGATCACCAACACTGGTGCTAATCTTAGGATCACCAACACTGGTACTAATGTTAGGATCACCAACACTGGTACTAATCTTAGGATCACCAACACTGGTACTAATCTTAGGATCACCAACACTGGTACTAATGTTAGGATCACCAACACTGGTACTAATGTTAGGATCACCAACACTGGTACTAATGTTAGGATCACCAACACTGGAACTAATGTTAGGATCACCAACACTGGTACTAATGTTAGGATCACCAACACTGGTACTAATGTTAGGATCACCAACACTGAAACTGATGTTAGTATCATCAACACTGGTGCTAATATTAGGATCACCAACACTGGTACTAATGTTTGTTCAGGAGTCAGTAGTGATGTCAGTAGTCAGGACAATAGTGAGGTCAGCGGTAAGGTCAGGAGGAAGTACAGATCAGTGAGTGTGGTCTCCTTGCAGGTCCAGCTACCAATATGAAGACGACTCCTCCAACAAGAGAAGAAAAAGAGGCTCCATATTCTTCAGGAAGAAGAAGGTGAGTGTGTGTGTGTGTGTGTGTGTGTGTGTGTGTGTGTGTGTAT
>NC_091322.1:33530449-33730449 GCF_038502225.1 Cherax quadricarinatus | reverse complement strand
TTTAGTGCTGATGCCTGTTTTTGATATTAATGAATGACTAAAGCATTGTTCATCCTCAACTGATGTTTGTCCTGCCTTGAACTGAGAAAATAATTTAAAACAGTGTATCCAACATATTGCTTCATCGCCAAATGCTTGCCGAAACATTCTTAGGGTTTTTACTAGTCGCAAAACCGAACCTGAAACAATCTCTCTCTCTCTCTCTCTCTCATATGCACACCCATGCATGCACACATGGAGAGAGAGGACCTAGTAGTGATCAGTGAAGAGGCAGGGCCAGGAGCTATATCTCGACCCCTGCAACTTCAAATAGGAGAGTACAAATAGGTGAGCACACGCAAACCTATTCCTTTCTGTTGCACAAAAAAAATCACAACAATGCACCGACACCACAAATAATGCCTGTTTAACCTCAATGGAATGACTATCCACACAAACTCACCATGTTACTTTACAAAGGAGTGCACCGTGCAGCTGATCTAGGCAACCACATTTCACCCATGAAGCACGAGATAATTCAAGTCCAGGAACTTGGTTATAGCACTTCGTATAAGTTTTTGTTGAAAATATGAGGTCCAGAAGATTACGGTGCTATATTAATAACCAAAGATGCTATATATTGATTTTTTTAGCACTCTCATCAGACTTTTTAGCACCTCTACTAATTCCTACCAAGGTATATTTGGATGTATGATGGTGTAGGGGGGACATCCCAGGAAGAGTTGGAAAGATGTTATAAATGAGGTTTTTCAATGTAGGGAGCCTGAGCACCCATAAAGCAAATGTAAATGTTTTATTGAATGACCGGAGGCAATGGTTTCAGGATTTGACATACTGAAGTGCAAGCAAAGTAGCAGTTATGATTTTTTTTTTGTACATTTGTATCTCATTTATAAGAAAGAATATTCAGAACAGAAATTTGGGCATGGGAAATCCACTGGGCATTTTTTGAACAAAAACCTATCCATCATTACTTTTCAATTTAGGAGTCATACACCAAGGGACACAAGCTGGAAAGAGAAGCCTGTTAATGACCATTAGATATGCCATCAGGAAAAGAGAAAAGTAATTCCATAAAAGTTTACAATGTCCCAACAAATCATGTGATAAAATTTATCTAAAAATTGTCTAAGCTAGAAAAAATTGAGCATATTTTTAGTTTCCTACAAGCTTAAACAAAATACATGTATTCTAAACAAGTACATATTTATGATGGCATTCCAAAGGTTGTGGCAGGTATGCTACACCACACAGCAGCAAGAATAGCCTTAGACATTCTAAAAAAAATTTTCAGTGGTAAAAATCCTCAATTTATTCAAATGGTTTGCATTATTCTGATTCCTTTTCTTGTATGGTATTTGATGAGCACAGCAGAAACTATTTATGACAAGGATACTTTCCAGAGGCCTGCCCAATAGCAACAGTTGACAAATCTATTAACACTAAAACTGTGTTTACTTTTCCTAAATTAATTATACCTGCAAATATGATGAGGAAAACAATTTGGCTG
Source organism: Cherax quadricarinatus (assembly GCF_038502225.1). Lineage (NCBI taxonomy): Eukaryota > Metazoa > Arthropoda > Malacostraca > Decapoda > Parastacidae > Cherax > Cherax quadricarinatus. The sequence continues at coordinate 33,728,939 of NC_091322.1, read as the reverse complement.
AAGTTAGAATTAAGTAAAAACTATACCAAGGACACTAGTCAGCAGGAGGAAGGTAATGAGAGGATGAAAAACATTGTGAGAATTAGCATGCTGCTTTATCTGTGTCCCATGCTTTAACATCACAGTAAGATGCATATAAAAATGTTATAAATTAATAGTGTATTTTGATTCTGGCACTGTCTTTGCTTGGAGCACAATGAGACCCTGGCTCTTGCAATGATCTGAGAGATCTTCTGCAGGTCTCCCTTCTGCAAAAGCTCAAAACATGAATTAAATTTGTATTAACAAGCTTCTACTGTACAGTGCCATGCAATAACTGAGAGTAATGCAGTGGCAAGATTAATTTACCAGGAAATGGTAATTAGCAAAACCAGATTTACAGTACATGCAAACAAAAGCCTGTTTTTATTTAGTTTTTATATACAGTACAGAACAGTAATGGAAATTTCTTAGAATGAATGCAATTACTGGCGCTGCACAAATTACACGTAAAAAAAAAAAAATCTGCATTCCATTATTTTCCATATGCAAGCAGAAGCAAAAGAACTTCTGGCCTCACAAATTTTAATACTGTATAATGTAATTTAAAAGTTCACCTTTTTTTTTTTTTTCACTACAAAAATCCATACCCCAACCAGTTTCTTCCCTACAGCTAATGAAATTAATGAAACAGTAGAAATATCTGTTTATTATAAAATATTTTACCTTAAAAAAGAACTCAGTCGGTGCAATGAATTCACAAACAGTACATATAGTGTTCTCTAAAAGTAGATGTACCATCATTACTGGTACATCTTTATATTTGCCAGGCAGGTAACAGGACAATACATAGCCCTCTAGTTTTTTTTTTTTTTTGATGGGTGCCTTCTGCACCTTTCACCTGATCTACACTAGAAGTAGTGCATATTTAAGATAGTCAGTGATGTACAAGTTCTACAAGCAGTCAGAACTTTTCAAAAATTCAAAATTTAATTTATTCACAAATTTAATTTTTTCTTTAATTTAGCCCACTGAGTGCTATGACCTATCTATCTGTTGATGAGGGTCAGTCATACAGATGACTGGACAAGAGCTAGCACTATATACCCAGCAATGTAATGTACACAAATAATTGGACATGGGCTAAAACTACATACAGTGGACCCCCGGTTAATGATATTTTTTCACTCCAGAAGTATGTTCAGGTGCCAGTACTGACCGAATTTGTTCCCATAAGGAATATTGTGAAGTAGATTAGTCCATTTCAGACCCCCAAACATACACGTACAAACGCACTTACATAAATACACTTACATAATTGGTCGCATTCAGAGGTGATCATTATGCGGGGGTCCACTGTACTCAGTAATGTAATAAGGGATAATGTAGGAACTGAAGACCTATAAAGTGTTTGGGAGATGGGACACAATTTACCTATGTACCAAAGGCAATTTACCTATGTACCAAAGCTAAAATCTGAAAAAAATTCTACTGAATTCAGTGGATCAACAGTAGCTCCACATGCATTCAAATTATATTCTAAAGGACCTTGGAGGATTAGAGACTTCCTGAATGCATCATATACACTCTACAGGTAATACATGAGTAACTGTGGAAATTTTTTCTGAACCCATGTACATCCAACCACCCATATATGCTCAGGCCATAAGAGAGATTAATATGCAATCAATGACCACACATACAGGAAAGATTTCAGTTGAAAAAGATTTCATCTATATGTGAATATACCCATAGTCAATATATGGCCAATTATCCCTATAATCCCTCACTGAGTGATTAAAATCAGGCTTTCGGCACAGCACCTCAATATCATATGCATTCAGGTTCCGATGTGATAATAGTGACAATTATTTTTCAAACTTACACTGACCCAGCCATTAGCATACATTTATGTCAAGGCATATGTGCTTAATTGATGGCCAGGCATGTGGGTTTGAGAAAAAACATCTACCATTTCTAACACATGGCACTGGGGTGCTGCCCAGGAAGTCTAAGTTGAGAAGACAGAGGGGAAGATGGTTATAGTACAAAATGTACATACAGAACTGGTAATAGTTTGGACAAAATTTTTGCCTATCTAAAAAGAACTGCTGTACTACAATATGCCAGCATTAAGACTCTCCATGTCAGTAATGTCAAGACCCAACAGTGGGGAAAAGATTTATTTATAAAAACAATGACACCTCAAAGAAAAGTCAAGTCAAATTTGATACTAAACCTTGGTGTATAATTAGAGAGCTAAAACTTGCAAACCTCAATACTTTACTATGTCCACAGCACATCTACAAGTTCAGCTCAACAGAGCAAATCCAAAATAAATATCACCAACATCACGCACACAAGCATCCACCAGAAACTTGGCTCAAAAACAGTTGACTTGACACTGAAGCTCGCTTTCCTCACTTTTACTTTGGAGTCTCATCTGTATCTCTCCTAAGCTTTGTCTCACCCTTATCAAGGACACACATGCCAGTAATCCCTATAACCTGGCTTCTGTCATGTGTAATACCCTGCTCTCCTTACACAAGTCCCTATCACAAGACCAAGACAAACAAGATTTGTTGCAACTGCATTAGGGTGATCAAGAAAAGTATATCCTTTTGTCTACCCCAGTATAATAGCATATACATTGCTATTCAATTTAATATAATCATAAAAGGAATGTTAAAATCTCTACATATTTTTTTCCTGTAGATGAAATTATAGGAATATCAAAGTCTTCCACCTGCATCATATACATAAATTAAACATGAATGAACTGTGCAAAAAAGGTGTGCACTTTGATTACTAATATTTTTTTTAAGATCCCTGGAATAGAATTAAGCCATGCCTAATTATTTTTAAACTGTTGAAAGCTTAAACCACTAGAAGATTACCAAAATAAATTTGAAGAACACAAAACTGCTAAGAGTACTTTCACCTACTTAAAAATCACCTACATTTACTAAAATTTACTGCTAAATGCCAATTTACTTACAATGGCTTAAAACTAAATTCTTATTTCTAAAAAGCATTTGAGTCATACTCTGAAACTGACCAAAAAGTATTTCTCACCAATTATAAATTTTTGTATGGTAAGTCTGTGAGTGGTACTGCTTCTGTAGTGGATTACCATAGTTTCCCTAGTGCAACATTTGCTGCCTTACATGGGGCTGTTCGAGTACAGCAATATTCTAATCTAGAAAGTATAACTGCCATCACTGGCTTGGCATCTCCCATTTGAAGGTTCTAGTTTCAACCTAGCATTTTCCTTGCAGATGTAATAGTAACAATACGTACTGTGATCCTTGAACTAAAATTTTGCAACATCACCTTTTAGTCTCTTACGTGTCCCTCTTACTCTGTTAAGAGTAGTTTAAGTGTGCTTTATACTCCATTCCAGTTCAAATTTGTTTTATTTTTCACTGCAAAGTTGAACACTACTGTTTTCTCTGACCATATTTTATTTTTCATTGTAAAGTTGAACAATGTACTGTTTTCTATAGCCTACTGCAAGAACTGGTTTATACAAAATTAGAAATTTGTCGAGTTTTTGGTGGATGCCACTCATACAAATTCATGTATCATCTGCTAAGGATGATACCCTCATTTATCCCTTCCCCCTATCCCCATCTCTTTTATTCCTTTCCTTTCATCTCTCCTATTTCTTCTCCCCCCCCCCCCCTCTGCCATACCTCCTTTTATCTACCTACCCATCTTCCATCTCTTCCCTATACCTATCTTCCTTTCCATCTCCCACCTTTTTTTTCCCTGCCTCTTCCATTCCTTCCCCATCCTATAACTTATCCTTTCACCACTTTTCCATCCCTTTTTCCCAACATACATCTCTTCAATATCCTCTCTCTCCTTCTATCCTTTACCCCTTTTCCATTTCTATTACAAGCTAAAGACAAGGATCAGTCACAGGTGTCATGAAGTACTTCTTCAGCCACAGGGTAATCAGAAGTGGAATGCCCTGGATAAAAAAGTAATTAAGTCATACTCCACATGCAATTTTAAGAATAGGTATATGAGAAGGCCTATGAGACTAGGAGGGAGTAAATCCAGCAAATGGCAGACTCAACTCTTGCAACCATAAATAGGCAAGTACACGTACAATTATGTTAAGACTTACCTGCCGTAGTGTATGTCTATTAAACAGAAAATAAAAAAAGCAATCCTGTAAGTGCAAAACATTTAAAAGGCTTCAGTTTTACACTTATATGACAGGACAATAGTACTGTACTTCCCTGGATGGTTACTGCTATCTATCCCATTTCTCTCCCCCATCACCAATGCCTATACTGTCTCGCCCTTTCCCTTCTGATCTCCTCTCCCTTTCTATATCTTCAGTTTTGACCCCCCTCTCCCCCCTTGCATCACTTCCTCCTCCTCCTCTTGCAAACCATTTCCATCCTCATTTCCCCATTTCTCTTAAGTGCAGTTATCAATGGTTAAATAAGTAGAAGTGTTGTGTTAACTTTGAACAGAAACTAATTAAACTCCTTATATATCTGCAGAAAAGGTCCACAGAGTGTGCCACATTATTGGCTGTGATACTGTCGCCTTACCACCACAAGCAATGTACATACGTTAATAAGTCTCATATAAATTCAGACACTATCATATCCACACACACTACCATTTCTACTTATTATCCTAATTTTCATCGTCAGTTGTTTTATGCTACTTGGGTGTGGCAGAGCTGTTAACCATCTGCCAAACTAAACTACTGCACTTGTATCTGCTTAACCCTTTCCCTGTTGTGACCCCCAAAATTAAAAGGGCTGTCATAATTTAAAAAAAAAATTTATACCATTTGAAATGGTAGAGAAAAGTTTCACAAAGGTAATGACTCCAAACATATCAAATTTGATGGAAATCTTAAAAAATTATACAAGTGTAAATTTGGAGGTCTGAGCGTAATTTATATCTTAGTGATTTCACCCAAAGAGCCCTATTTAAAGCCAATTCCAATTCTAAAGCCTTCCATTCTATCAACTGAGTACAAGAAACAGCTCATTCACCCATATTAACTACCCCATAATGCTCAGAGAATTCGATAGTTTAGTAAATTTTATGCAAAATTAAAAAAAAAAAATTCGAATTTAAAAACAAAGTCCACAATAAACACTATGTATTCCAGCATATAAACCAACCTTTTCTCTGCTCATATGTCCCCAGATGTTTTCTATAAAACCCTTGCCCTACATTTTGAATCCTTCACATAAAAAAAAAAAATATATCGAAGTTTTACCCTATTTCTCAGATAATAAAATATGACCAAGAATGATTGGTCAAGGTTTAAGCCATCCTAATAATTGAAGCAGACTTAGTAAAAACTCATAAAACAGACTAGGGGGGTGGAGGTTAGAAGGTCCTACGAATATTTCTGCCACAGTGATCCCTGTTTCAAGATACCTCTGATCTGAAACTGATCTATATCACCACTATTCACTAGAAACAGAAAAAGTACCCTAGAAACCACCTTAAAAAGGCTGTTTTAAACCAAACACAAAGTCAGAGGTTTGCTTTTCTCATTAAAATCACTGTAGGGCAGGATTTTTTTTTTTTTAGGTTGTGCACGCACAGCACAGACCCACTCTCTCATGTCTAGGCCAAAATTTATTGCTCGTAGCATATTTGAGGAAACTGTGCTTAAAACGTGGATTTACGCAAGCAACACTGACATCAATAACATAGATCTACATGGGAGACAATGAATGGATTAATACAAGAAATTAACATGTGCAGTTATATATTAGGTTTCACTGTATTCTGATAGAATTATGCTTAAATTTAAAAAATTTCCATCGAATATTTAGGAGCAATTAAAATTTGTCCCATGGCCACACCTGGCTACTGGAATAAAAAATCTGAGAAGGTGAGTCCATTGCAAACGATTCCTAAAATAACAAATGACATGCTTAAGTAAGTCAGAATTTGACTTGTAGTAAATGTAACATATGACTTATATTTCCATGCTAAGGAAAACATGAAAAATAAAAAGTGTGGTGGCATTAAACGTCAAGGAAATACATAGACAAGACTACACATCTTTAATGTGGTGCATGAAAGTATATGCTTACCTTGTACTAAAGTCCCAGTTGTTTAAGCAGTCATCCGTAAATTTTCAAGCAATGGTAAAAAAAAAAAAACAGAGCAGTGAGAATGCAAGGTTTCAAGATGATCCATAAACTACATGAAAGATCTCTTCCCAACACTTAAAAGACAAGAATTAAACTAGCATAATTAATGTATCCTAGTGATGTACATTCATATTTTATAAGCCAAAATAAAATTAATTTAAAGTAAAAACAGCTGTTGATAGCTATTACTTTTACCAAGTCAGAAAGAAGAAAAAACAAAATTAGAGTTGTAATGAAGTGCTTCATCAATATACCAATAAAAGATAATTCCAAATGAGAAAAATCAATAGCATTGATAACTGCAAAAATGCTTCAAAAAATAAGTATGCAAATACAATGCTTGAAAATACTACAATTATAAATGAAGAGCTTTGAAATATCACATCAAACACACTTCTTAATGGTAGGTGACAAAACCAATACACGTACATAAATAGAAAATCACATGTATTAAACTATTTTGAAGGACTACAGTGAAATGTGCAATCTTTATCAACAAATAAGAATACAAAGTTGATAGAAAGTTAATAGTGTACTTTATTTCACAACTTGCATATTTTTTGGAAATTTCTAACCTTAAACTCGTACAAATGTTTAACACCCAGATAGGAACATCAGCCTCACCACAGAATGTTTCTATGCCAGCTACAATCATAAAAATAAAATTAATCTATATAAACTCTATTTACAACCTACAATTAATCTGAATTAAATTTTATCAAGAACCTATTTATTATAATAAAAATAATAAATTAACACCTCATAAAGTGTCCTGTTAGTAGTTTAGACTATGGGTAGGCAAGATATGGCCCAAAGGCCAAATCTGACCTGCCTTTGCATGTATTGGGGGGGGGGGGATGAAACTGTTTTAATTATTGTGGGAGATGGGTATGCAAAACAACAAAGCTGGCTAATAACCCATTACCCAGCTTTGGGAATACCCAACTATGGTAATCCATAGGATTAGAAGAAGAGAAGTCAATAAACCCTTGCAAGAAACCTAATTCATGACCTTATGATAGCAAAGGCCACACCCACAAGTGAGTCCAGCACCAACATGGAAAAAAGCTCCTTCTCTCTACTTATCACTGAAGCAGAGTAAGCTAGGTGATGCATTTAGTCACTTAATATCAGAAATACCCTATAAACTGCCCAGAAGTCAGCAATTTGGCTAATTTCACACAAAATTCAACAGATTCCAAAATAAATTCTCCAAAATAAAATAAACATTCCAGCCACTAAAGCATCCTTTCCTCTGTTCACAAACCACATCCCAGGTTTCTCCTATATACGTACACTTGCTTTCCATCACACACAAAAAATTAAGTTTTACCCTATTTCTCGGCTATTTTTTTTTTCCAACAAGTCGGCCGTCTCCCACCGAGACAGGGTGACCCCAAAAAAAGAAAATCCCAAAAAAGAAAATACTTTCATCATTCAACACTTTCACCTCACTCACACATAATCACTGTTTTTGCAGAGGTGCTCAGAACACAACAGTTTAGAAGCATATACGTATAAAGATACACAACATATCCCTCCAAACTGCTAATATCCCGAACCCCTCCTTTAGAGTGCAAGCATTGTACTTCCCATTTCCAGGACTCAAGTCTGGCTATATAAAAATAACCAGTTTCCCTGAATCCCTTCACTAAATATTACCCTGCTCACACTCCAACAGATTGTCAGGTCCCAAATACCATTTGTCTCCATTCCCTCGCCCCCAAAACCTCCCTTACCCCCTTCCTTCTAACCTTTTCGAGGACGACCCCTACCCCGCCTTCCTTCTCCTACAGATTTAAATGCTCTATAATTGGTCATAGTTTAGGTTGTCCTGGTAACTGAGGCAGACTTTTTAAAAATCAAACATTTTTTGTCACTTCAAGGCATATTTCAAGTCACTTTGGTCTGAAATTGACCAAAACTGTTTATTTCCATTTCACTTTTATTTACTGATAAAAAACAAGCCAATAAAACCATGAAAACTACCCTATAATATGCCCCAAAGCTGCTATTTTAAATCAAACCATATCAGAGGTTAGCTGTTCCTGTCATGCACTGCAGGGAACAGTGTACCACTATCATCCAGTGGCCTGCCAGTCAAAAATAATTGTCCACCCCTGGTATATGCACTAGATGAATGGCACTACAAAGAAGATGCAATCACAAACCAAATTTTAAGAAGAATGTCTTTTTGGGTGTGACTGGTGCACAGGAATTGAAAAAGGAAAAGTAAAAGGCCCCCAAAAAAGAAATTTGTACTTAACCTGATATTAAATTAAAAATAATGAACAGTTAAAGACAAGGAATCCAGCATGTCAATATTTCCTCCGGTAATGAAATTGTATAAAATGGAAATACGATAGTGCTTCTAACACAGAAAATTAGTTCATTCAAATGTAGAAACTATTTTAAACAAGTAAAAGCAAATAAAGAAGCACATTTTCCATAATTTTTTTTAAGTTATGCAGACCTGTGCATAAAAAACAATTACATACAGTAAGCTAAATTTCATAATATAAGACTGCTGCACTAATAAATTTATAAATGTATAGGGCACAGAGCAAATATTTGAAGTACTGTACTTTTCATTTCTTGTATGTTTAAAGTGCCTTTGAAACATCTTTATCTTCAACTATTAAAAGCAACATAAAATATTGAACTATACATACTAATAAGTTTTTAATGACGGAAATTTATATTCGTTATACAAACAACAGTTAATGATTCTGTCATACTTGTATACACACACCAAATGAGAAATAGATGAAAAAAATATTAAATGCACGAACCTCACATTAACCCTTTGAGGGTCGACAGGCCCTCTCCGAGACTTGTTCTCAGGGTCGGCCAAATTAAAAAAAAAAAAAATTTCTTATGAAAAGATAGAGAATCTTTTCCCTATCATAATGACACCAAAATTATGAAATTTGATGGAAAACTTACAGAATTATGCTCTCGTGAAGTTAGCGGTCTCAGCGATGTTTACACTGGCAATTTTGCCCACTTTGAGCCCCATTTTCGGCCAATTCCACTGTACTAGCCGACAAAAAACATGAATATTTCGCTAGAACTCCATTTTTTCTATCGAATGAGTACAAGAAACAACCCATTTACCAATTTCAACTATGCAGTACAGTGGTCAGAATTTAGCAATTTTGCCAATTTCACACATATTTCAAAAGATGCTAATTTCCGAATAGGGTCCAGAATAAACAAGACAGACATTCCTGGCACTAAAATGACATTTCCTCTGTTCATTAGTCACGTCTCAAGGCCCCTCTTACATTCTTTTGCTTTCCACTTTGAATTTTTATTCTCACAAAAAATAGAAGATTTACTGTTATGCAGACTACTGCATTAGTGTAAAAAATGGTATAAATAATATTGGCGCACTTGCAAAAGAATATTAGATTCACCAGTTGACGTGTATTGGACGCTTGGCATGATTTGTTTACTTTTGAACTTTGGTAAAAATCGAACATTTCTGCTACACTGAGCTCAATTTCAAGGTACTTTTCATTGCAAAATCAGTCAAAATCATCTCAATTTCTGTAATATGTCTTCCATTCTATAAAATGAGACCAAGAAAACTAGAATACAACAATAAATTCCATACAAAAATACAGTGCAAATTTGCTGTTTTATTCCAAAAAAACGGTCAAAGTTTTTTTTTTCTCATTATGCACTGTGTGCTGCAGGATTTTTTTATACCGTGCACTGACCACAGAGACCCATTCTTTCATATGTAGGCCTACCAGCTATCTTCCACTAGATTTGAGGGCACTAGAATTTAGGCGTACTAGTACGTCAAAAACCCTGGGTCGTAAGCCGTACTAGTACGGCCGAAACCCTCAAAGGGTTAATACAAAAATTATTTATCATATTACAAAATTACATAATTCCATAAGCTAGCTGAATCACTAGCCTGTCAACTCTGAAAAGTTATCTGACACAAACTACACGAAGGGTTCAAATAAATTTTAAGTACATACTATACTGTACAGAATGAGACACAAAGTTTACAGTTTAGGCATAATTTACCCATTGGTAATTTCACCCATATTGAGTCCTATTTTAAGACAATTCCAATGCTCATTTCAACCCAATTCCTAGCTATTTTGGTAGTATGCCTTCCATTCTACTGAATGAGCACAATAAACTGCACATTCAGGTACCAAATTTACCCTATAATATGCACAGAAATTGATAATTTGGCCAATTTTACAACAAAATTAGAAAAATTCCAATTTAAAAATAGAGTCCAGAATAAACACTGTAGGCATTCTGGCCACTTAGGCAACATGTCCTCTGTTCATTCATCACATTCTTGGGTCTCTCCTATATAACAACTGGCCCTCTATTCTGAATCCATCACATTGAAGTTTTACCCTATTTCTCGGATAGCAAAACATAACCAAAAATAACTGAAGCAGACCTAATGAAAACCCATAAAACGGACCATGGCGGCCCTACCCTTCCTAAGGAGAAAAAAAAATTACCAAAAATTTAATGGTTCCACCCTATCTCAAGCTATGAAAGTGACCAAAATCATCTCTAATACACTATTGTCTTCCATAATAAAAAAAAAACGACCAATAAAACTATAAAAATCACCTTAGAAAACACCTCAAATTTGCTCATTTTAGACCAAACAAGAGTAGAGGTTTGCTCTTCTCCATCATGTACTGTAAGGGGCAAAATTTTTTCTTTTTTTTTTTTAGGCTGTGCACCCTTACTGCACAGACCCATTCTTTCAATTCACCACTCACAGCATATATGAAGGCACCGTGCTTAAGGCATACATCAATGACACTGGCTTCAATGATGGAGACGCAAGTACGAGACAACAACAGGATTAAGGGTGTCTGAAAAATACTGTTAAGTTATATGGGTAAATAAGAAGAAAATAAGCCAACCTGTAGTACTGTATAGTATACGATCAGAAACAGCAATGTAACGATTCCATATCTGCCAATACAGATACTCAATTTTAGGCAGATACAGTACCAATACTATCTTTATTCAGCCAATACCCCACAGATATCAATACATACTCCCTTTAAGGCTGATGATACTAATGTGATCAAAATTAGCTGACACTAATCAGAAATGCTTTTACATGAATTAAATTGTTTTAAATTTGTATACTGGGTAACAGCTTTAAACCCACCCACTGTAATATCTACATAAACTTAATAGTGTAAGTAATGTGAAAGACATGGAAGTGGTAATATCAGAAGATCTCACAGTCAAGAAGCACAATGTCCATCACAAATGCAAGGAAAATGATAGGTCAGATAGCTAGAACACTCAAAATGAGATATTCAATTAATGAGGATGCTCAAGTCACTCATTCCCTAGGTTTGAATATTGCTGTATAATAATGGTTTTCTTAAAGGCAGGCAAAATTACAGAAATGGAAAAAGTACAGAGAACTTTCACAGCTCATATAAACTCAAGCATCTAAATAACCGAGTGCCTAAGTCCCTCGAACTGCACTCCTCAGAATGTTGGCAAGAAAGATGCATGATAACCTATACGTATATGGAAGATTCTGGAGGGACTGATCCCAAATCTGCACACACACACACACACACACACACACACACACACACACACACACACACACACACACACACAAAATCACTAAATGTGGAAACTAGGAGGCTTAGCAGATGGTGGAAAATACCTCTTGTGAAAATCAAGGGAACAAACACAATAAGTGTAAAGGGATGACAACTCTCCAACATCTTCCCTTCAAGCATAAGGGGGTTTGTTGAGCAAGAGACTAATGGCTGTTTTCAAGAGGAAACTCTTTCAAGTCCTCAAATCAGTGCCTGATCAGCCAGGCTGTGGTGCATACATCAGACTTCAGGCAGCAAGTAGCTACAGCCTGATCGATCAGGCAAGCAACTAGGAGGCCTGGTCTGAGAAGGGGCTGGAGAGAGAATGACACACTCCCCCCTCCCCCAGAAATATCCACAGGTACCCTACAGTAATTATCTTCACTGACAGACATTAAGTTTAGGGAATGTTCTTTGACATTATTTTTTTAAGTAATTACACTAGCCAACAAAAGTTCATTTTTTTATCCAGGTCAGAACCCAAACTGACTGTTCTAAGCTAATTTTGATGCACTGCTCATTAATCCGAGTTTGTTTAGCCTCTATCACAGCTTTTTTTAATTATAAAAAAATATTTTGGCTAATGTAAATCCAATATACAGTATGTATATACAGTATACATATATGAATAACAAAAATGACAAATTTCCATACAGTCATACAAACATTTACATCACAATTTTCAGGATTTTTGGCTTGTGTTGAGCATCACTCTCCTGCAACAGTGTCCAACAGTAGTCAGCCATCAAACTGATTATCAGGTTTTCTGTACAGCTCTTCTCCATGATGGCTATGTCTTGGTAAAATCAATCACCATGGGGGTTCTATTTCAAAAACTGGACAATGTTGGAGCAAAACTTCATTCAGATTTGAATTCATAAATCCAAAATCAGTTAGAAAAACACAACTTGAAATGTGAACTGAAACCTTTACTGACCAGGGTAATTATTTTAGATTCTTCCATAGACTGTTTTATATTTTTGGACCTTTGTGTTGTATGAATTTATTCAGTTATATATCTGGAATGTCAACAAAGTTTATTTCTTGTATTAATCGCTGAGTTTTCCATTACAGCTCTCCCCCCACACACACAAAAAAAAAAAGAGCCTAGGGTCTAAGTTGGTAATTACAGTACGTATTTGTAGTTAGTCCTATAGGTATAGTGCACATAGTAGAATGTAGGAATGCTCGGTATATTCACTAAATTTAGAAGACATCTGAGAAGTTATTTAAACAAGAGGGTTTTTAAAAGTCCCCGTTTCAGTCTGTTTTGGAAGGCCTTAGTACAAGGTGAAAATACACAGTATTCATCTCTGGCTAAATATTTTCTCCATGCTGGTTAATTTGTGCCACTGATCACTGCTTATTGCACTTTTGTTTAGAATCTCTAGAAGATACCAAATACAGTATCCAGCTGTACTGAATATGCTACACTGACTGCATGTGGTAGCAGCTGCTGCTGCTGCTCTTAAGCTGTTGGGTTAATTTATAGTTTTGATAAATGAGGCTGGAGCAATTTACTTACATTCAGGTTAATACACAGATGATTTTACAAACCAATGTAAATGTTCATACAGTAGCTATAGTTCACAACTGATATTCGGTGGAACTCAGGCATTAGTTTATATTCTCCAATATAATGTACTGTACATGCAACCTATATACACCACGGAATAGGCGTAGTAGCCATTACTTGTGCAAACTGTTATAGTAAATGAATTTTGATTGCACATCATATCCGAGATAATCAACGTTTAGTACTGAGTCTTGTCACATGCCTGACTGAATTTAAATAAAGACACATCCACCAATGGTGGAAAATGATTAAATTACATTATTTCAGGTTAGGTTAGTTAAGTTTCATTACTTATTTCATTATTTATACAACAAAGTATCTTTACCGGATATCCAACTTAATACATGTATTGTACAATTTAGTGGCCAAAATCCATCGAGGAGCAGTTGTCTACTATTACCAAATCCAATAAACACATTATAGAAAAAGACTCCTAATCAGAGCTGATGATTTACCCCCATGAGAGCCAATATAATAATTACATGTCCATATTCACCTTATTGTGGAAAGGCCTCCAAAAATGTATCTTTAAAGCTGAGCAATAAAGGCAGCAATGCATTACAACTATCAATGGCTTTACAGAGGCATCTAGACTAGTGGTGCACAGCAGCAACCAGATGGTGCAGCATTCTGTTAGAAGTGCAGTCATGCAGTAGTGCATTATGCCTATGGCTGGTACTCTGAAGATTTATGTCACTCTGAGTACCCAACAGAGGCAGAAGTCTTCATGAGTACAAGCCAGGGTAATAAAGACCTTAACTCATAATTTACTAACCCTTCAAGAAACCCACAATGATCTCCAAGCCACTCAGTCCTCCCACATCAGGAAGACTGCTGACCTGGAGCTCAAACTTCACAATTTGCAACAAGCAAATGATACTCACATATTAGTGTAAGCAACCATCAATGTAAAGAGTGAACAAATAATCTCACTAAATGCTATGACACACGACAGCATCCATGAAGGGAGATCACTAAAGGATATGCAGCTCCCTACTTCCTTCAAAACCACAAATACCAAACGGAGCAGCAACAACTTTCAGAATGCTATAATTATTAACAGTCCTCATTTACTTAGTCTTCAGTGTTTAAAATTCTCACTTCAAGTCCACACTACAACTTATTAATAACAAGATTTATGTAAATATACAGAAAAGAGTAAAATCCAGCAGCAGAATCATTATGTAAACTGAATGGGAAAAGATCAATGATGTCAGGATTCCACTCCTATTTGAAAAGTAACTCTGCCTTGAGATAAAAAATACAAGTTTTGCAAGAGAAGATAAAACTGTTATAAAAAAAAAATAAAGTCACAGGTATGTGATATTGCATAGTTGAAGAACATGATCCAGCCATATTCTTCCATGATAATACCCTATCCATGTCAGATTAAGATGCAATATGTATCCCTAAATTCCACATTCAGTGTTATGTAACCTCAATTTGTAACAGTTTATCATGTTTTATTCCTTGATTTCTTACTGTACTCTTAAAATGTTAACTACCCCATTCCTACTATTTCATAGTTTATTAATTTTACTCCTTTATATTTATCTACTCATTTTAGTGATATAGTTATTCTACAATCAACCTAGTTTTTATTCAGTAATAGCACTTTTACCATGTTTTAGTGCACTGGTGATATCTAACAGATTTTTCTTTTGGTTTAAAAATATAGCTAAATAAAGTTCAAAATATAACTTCCATTGTTTTACAGAAACCTGGCTTTAACAGAACACACATTTTTAGCTTAGCTTACCTGGGTACAGAGTAATTCATAACTCCTACACTAATTAATCAATGCGCACCAGGGATGACCACATACTAATGCTGCCAACTTCATCTAATACTTGCTGGAGACTTCAACATTAACCTCATCCATGTTGAAGACCCACAAGTATTTGGCTTCCTTAACATCATGTAGCTAATACCATCTATAAGTCTGCAATACTTTCCAAGATGACTATATCCTTACCTGACCACATCTGGACCAATATAATAGCTCCTCTCAAGCAGGGATAATTAAAGACAACACTAATGACCACTACCCCACATTCCTCATAACCAACATATGTAATTTACAACTACAAACTATAATAAACCTTGAATCAGCAGAACCCCATTTAGCAGATTTCAGCCATTACAAAAAAAAAAAAAAAAAAAAAAAAAAAAAAAAAAAAAAATTGCCACAGAAATGTTGGAATCGTCAAACAAAAATGGAAGAGCATCTATAATTCTTGATTTTGTCCACAGCGACAGTGTCCGGTTGTCTTCTGTATCACTGGACCATGTCTGATGACTCCAACATTAGTCTGGTATGGGCCAGAGCAGCCATATCCAGGACCTGTTTTCATTGTTCCTTAAGCCATAAGACACCTGTGCCAGTTTATCATTTGTGCTCATGCATACACTCATTATTCAGTCTCCCTGGATTTACAGTGTTTTGGGTGACTTTATTAACACATTAAGTGCAATTTACAATGGCTTTTAAAGCAAGTGGTGGTGCTAGGAGGAAATGTGTGGTTCTCATTGTTAAGTAGAATTTGAACTAACAAAAAAGGTAAAGTCTAGCATTACAGGTATACAGTGGACCCCCCGTTTTCGTCCAGTGAGGAAATTGTACAATTCAGATTTCGAGCACTTTTTTTTTGGCGAAATTTCCTCCCCAGGTTTCGTACATCTGCTCGGAAATCGTCCGTATCAGATGTGACCACCCGCCCAAGATGCTGCTTCTCATACGTCCACCTGCCCGGGATGCTACTTCTCATACGTCCACCTGCCCGGGATGCCACTTCTCACGTGTCCACCCTCCTGGGATGCCGCTTCTCACGCATACCAGACTCAATCTGCCTCTGTCTCTCGTTGAGCTAGCAATACTCCGCTCGTTCACCCATTGTTTTTTGTGCTTGTTTATTGACTGCGACTGTGAAATAATCCACCATGGGGCCAAAGAAATTTCAGAGTGCCAGCCCTTTGGTAAAGGTGGTGAGAAACACAACAGAATTCAAGAAAGAAGTGTAGTAAAATATGAAAGTGGCGTACATGTGGCTGAGCTTGCCAGGACGTATTGGAAGTCAACATCAACAATCAGTTCCATCTTGGCGAAGAAAGCAGAAATCAAGGAAGGTGATGTTGCAAAAGGGGTAAATATGCTAACGAAACAGATCACAAACAATCGAGGATGTGGAGTTGTTGTTGGTGTGGATCAACGAAAAACAGTTAGCGCGAGATAGTGTTGTGGAGGGCTTTGATGGGGCTTTTGATAAGAGCTTTGATACCTGAAGGCCTTATGGAGGGGGATTCCCCTTCCAAACAATAACCTCTCCTCTCCTCCTTCTATACACCAACAAGAGTCTTCAATAAAGGTATGTAATAGTGATTTAACCCTTTCAGGGTCCGTCCCGTAGATCTACGGCTTTACGTTCAGGGTCCTAACCGTAGATCTACGTCATGAGCTCAGCTCACTCTGATAAACTGTGAGTGGTAAATTTGGGCCTAGATATGAGAGAATACAACTATGTGGTATGTGTGCACCACATAAAACAAATCCTGCAGCACACTGTGTATAATGAGAGAAAAAATCTGAGACCGTGATTTTCGATTAAAACAGCGACTTTGCAGTGTTTTTTCATATGTTTTTTATAGTTGTATTTGTGATTTCTTGGTCTCATTTGATAGAATGGAAGAAATATTACAGAAATATAGATAATTTTGATTGGTTTTAGCACTGGAAATGGCTTGAAACTGAGCTCAAAGTGGCGGAAATGTTAAATTTTTGCCGATGTTCAAGAGTAAACAAACGACCTCACACGTCTAATACACACCAGCTGGTGGGTCTAATATACATTCACAAATGTGGTGATGATATTTATACAATTATTACAATATTGCATAACAGTAAATCTTCTATTTTTTGGTGTGAATAAAAATTCATTATGTGAATAAAAAATCAAAATGGAATTTATTTGTAAAGCTTCAAAACATAACTAATGAACAGAGGAAATGGTAGTTTAGTGCCAGGAATACCTACATTGTTTATTCTGGACCCTATTTTGAAATTGGAATATTTTGAACTTTGTGTTAAATTGGCCAAATCACCAATTTCCGGTCACTTTATTTTGTAATTGAAACAGTTGACTTGGCGATTTCTTGTGCTCAATCGATAGAACAGAAGTAATACTAGTGAAATAGCTAAGAATTTGGTCGACTGGAATAATGTAATTGACCTAAAATGGGAGTCAAAGTCGGCAAAATCGCCGATTCGTAAATATCGCTGACACATCAAAATTCATGAGAGCATAATTTCGTCAATTTTCCATCAAATTTCGTACTTTTTGTTTTATTACATTCACAAAAAGATTCTCTACCATTTCATAAGAAAAAATAAAAAAAAATTTTCTTGAAAATTCTTGGACACTACACTGGGGCAGCACTTCAGATTTTGGCCTTGGACCCTGAAAGGGTTAAATGTTCATTTATCTATTAAAATTAGTGCTTTATATTTATTTCTCATTGTTTTTCTGTATGTAAGAGTATAGTTATTCTCTATAAAATGCATTTTTTTGTTAATATTTTTGGGTGTCTGGAACAGATTAACCCTTTGACTGTTGCAACCCCCAATCCTGAGGTGTCTCCTGGTGTCGCAAAATTTAAAAAAAAAAATTATTTTTTCTTATGAAATGATAGAGAATCTTTTCCCGATTGTAATGACACCAAAAAAACGAAATTTGATGGAAAACTGACGGAATTATGCTCTCGCGAAGTTAGCAACCTCGGCGCTGTTTACAAATCGGCGATTTCGCCCACTTTGAGCCCTATTTTCGGCTGATTCCATTGTGCCAGTCGCCCAAACTCATAGCTATTTCTTTAGAACTCCATTTTTTCTATCGATTGAGTACAAGAAACTGCCCATTTACCGATTTCAACTACCTAATAATGTGGTCAGAAATTTGCAATTTGGCCAATTTCACAAAAACTAAAAAATATGACAATTTCAAAATAAGGTCCAGAATGAACAATGCAGACATTCCTGGCTCTAAAATAACATTTTCTTTGCTCATCAGTCATGTCTCCAGGCCCCTCTGATATTACTCTTGCTTTCTATTTTGAATTTTTATTCAAACAAAAAATAGAAGACTTACTATTATGCAGACTACTGCAATACTGTAATAATTGTATAAATAACATCAACCCATTCATGACTGCATATTAGAATGGCTAGTTGGACATTTATTGGACAATGGCATCATTTATTTACTTTTGAACATTGGCAAATATCAAACATTTCCCCTACTTTGAGCTCCATTTCTAGGTTCTTTTTATAGTAATAGCAATCAAAATCACCTCTATTTCTATAATATGTTTTCCATTCTATCAAATGAGACCAAGAAAACGAGAATACAACCATAAATACTATACGAAAATAGACCACAAATTCGGCATTTTAATTAAAAAAAAACGGTCAGAGTTTTTTTTGTCTCATTATGCACTGCGTGCTCCAGGATTTTTTTTATATGGTGCACACTGACCACACAGACCCATTCTCTCACATGTGGGCCTACCAGCTTTCTCCTGCTTGATTTGAAGCCGCTAGAATTTATGAGTACAGTGGACCCCCGGTTAACAATATTTTTTCACTCCAGAAGTATGTTCAGGTGCCAGTACTGACCGAATTTGTTTCCATAAGGAATATTGTGAAGTAGATTAGTCCATTTCAGACCCCCAAATATACACGTACAAACGCACTTACATAAATACTTACATAATTGGTCGCATTCGGAGGTAATCGTTATGCGGGGGTCCACTGTATATATAGATCAAACATGGTACCTCGTAAGACGTATATATACGGCCGCGACAGTCAAAGGGTTAATTGGATTTACATTATTTCTTGTGGGAAATATTCCATTTTTCGTCCTTTTTGGATTTCGGCCAACCTTCTGGAACGGACTAAGGACCAAAACCTAGGTTAATTACTGTACAAGGAATATGGTTGTAAAAAACAATGTCTGATGTACAGTACATAGAAGTCCATGCAAACAATGTTCAAGTTTAGTATAGAAACTAGTCATAAAGGTTCAACAGTTAATCCTAGAAAGCATATAAAAATGGCCATGATAATAAGCTGGAAGAAGCAGTACATAAATGGTACATCCAACATCGTGGTATTTAATGTTTGTGGGGTTGATCTTTGCTCTGCTGCTCTTAGTCTAGCAAAGCATATGAAAATATTCCAAGTCACTATTATCAATCATGATACTTTACACCTAATCTCTCTAACATGAAAAAGGCAATAATAATAATAATAATATCTTTATTTACTACAAGTACATGTACATGGTATACAGTCCTAGCTGACAACAATGACATACTACTATATAGAAACTCCCTTGTTATGCTCTGCATTTCGGGCAAATTAGGTCAGTGTCCCAGGATGCGACCCACACCAGTCGACTAACACCCAGGTACCCATTTTACTGATGGGGAACATAGACAACAGGTGGAAAGAAACACGTCCAATGTTTCTACTCTGGCTGGGAATCGAACCCAGACCCTCGCCGTGGGAAACGAGAGCGTTAACCACCAGGCCACCAGAGCACCCCAAGTAAAATTAATGTAAATTATGTACTACAAAATTATTATATAGTATTGTACTGCATGTAGTGCTACAGATTACAATACAGTGGAACCTCAAATATCGAACTTTCTTTGGTCCAGAAGGCTGTTTGAGTGCCTTTACCGAATGAATTTATTCCCATGAGGAATAATGCAAATTAGGTTAGCCCATTTCAGACCCTCAAAAATACTTATAAAGCACTTACAAAAATACACTTACATAATTGGGTATGTTGGGAGCAGTTCGATTTTTGAGGTTCCACTGTACATACTTATATTCTAAGTGTCAAGTTGTCTTCTGAATTAGCAGATCAAATCTGCTTATTCACAATTTTGCTCCTTTATGAAAAGTTAATTTCATAATTCAGAACTTATGGACAACTGGAAATATTATACACCAGGTCCTCCCTCTTAGTTCATTAATCAGAGGGTTCACTGTAGCAGGATCTCATTCCAGCTCTATGAAGTGACATTAGCTAACTTCATTACAGCAGTCAGTGACACTGATTGGCAGAGTTTACTAACAACCAGAAACTGAGACATGGGTCAGTGTTTTTCTATAAAAAAAAAAAAAAATGAAACAGAGACATGAGTCAGCGCTTTTCTATTAAAAAAATTACAAAGCCTCTAAAATAGGAATTGTCCTATAAAAAATACACTGAGTAAAGCACAGACTAAGTAGCCTATGGCTAATAACATGCTCAAGTCCACTGATAAAAACAGCAATGAAAAACTAGACAGGGATTAATAACTAGACTAAAAATTACACATCAATAATCACCAAACTAATAAGGCAGTTGAAACAACTATATTATTCTAACAGGTTTACTGAAATAAAAGGGAATGTGCAAAAGACCTAGAAAACACACTCCCAATTCCTGGGCTCTCAAAAATTAATCAAAACCTTAGAAATTACTCTAAGTAATCAAATGAACTTCACATCCAGCCCATTAAATAAGCCAATAAACTAAATAATTTCTTCTCTAGTGCAGTATAGGATCAAGCCTAATTCAATAAAACACAAAGCAGGAAACTTAGTTAATTTTCCTCCATTAACCCTTTCAGGGTCCAAGGCCCAAATCTGTAGTCACACACCAGTGTCCAAGAATTTTCAAAAAAAAAAATTGTTATTTTTTCTTATGAAATCGTAGAGAATCTTTTTGTGAAGGTAATAAAACAAAAAGTACGAAATTTGGTGGAAAATTGACGAAATTATGCTCTTGCGAATTTTGATGTGTCAGCGACATTTACGAATCGGCGATTTTGCCGACTTTGACTCCCATTTTAGGCCAATTACATTATTCCAATCAACCAAATTCTTAGCTATTTCACTAGTATTACTTCTATTCTATCGATTGAGCACAAGAAATCGCCAAGTCAACTGTTTCAACTACAAAATAAAGTGATCGGAAATTGTTAATTTGGCCAATTTAACACAGTTCAAAATATTCCAATTTCAAAATAGGGTCCAGAATAAACAATGTAGGCATTCCTGGCACTAAACTAACGTTTCCTCTGTTCATTAGTTATGTTTTGAAGCTTTACAAATAAATTCCATTTTGATTTTTTATTCACATAATGAATTTTTATTCACACCAAAAAATAGAAGATTTACTGTTATGCAATACTGTAATAATTGTATAAATATCATCACCATATTTGTGAATGTATATTAGACCCACCAGCTGACGTGTATTAGACGTGTGAGGTCGTTTGTTTACTCTTGAATATCGGCAAAAATTTAACATTTCCGCTACTTTGAGCTCAGTTTCAAGCCATTTCCAGTGCTAAAACCAATCAAAATCATCTCTATTTCTGTAATATGTCTTCCATTCTATCAAATGAGACCAAGAAATCGCAAAACAATGCCACCGGCGGAACATACAACTATTAATCGTTAAAAATGTAACATACGAAAAAACACTGCAAAGTTGCTGTTTTAATCGAAAAATCATGATTTAAGTTTTTTTCTCTCATTATACACAGTGTACTGCAGGATCTGTTTTATGTGGTGCACACATACCACATAGATGTATTCTCTCATATCTAGGCCCAAATGTACCACTCACAGTTTATCAGTGAGCTGAGCTCATGGCGTAGATCTACGGTTTGGACCCTGAACGTAAAGCCGTAGATCTACGGGACGGACCCTGAAAGGGTTAATGTACAAAAAAAAAAAAAAAAGTTCATGTGCTGTTAACAACCACTGCAACATTGTTCAACAAAACTATTAGATACCAACACACACTCAACCATATTTAAAACAGCAAGGGTTACCCCAATACACAAAAGTGGAGAACCATGTCAACTGTAAACCAATACCAAACTTGCCACCATTATACAAATTCTTGGAAAAATTACAGTAATTCATAAATGAGTTTTACTCTTTCTTAGTGCCTTATAATATGCTTAACCCATGCCAGATTTGTTTCAGGCTAGAAAAAAGTACAAATGATACAATAATAAAATGCTCGACAATTTATGCAGCCCTTAAAAATATCAAATATCTAATGGGCCTCTTCACAGAGCTTGGGAAAGCTTTCAATACAGTAGAACAGCAACACATCTCCAGTGCCACAACTTCATCAATACAATAAAAAACAATTTTACTTTCTTTATGAAGTACAAATAATGTACTAGCTTACATAAAAAATACAAAAGAAAGCAATGCATTTTGGGCAAAGTAATCCAAATACAACTTAAATGTTAATGAGAAGCACCTAAAGTCAGTTCCTGATCAGCCGGGCTGTGGCTCGTACGTTGGTTTGCGTGCAGCCATCAGCAACAGCCTGGTTGATCAGGCTCTGATCCACCAGGAGGCCTGGTCACAGACCGGGCCGCGGGGGCGTTGACCCCCGGAACTCTCTCCAGGTAAACTCCAGGTAAATGTTATAAATGGTGCAAAGGCGACATTAAAACAATTTCAAAGATAGCTGACACAAACCCACTACCTTTATAGTATGCTCCTCACTTAGCGACAAATTCGTTTACCGACGTGGCCTTAGGAACAGAACTTCGTCGTTAAGTGAGGATAGGCTATACGCATTTTATTGCTGGTTGATGACTTCAGATCCTGCACATTTGCAAATACAAATAATGTCGTATTGCTTGTTTTTGTTGGGGGGGCTTCATTTTTTAGCACTAATATCTGTTGTTCTGGAGTAGTCGCCACTGACTGTGCCTTCAGTCCAACAAGGCTCCAAGGTGGAGTATTTTTGTGATTTCAGCCCATTTTTTTTCCTGGCCTAAAAAATCTTTTTACTGAATGGCTGTAACTAATACTGTTTGTCTCCCAAGGTGTGTGGGATCTGCTTCTGCGCCAGCCTTCGTCGGGTGTGGACGTCTCTCTCTCACCCGAGTATCAGTGACAAATTTCCCCCGTTCTCACTGGGATGCTTGTCCTCATCTATATAGCCCGCCGGGCACTCTACAGGAGGGGCACCTGTTCATCGGCTTACTTTAGCCAGCTCCATTTTTTCCCCGCTCGGCGGGAAATTCATTAACGGTCTTTGGTGGGAAGCCAGATACTGAACTCAAGTGGGGGTGTTGGCATCCCTCTCTGCTGGGGCTTGGCAAGGGGGTCCACCGGATCTAATTGGAAACTAAGTTTCTATCTCTATTTACAAAGGAACTTTTGTTCCTTTTCTCTCATCGCCCAGCCTTGGGCAAAAAATTTTCCTCGTACCATCGAGAAACCGGGCTCGATACGGCTTATGCTGTCAGTGGCCCTGATAAACCCAAGAGAAGAACAACAGAAGTGTGGGGGATCCGTACCTTCTGATGCTTTTCAAATGGTGTGCAGGGCAGTTTCTGTCATTGCAGTGTTTTTCATGAACCTATGTATAACCCATTTCAGAGTGAAAAGGTTTACAAGAAGAATGACACTTCTTTGGTTATGAGGTCTGAGCATTTTTTCAGCGAGTCAGAGTTGCACATTCCATTTGTTTTTCCAGATATTCCATGCCTATAGATACCCAAAGCATAGAATCAGCACAATTCTGTTTTCTGTTGTCTAGGATTTGTGGGGGCTGGGTTCCCGACTGGTGCAATTTTTGGATCCAAACCTACACTATCTTAACACCCATACCAGCATCAGCACAACCAGTTATTTCTAGAAATATACCAACACCATCCCCCTAAGAGGAATCTGCATGTTTGACACCTCCAGCAGAAGAGCTATTTTGTTTTTCCAGACCTGTACCTGTTTCTGAAAGCACCAGTATCTCCAACTGGTGCACTGTCTCGCATTTATAAATCTTTACAGACACCATCTTCAAAAGCAGTACCAGGGCTGGCAGCACCAACCAAAACACTAGTTAACTTCGCTGAATTTGCCCTGCATTTGTGTTTCATTCTGAAACACAAATGCATTTGTTTCATTCTCTTGTGCATTATTGTGCAACTGTATCCCTTAAACACCCCTCATTATGTTGCACAAGTGCTTATGTACACGTGTTATTCAAAGGCGCTCTTCCTACTACCTCTCATTTCTTAACTTTCCAACCTTCCTATGAAACAAAACTGGAAATTTCTACAAAAAGTTTTTTTTTCTTTTTTTTTTTTTTGGTGTTTGTCATTGACTATGTATGTAATACTCTTTCACCTTGTCTGTCAGGTAGACCCAAAAACCACTTCCCTGATGAAACATCATTACAGGTAGATTTATTCAATAAAAAAACTGCTCAACAAACAATCAACTCAAGCAAACAAGAGACAACATATGCCACTGCTATTCAAAAGTTTATATTCAATATAAACACTATCTCTTACTTTTGTACATACTACATATTGTATACAGGACAATCAATACTAATAAAACCCCAACTCTAAAACTCTTCCTGTATAGTTGCAACAGAACTCATAAGCATAGTACAAAATACAAATACCCCTTCGATATCCCTGCTGCATGAGTGAACCTGGGGAAAAACTTAATCCATATAAAAAGCCCAAAAATTTTAAACTATGCCTGAAGAGTCCAAAGGTTCTATCTCTGCCAACAGCTTTATAGCTACTGTTAAAAACACCACCTACCTTAATATGATTCATGACAAGCTACTGTCAAACAAAGCTTGAAACCTGCTTGTTTTCATCCATTGCTTATCCTCCTACACCTTTTGTTTCCACTTTTTTCTGTTCCCATATAGCGTATATTCTGCAATCCCTTCTTTCATATATAGCAGTTATATCAAGAATTTTACGTATTACTCTTGTTCTTAACCCCTTGTACCCATGTCTACAGAACATTATTCTGAGAACTTACACTGTATTATATATACTGTTTTGCACTGCAACTTCATACTCACCCTTTTACAACTAGATATTTATCATTTTTGTTTTTGAATATATAAATCATCTTGTAACCTGGATTTTTAAGTATTAATACCAAGCCACAGTGTACCATGGCTCAGTTGGTAGTGCACTCACCTCGCACAAAGTGTCCGTGGTTCAATCCTCGTCATGGGTAAACACTGGACATGTTTATTTATTTATTTATTTTTATTTGGACATGATACACAGTTGTACAAAGAAATATAGTGATTGGGTGTACGTGCCGAAAGCCCTTGTATGCAGAGCATTATGAGCAGGCTTAAAATTAACTTAAGATTAACTAAGCAATGATATATTCAGTGGAAAAAAATACAGTAAACAAATTACAACATGAAGTACAAATGAGTATTTCAAATAAGAAGCATAACAGCTCATGTGTGTGTGTGCTCACCTATTTATGGTTGCACCTTACACCTGGTGTCCCTGTTCACCTAGCAGTAAATAAGTACCTGGGTGTCAGTGAATTGGTGTGGGTTGCATCCTCGGGAGACAAGACTGAAGGACCCCAATAGAAATAAGACAGAGTCCTTGATGATGCACTGATTTCCTTGGGTTATCCTGGGTGACTAACCCTATGGGTTAAAAATCCAAACAGATTTTCAGTTTTGCCCATGGGCATCCAGATTATTCTTTTTTGTGTGTGTGTTTGTGTGTACAGTAATTCTGAAATAAAGGATTGTTTGAGTGCTTATGTCTTGGCTAATAGCATCCTTGGCATATAAACCGAGGATCTGGGATTGATCCCCGGTACGGATGAAACGCCGGGCATGCTTCCTTGCACATACTGCCCCTGCTTACCTGGCAGTAAATAGGTAACTGGGTGTTAGCCAACTTTTGTGGGTCACATCCTGGAGGACAAGATTAACCTAAGTTGCCCAAAATTCTCTGCATAATCAGGGGCTTTTTATATAGTATGTAAATGATGTTAGCTACATCTGTATCAGTTGTATCATGTACTTGTAGAAATAAGAGTATTATCATTATTTTAATAAATGTTTCCAGAGAGGTACAAGGACACCAACTGAATAAGTCACTTTGACTTTTCTGGGTTATCCTAGGTAATTTACACTAGATAATGTGTGTGTGTCTAAATAAACTTACTAAGGCCCTGCAGCTTGGCTGGCAAAGCTCTCGCTTCACACACTGAGGGCCGGGGTTCGATTCTTGGCAGTGTGGAAACATTCGATGCGTTTCACCAGTTGTCCTGTTCACCTAGCAAGTAGGTACCTGGGTGTTAGTCGACTGGTGTGGGTCGCATCCTGGGGGACAAGATTGAGGACCCCAATGGAAATAAGACACAGACCCTCGATGATGTACTGACTTTCCTGGGTTATCCTGGGTGGGTAACCCTCCGGGCTCAAAAATTTGAACAAAATGTTAATCTCATCTTAACCACCTCCCGTCCCACTACCGTAGTATGAGGCACAGCCGAGACCGTCACAATACCGTGGAAAGACACTATGTACAGTAGTACTACATACAGAGGTAACTGACAACTTGATATACATCTCTGGCATCCAAGTGAATCCCAAGTGACAGGTACAGTGATAGAGAACAGTGGCGCCACTAGCGGATACCATCGCGCCTACCTCGACCCAGCTTTACACTTAATATAAACTTTAGTCTCAGTACAGAATACTAACCGTCACAAACAAAGAAACTATCAAAATAAAGTGTATCCTAACTTGCAGCACCACAAAAAAAATATGCCAACACCCCTCCACCTGGCTGGCTTAAAGCCACTACAGTTCTATGTAGACTAGCTAGTAGCACCTTAGAGCTAGCTCAACCATGTCTTACCTTTGTCTGATTTTGAGAAAACTAAACAGAGAAAAAGCTAGTGGCCGAAGCCCACTTGGTTATCAAGAATTATTTACAATTTTGGGCGATGGCTTCTCCCAGAGCTTCCGGGCGATGTGAACTGAGGCGATGGTTCTCCCTGCCCGCAGCCGCGCACACCCACACATGTACACACACATACATGTACACACACACCTGCAACCACAAGTAGTTGAGTACACACACACAGGACCAGGAGCTATGAGTCGACCCTTGCAACCACAAATAGGTGAGTACACACATATGTCAAGGACCCCAATGGAAATTTTAAGGACCGCAATGGAAATTTTAAGGACCCCAATGGAAATTTTAAGGACCGCAATGGAAATGTCACTGACTTTTTGAGGGGTTATCCTAGGTAATCTACACATGCTGCTATGTATGGTAATTTATGTAACTGTATTTATGTGTACCTGTACCTGAATAAACTTACTTCCAAACACACAATTACACATGTACACACCCACACATGTACACACACATGTGCACACCCACACATAATGTACCCACACACACACGTGTACACACCCACATACACACATGTACACACCCACACACATGTACATCCACACAAGTACACCCACACACGTGCACATCTTCACACACAGGAGCTGTGACTCGACCCCTGCAACCACATGTATGTACACAAATGTGCACACATACATGTACACACACACACACACACACGGGGCCAGGAGCTATGTATCGACCCCTGCAACCATAAATAGGCGAGTACAACTAGGTGAGTACACACACACAGGAGCTATGAATCGACCCCTGCAACCACAATTGGGTGAGTACACACACACACACACACACACACACACACACACACACAAAGACTCGACCTCTGTAACCAAATATAGGTGAGTACACACACATGCATTTCTTCAGTCATAGAGTTGTCAGGAAGTGGAATAGTCTGGCAAGTGATGTAGTGGAGGCAGGAACCATATATAATTTTAAGACGAAGTATGATAAAGCTCATGGAGCAGGGAGAGGACCTAGCAGCGGTCAGTGAAGAGGCGGGGCCAGGAGCTGAGTCTCGACCTCTGCAACCGCAAATAGGTGAGTACACCTACACACACACATACGTAGTCTGTTCATTTACTCATTTCTTTGGGTGCATGCAACCAAACTCTGTTGTCAATGGTTTATTGCATGACTCACTCCCATCCCGGCTCATACTTTAACCTTTAATTAACAGGCTACTTGACCTACCTTTATTTAATTAATATCTAGGAAACATTATTTAGGACACTCTTATAAATATTGTATTGCTTTCCGAGGACTAAATGTGCATTTTATTACACACTGGAAAACTTTTTACATTAGTCACATTAAGCACAATATAACACAATTTTACAATAATGTAAATGAGATCAGGATAGTTTAAACTTGTGGCATGGCATTAATCTGAGACGTACATTATTACATGTTTAATAAAACTTATACCCCTCAAGGAAGGTTCCTTGAAGTTGGTGAGGGGCTCTTGATTTAGGGAATTGGATCTGTGCTCCAGTTCCCTGAATTAAGCCTGAATGCCTTCCACATCCCCCCCAGGCACTGTATAATCCTCCGGGTTTAGCGCTTCCCCCTTGATTATAATAATAATAATAATTAATAAAACTTATATACAGTACTTCAGTATAAAGTCTGCATGCAAAGATTGTAGCATAAAACTCAACTAGAAAATATATTTCATTTATTATAATGGAAGCCTTGACCATGTACAAGGACCACCTGTCTATAAATAACACACAGTCTATATACCTCACAGAAAATATGCATCTAATTAAAGGATTAAAGTAGTATGAAGATCAACTGCAACGATGATGACCTACATCCAATGAGTAATTAACATTAACAACAGAAACTTGTACTGATATATACACTTAGTGGTCACTTAAATAGGTATGCACTACTAGTAATGGGTAAGGCCTCCCTTTGGCCCCAGAACAGCTTGAGTTCTTCGTTGTATGGATTCAACAAGGTACTGGAAACATTCCGTAAAAATCCTGGTATATATTGGCATGATAGCATTATGCAGTTGCTGCAGATTTGTCAGCTGCACATTCATGCTGGAAATCTCTTCCACCACATCACGAAGGTGTTCTATTGGATTAAGATCTAGTGATTTTGGCGGTCGCTGGAGTACCCTGAACTTATTGTCATGAGTGCTTTGTGACATGGCGTGTTATTCTGCTGGAAGTAAGCACTGGTAGATGGATAACTGTGGTCATAAAGGGATGTACAAGGTGGCCCGGTGGCCTGGTGGTGGCCCGGTGGCCCGGTGGCCTGGTGGTGGCCCGGTGGCCTGGTGGCTAAAGCTCCCGCTTCACACACGGAGGGCCCGGGTTCGATTCCCGGCGGGTGGAAACATTCCGACACGTTTCCTTACACCTGTTGTCCTGTTCACCTAGCAGCAAATAGGTACCTGGGTGTTAGTCGACTGGTGTGGGTCGCATCCTGGGGGACAAGATTAAGGACCCCAATGGAAATAAGTTAGACAGTCCTCGATGACGCACTGACTTTCTTGGGTTATCCTGGGTGGCTAACCCTCCGGGGTTAAAAATCCGAACGAAATCTCTCTCTCTTAGCGACAATACTCAGGTACGCTGTGACATTTAAACGATGCTCAATTGTTATTATGGGGCCCAATGTATGTCAGGAAAACGTTCCCTACACCATTACACCACCACCACCACTAGCTTGAACCGTTGACAAGGCCGGATGGATCCATGGATTCATGTTGTTTACGTCAAATACTGAATCTACCATCTGTATGCCGCAGCAGAAATCGCGATTCGCCAGACCAGGCGACTTTTTTTTCCAGTCTTCAATTATCACCTAGTTTTAGTGCGCATTTGCTCACCGTAGCTTCAATTTCCTGTTCTCAGCTAACAGGAGTGCAACCCGATGTGGTCTGGTGCTGTAGCTTATCCCTTCAATGTTCGACGTGTTGTGCATTCAGAGATGCTTTTCTGCATGTCATTATTGTAACGCATGGTTATTTGAGTTACTGTCACCTTCCTGTCAGCTTGAACCAATCAGGCCATTTCCCCCTGATCTACCGCTCACTGAATGTTTTGTGTATTTCACTCCATTCTCTGTAAACTCTAAAAGCTGTTGTTCATGAAAATCCCAACCAGCAGTTTTCCGAGATACTGATACCACTCCGTCTGACACCAAAAATCATTCTAAGGTCTAAGTCAGTTACATCACATTTCTTCTCTATTCTGATGCTCGGTCTGAACAACAGCTGAATCTTTTGACCATGTCTGCATGCAAAATTTTAGGTACTGAAGTGCTGCAACATGAGTGAGATGCTGCAACATGATTGATGATTAGATATTTGCATTAACGAGCAGGTGTACCTAATAAAGTGGTCACTGAGTGTGTGTACATATATATATGTATATATATATATATATATATATATATATATATATATATATATATATATATATATATATATATATATATATATATTAGATAGAGAGAGAGAGAGAGAGAAAGAGAGAGAGAGAGAGAGAGAGAGAGAGAGAGAGAGAGAGAGAGAGAGAGAGAGAGAGAGAGAGAGAGAGAGAGAGAGAGAGAGAGAGGTACCACTAGAACTTTACTGGGGACTCTCATCCTCAGAGAAGACAATAAATGTACCTCAAGGAAAACTCAAAGTTCTCCCCGGAGCTGTTTGAATATTTTCTTCTCCTACCCCCCCTCCCTATATTCTATCTGAACTTTATTAACAGACAGAATACATTAACAGAAAACATGAATACATTGGTACAATATATCAAAGATTATGAATCTCCTCCATTTTCTTTAGTAACGTTTCGGGTATTTCTTCAGCCATCATCAGAATCTAAAATATATTACAATAACAGTAAGGAACTATTTAAAAAAAATTAAAATTCTGTCTACAACATGAATTGAGTGACGCAGCTAAAATAATTCATTCAACATGATTTACAACAGACTTAAGTATGTGTGTGTGTGTACTCACCTATTTGTACTCATCTATTTATGGTTGCAGGGGTCGTGTCATAGCTCTTGGCCTTGTCTCTTGGCTGGTAGCAACTTGGTCCACTCTTTCCCTGTTCTATGAGCTTTATCGTATCTCTTCTTAAAAGTATGTATGGATCCTGCCTCCACTACATCACTCTCCAGATTGCTCCACTTCCTGATAATTCTGTGACTGAAACACTTCCTAACATCCCTGTGATTCATCTGAGTTTTCAGCTTCCAGTTGTGACCCCTTGTTGCTGTGTCCCATCTCTGGAACATCCTGTCCCTGTCCACCTGTCAATTCCTCTCAGTATTTTATATGTCGTTATCATGCCCTCCTGTCTTCCAGTGTCGTCAGATTGATTTCCTTATTCCTCTAGGACTAGTTGCAAACCTTTGCACTTGATCTAATTTCTTGACGTGCCTGACCAGGTGTGCGTTCCATACTGGTGTTGTATACTTAAATATGTGCCTGACTTACACGGTTTAAAGCGTCTTCAATGATTCCTTACTCAGGTGTCGAAATTCTATTCTTAGGTTTGCCAGGTGCCCATATCCTGCAGCAGTTATTTGGATGACGTGCGCCTCAGGAGATGTGGTGGGTATTATACTCACCCCAAGATCCTTTTTCTTGAGTGAGGTTTGCAGACTTTGGCTTCCCTAGCTTGTACTCTGTCTGCGGTCTTCTTTGACCTTACCCAATCTTCATGACTTTGCACTTGATGAGATTAAACTCCACGAGCCAGTTGCTGGACCAAGCTTGCAGCCTGTCCAACTACTGAATCTAGCCCTTCCGTTATGTCATTCACATATACCAGAAACAGCACCAACCCTAGGACTGGCCCTTGTGGAACCCCACTCGTCACTGGCGCCCACTGTGACAGTGTGTGTGGGAGGGGGATGCACAAAGCCCGTAATGGTCCAAGAGCGCATGGGAAATGAAGGGGGGGGGAATTAATGCGGTCTGATGCAAGGTTAGTTTAGTTTAATATGTTTATTATGCACCCCATACCAAGGAAGGGTAGACTTGGACCACCCTTGGAACTATACACCAGAGACAATGTATCCCCCTGAAAGAATAGTTATGTAAATTACTAGAGTTATTAATCTGTTGTATAGGAATGTCATCAAGAGTATGACTGAAACGAGGCAGCTAGTGTCTGGTATTAAAAACTAAAGAAAGACACTTTCAAGGTTGGAAATATTTTTTGAATGATACTCATGAACAGCGGCGCCATGGTATGGGAGTCGAAGCTCCCGAAATTTAGTCGGTTCCAATAATAATAATAATAATAATAATAATAATAATAATAATAATAATAAGGATCCTTCAAGTTTCCTAGCCATCCCAGAGCCCCTTTATATTTTTAGTGCCACCCTTCGTAAGGCACCATGGAGGCAGTCCAGTAACTAGACAAACAAGTAGCAGATATAGGTCAAGAACCAGATAAATGGTAGCAAACATGTAGCAAAGAAAGGTCAAGAACCAGATCTACTGTATCCAATAGCAGTAGACAAATGTCAAGAACCAGACCCATTGTAGTCAACAGTAGTAAACAAAGGTCAAGAACCAGACCCACTGTACCCAACAGAAGTAGGCAAATGTCAAGAACCAGACCCACTGTAGCCAACAGGAGTAGGCAAATGTCAAGAACCAGACCCACTGTAGCCAACTGTAGTAAAGGTCAAAAACCAGACTCATGATAGCAAACAGCATTAGACAGTGGTAAAGAACCAGATCCACTGTAGCCAACAGTAGTAGACAAACAGTGGTAGCAAGCAGTAGCACACAAAGGTCAAGAACTAGACAAATGGTAGAAAACAGTAGCAGATAAAGGGACAAAAACAGTGTCAGATAGCATTCTATTCTATTCAAGACTAGGCTGCTTCACTAGGGGTTCAAGACTAGGCTGCTTCACTAGGGGTCCAAGACTAGGCTGCTTCACTAGTGGTTCAAGACTAGGCTGCCGATTAGTGGTTCAAGACTATGCTGCTTCCCTAGAGTTTCAAGACTAGGCTACTCTACTAATGGTTCAAGACTAGGCTGCTCCACTGGTGGAAATAAATGGTATAAAATACCGACACAATGGCAATATAAACACAAATGCAGTATAATGTGATCCTTTATTGACTACGTTTCGCCCACACAGTGGGCTTTTTCAAGTCACAAACAGAACTACCTGGGGTGGAAGGAACGCGAGTATTTATAGTCCGGCTGAGGTCAGGTGAAGAATGCTGCATCTGATGATGTACCGAGTTGGGTTGTAGAGTCTAATGAAGCTGTCTATAAACAGCCGCTAATCTGGTCGATATTCAAGTCCTGTTCGAAGAGGTCCAGGGATGCTATTGCAGTAAACAAGTTCTTCATGTTGGCTGAAGTAAGGAAGAAGTTCAACCTCTCTTGTCCAATAAACTGTTATTTGTTGTAGACAATTCTTTAACTTTAGTCTGAATGCTAAAAGTTCAGATGCTTGCTTTGACAGACTGAGGTCACGTATCAGATCACTGAGTTTTTTGGGGGAGAACTGCTGGAGTGTTGAAATGCTTTCTTTGTATTGACTTCCACTGTTGTCACCAGTGTTACATCCTAAACCCTGAGTTTCTTCAACATCTGACAATGGAAGGTCAGGCAGTGTTGTAAACATTGGTATTGGAACATGTCTTCGCTGTGTGGCACAGGTCTCCTTGCTGACTCCAGAAGAGAAAGTCAAGCAGGAATATCCTGATCTGGAGTCAGCAAGGAGACCTGTGCCACACAGCGAAGACATGTTCCAATACCAATGTTTACAACACTGCCTGACCTTCCATTGTCAGATGTTGAAGAAACTCAGGGTTTAGGATGTAACACTGGTGACAACACTGGAAGTCAATACAAAGAAAACATTTCAACACTCCAGCAGTTCTCCAAAAAACTCAGTGATCTGATACGTGACCTCAGTCTGTCAAAGCAAGCATCTGAACTTTTAGCATTCAGACTAAAGTTAAAGAATTGTCTACAACAAATAACAGTTTATTGGACAAGAGAGGTTGAACTTCTTCCTTACTTCAGCCAACATGAAGAACTTGTTTACTGCAATAGCATCCCTGGACCTCTTCGAACAGGACTTGAATATCGACCAGATTAGCGGCTGTTTATAGACAGCTTCATTAGACTCTACAACCCAACTCGGTACATCATCAGATGCAGCATTCTTCACCTGACCTCAGCCGGACTATAAATACTCGCGTTCCTTCCACCCCAGGTAGTTCTGTTTGTGACTTGAAAAAGCCCACTG
Organism: Cherax quadricarinatus; assembly: GCF_038502225.1. Lineage (NCBI taxonomy): Eukaryota > Metazoa > Arthropoda > Malacostraca > Decapoda > Parastacidae > Cherax > Cherax quadricarinatus. Next base: position 33,694,543 of record NC_091322.1, on the reverse strand, counting down.
TGTGGGCGAAACGTAGTCAATAAAGGATCACATTATACTGCATTTGTGTTTATATTGCTCCACTGGTGTTGAAAACGGAGAGAGAGAGAGAGAGAGAGAGAGAGAGAGAGAGAGAGAGAGAGAGAGAGAGAGGTGAAGGACTAGATTGGAGGCAGGATACTCACTATCATGTCAGTATCTGAGTGCCTCTCAACCCAACCATCCTGTCCTGCCAACACACGCACACATACACACCACCACACATGCACATACACCACACTTTCACACAAGCACATACACACAAACGGGACCAGGCGCTGTTAATCGACCCCTACAACCACAAATAGATGCGTACACACACATACACGGTGAGTACACACACATACGGTGAGTACACACATGGTGAGTACACACACACGGTGAGTACACACACACGGTGAGTACACACGCATACGGTGAGTACACACACACACGGTGAGTACAAATAGGTGAGTACACACACGGTGAGTACAAATAGGTGAGTACACACACGGTGAGTACAAATAGGTGAGTACACACATTGGCAAAACTACAACACTAACCTCAAGCGAGGTATCACCTTTAGTTTTAAAGAAATATACATATAAATTAAGTTACCTATTTTGGGTTTTCTTTGAGACTTGCTTAAAAAAAAAAAAGAATATTGGCAGATAAATTTTAAATATTGTGGCAGTATTTTTAATACCACGAAAGAGAACACTTTTCTTCTTCGGTATTAAGTGTAGTAGTTAAATCATTGGATAATATTATTGAATAAACTGGAATAATAGCTATGGAGTGTAAACGGTTGGTTTTTTAATAGGATTTAAAACCTATTGACTACACTAGGGTGCATCGTAGTTGGTCATACAGCGCCTAGGGGATATGAGACAATCAAATTTGATCCAGTGTCCTGGACCAAGAGCCCTTCAACGACATCAAGGTACCCCCAGGAAAGGTGAATATTGGAGTAACATTTACCAGTTTCCAGTTGTTTAGCACCTTCCCTGTTTATGACTTAATATTTCCATTACTTTTTTTTATATTTTATTTAAAACTTCATGTACAAATATATATATATATATATATATATATATATATATATATATATATATATATATATATATATATATATATATATATATATATATAACATTGACACTGGTGATGAACAATAAACATTCACTACAAAATCTACTGAATAAGCACATACATAAAGATATTAAAATAAACTTAACACAACGTACAGACTGCTTCTACGTACGTTGTTTCACAAGTACACAAGGTTCATAGATATATTACTAAAGGACAGTTTATAATTCCAGCATCAGTTAGATATTTCAACGTGTAGAAATTGTTAATTTCAATAATAATTAGCGTGTTATATTCAAATTCTGTATATAAATGTTACTGCCTAGTAATGTTAGTATCGTGTGTACCTGTCGATACAGCTGAAGGCTGTACTCGCCTAATTATACTCAGTTTTGTCTGCAGGATTTGATTCATAGCTCCCAACCCCGCCTGTAAACTCTTATCAACCGGTTATATTGATTTCATGCATCCAGAGCCCGACCCTGTCTGTTCATGAAATTTGTGCATGTTGTCAGCTTCCACCACCCCTTAGTTCTTATCTAGCGCCCTCCACTCATCATTATTGACAAATGGTTGACAGGGGACATATATGAAAGTGTTGGCAAATGATTGACAGGGGACATATATGAAAGTGTTGGCAAATGATTGACAGGGGACATATATGAAAGTGTTGGCAAATGGTTGACAGGGGACATATATGAAAGTTCATGGAGTAACCGAACCACAGAAAATATTTCTTAAGCCTCAATGTGGTCAGAAAGTGCAGTGACCTGGATGAGAAGTAGTGAAAGCAGTCTTTCTGCCCAAATTTTTAAGGATAGCTACAATAAAGCACACGGTGCAGGGAACTAATAAAATCGATCATTTGTAGTTACTGCAAAAAAAGCGAGGCGGGGCCAGGAGCTGAGACTCAACTCTCGCAACTACAATAAGCAGTGTCAAGAAACGAAGGAAAAATTAAATGAAAGAAAATTCTAGGACAATCCCAATTCAAGAAAAAGAGCACAGCAGTAGGACTGAGAATTATTGCACCAAGATTAGCAGAGTTGTAGAAACACATTAAGAGGCTTGTAAAGACTACGCTAAGACTAGCAGGGATGTAGAAACACATTAAGAGGCTTGTAAAGACTACACTAAGACTAGCAGGGATGTAGAAACACATTAAGAGGCTTGTAAAGACTACACTAAGACTAGCAGGGATGTAGAAACACATCAAGAGGCTTGTAAAGACTACACTAAAACTAGCAGGGATGTAGAAACACATCAAGAGGCTTGTAAAGACTACACTAAAACTAACAGGGATGTAGAAACACATCAAGAGGCTTGTAAAGACTACACTAAGACTAGCAGTGATGTAGAAACACATCAAGAGGCTTGTAAAGACTACACTAAGACTAGCAGTGATGTAGAAACACATCAAGAGGCTTGTAAAGACTACTCTAAGACTAGCAGTGATGTAGAAACACATCAGGAGCTTGAAAGGATTACATCAAACATTTGAGATAACTAGGTTCAAGGGGGCGGCAAAAACAGGTGCAAAGTATATTAAAAAAAATAACAAAGAATAGTTTCGTCAGATTTGCTACTCAATATACAGCAATGCAAATAGTCTCAAAGCTACACAAGGAAATATCTTCAGTAATCCTAGTAACCGATGCTAGACAGGCCCTACTTAAATCCAACCTTTACTTATACAGCTGTGTAGCCTATTTAAACCTTCCCAAGTTTTTAGTTTCAATTAATCTGACATTGTCGTAACCAAAAGTGTTCAAACAGAACTATCCGAATCAGAGTAGAAAGTTCAGTATCGAGAACTGTTCATAACAGCGTAAACTAAATCCTCGTATTCAGTATGAGGGAAATAGGCCAGCACATCACTCTGTATCTCTAACGTGGAAGGAGGAGTTTGAACGTGGTTTAAACAAAGGCGGATTAATTGATGACTATCTACAACAAATCTCCAAATTACCTAGAGAGGATTTCGGGGTCAACGCCCCCGTGGCTCGGTCTGAGACCAGGCCTCATGGTGGATCAGGGTCTGATCAACCAGGCTGTTACTGCTAGCCGCACGCAAGCTGACATATGAACCACAGCCCGGTTGGTCAGGTACATTGCACATTAGCTATCAAATATGGAATAACATTCTTGAACGTATCCCCACGACAACAGAATTTGTCTTTTCCTCTTATCATTGACCCAAGATAAGCCAGGAATAGAAATGAGGATTAGATTTTGCCACGGAGGAGGCTATTTTATTGAGCATCTCGTATGCATCCTGTGGAGGGCAGCGTAAGACCATATCTATCCTGTGGACAGTAGCGTAAGACCATATCTATCCTGCGGACAGTAGCGCAAGAACATATGGATAAACAAAAAGCCTAGAAAATAGGCCCCCCCCCCAAAAGTTAACAGGAGTATATCCAGGTATATAATTTCCCCTAAGGGAGGTTCCTGGATGCCAGGGAGGGGCTCTTGATCTGAGGAATTGGACTTGAAAATCTCCCATTTTCCCCAGGTGCTGCATGACCCCTACGCGTTTAGTAATAGTAACAGCTGATATATATTTAGAGTTCATATTTGATCTGTTACAAGAAATTTAAGATATTTGCTTAAAATATCTTGTATCTTTCTTTTTATTAATAAGATACCTTGATATATTACATAGGTTATTATATTATCTCTATATTTCTCAAACACATAGTGTTCAAGACAGCGACCTATAAGGCTGACCACATACTTTGTGTTTAGTTTGATCATCATCTGTTTGCCAATCTGCCAGAAGTGTTTGTAAGCAAGCCTAAGCCTAGTTAGTACAACTACATGAAGCTCATTGTCCTAAGTTAACAATTCGGTTTGTGATGGAGAAGCCCACTTGTTAATTCTTACGCCCAACTCAACATGGTTGCTTTAATTCTTCATTACCCTGTTCTGTCCTGCCCTGCCCGGTACTGGCCTGCCCAACTCTGCCCTGCCCGGCACTGGCCTGCCCAACTCTGCCCTGCCAGGCACTGGCCTGCCCAACTCTGCCCTGCCAGGCACTGGCCTGCCCAACTCTGCCCTGCACGGCACTGGCCTGCCCAACTCTGCCCTGCCCGGCACTGGCCTGCCCAACTCTGCCCTGCCCGGCACTGGCTTGCATTCCCCCATCCCCTTCCTTTCCTTCCAACCTTCTCTAAACCCAGTTCTTTCCCTCCCCTCCACTGTTTGCTGCCTCACAGTTGTCAATATTTGTTTCAGCCCTCTTCGACCCAGCAGGCGCTAAAATTAAACCTTTGAATTGAGATAAGGCCAGTGATATCCGGATGCTGAAACATCTCGCTGACTTCCATACAACCATTGAAGCTTTTGTTGAAATTTATCTGATATTATGTCAATACTACTACTACTACTACTACTACTACTACTACTACTGTTGCTGTTGCTGCTGCTGCTGTTGCTGCTGCTGCTGCTGCTGCTGCTGCTTGCTGCTTGCTGCTGCTGCTGCTGTTGCTTGCTGCTGCTGCTGCTGCTGCTGCTGCTGCTGCTTGGTGCTGCTGCTGCTGCTGCTTGGTGGTGGTGGTGGTGGTGGTGGTGGTGCTGCTGCTGCTGCTGCTGCTGCTGCTGCTTGGTGCTGCTGCTGTTGCTGCTGCTTGGTGCTGCTGCTGCTGCTGCTTGGTGCTGCTGCTGCTGCTGCTTGGTGCTGCTGCTGCTTGCTGATGCTTGCTGCTGCTGCTTCTGCTGCTGCTGCTGCTGCTGCTGCTGCTGCTTGCTGATGCTTGCTGCTGCTGCTTCTGCTGCTGCTGCTGCTGCTGCTTGTTGATGCTTGCTGCTGCTGCTGCTGCTTCTGCTTCTGCTGCTGCTGATGATGATGATGATGATGATAATAATAATAATGATAATAATAATTTCAGACTCGTGTCTGTTATACTGATTGGCTTCAGTTAATTAAGGTTCGTCAAGAAACAGCACAAATGTTTTCTGATGTGGGTGTTAATTATATGATGACCTGTTGTTAGGTAAGACACATATGCAACAGTTAGGTATCTTTATTATGAAACGTTTCGCCTACACAGTAGGCTTCTTCAGTCGAGTACTCGACTGAAGAAGCCTACTGTGTAGGCGAAACGTTTCATAATAAAGATACCTAACTGTTGCATATGTGTCTTACCTAACAACCTGTCGGTATTTTATACCATTTTAATGTTCCATATGATGACCTGCAACCTGGAGCTTTTGGTCTTCTGACCGAGACCTTCCTTCTGCTGGCTTACCAGTCCATCCTTTTAATGAATATGATTAGAATTACAACCATTAGATAATGCTTGTTATACCGAGATGCCTTTCACTAATATATGCAAAAAATAATTGATGTAGGGATGGTAATAATGGGGGTGGAGCCATGGCACTGATAGTGACAATTATAATGAGGGTTATGTTGTAATCACAGGATGGGTTACGTAATATAAGAGGCAGTGACAGTGGTTTATACTAAAGAATAGAATATACATAAGAACATAAGAAAGGAGGAACACTGCAGCAGGCCTGTTGGCCCACACTAGGCAGGTCCTTTACAATTCATCCCACTTACAACATTTGACCAACCCAATTTTCAATGCCACCCAAGAAACAAGCTCCGATGTGCAAGTCCCTCTCAAATCCAACCCCTCCCACTCATGTACTTATCCAACCTAAATTTGAAACTACGTAGCTTATTCTTCCATTACTCACGAACCCGTAATAAGAAGATTGCAAACAATTCACAGAACGGGTGGGTCTTAAACCCATGGTAGGCGAGTTCTAAAACTTACAGTTTTAGAATTCATGCCATGGGTTTGATCCCTACTCGTTCTGGGATTTATTCTATCATTGCTTGTGTATTGTAGGAATGAGATAGGCTTCACTTTGCCTCAGTGTGGCTTAGATGGCGTGCTGCGGACACAAGTGATCACGAAGACATGGCGCAGAACAGTTCTTGGGACAAAGTTTCGCTCTGTGTAAAGTCGTGTTAAGTCAAGACCTGAAAAGCTCCACACAAAGTGAAACGGAGTCTCAATAAAAGATTTAAAAAAAAAAACTTGCTTCTTTTGACTTGTTAGGTAAATGAACACAAGTGAAACTAATGTGGCATTTTATTGTGGCAACGTTTCTCTTTCCAGGAGCTTTATCAAGCCCTAATGGCTTGACAAAGCTCCTGGAGAGCGAAACGTTGCCACAATAAAATGCCACACTAGTTGCACTAGTGTCCTTTTACCTAACACATCGTCGGTAATTTTACCAACATTATTACAATTGTTTTGACCTGACTGGGCAGAGGTTAGGTTAAGTTAGGTAAGGTTTGTCAGGAAACAGGACAAGTTTTTCTTGATACAGGTGTTAACCATATGATGACTCGCAGCAGGAGCTTTTGGTCATCTGACCGAAGCCTTCCGCTGGCATAACTGTCGACCCCTTTAAAAACCTTTGGTTATGATTCTAACCATCAAGTAACTGACAGAGTGCGACATTCAGAACAGTGTTAGACGCAGCACAATTTGCATTAAAGGGCACGTCAGTTCCCCTGTTTTCTAATATATTATTTTCCCCCTATAATCTACCTTATTCATAATTATTATCGCATTTGCTTTGTCTGTTTCGTAAGGTGAAGTCCAGGATCTTTCCTTAATTTATGGTATAATTTAACAAATCTTTGAGGATTTGTTTGTGTTCCACAGGTCTAGACAAATCAAATGCGATAGTAATTATGGGCAAAGTACATTATAGGGGAAAAAATAAACATGATATTAGGAGACAAACACCTTAAATACTGGGAGCGCCTGGAAGCACTTGACTTGTACTCACTGGAGCGCAGGCGAGAGAGAGATATCATAATCTACACCTGGAAGATTCTGGAGGGACTGGTCCCTAATATGCACACTGAAATCACTCCATATGCAAGCAAAAGACTTGGCAGGCGATGCAACATACCCCCAGTGAAAAGTAGGGGCGTCACTGGTACACTAAGAGAAAACGTAATAAGCGTCCGGGATCCAAGACTGTTCAACAGCCTCCCACCAGCAATAAGGGGCATTACGGGAAGACCCCTGGTTGTCTTCAAGAGGGACCTGGACAGATACCTAAAGTCGGTGCGGGATCAGCCTGGCTGTGGTTCGTACGTTGGATTGCGTGCGGCCAGCAGTAACAGCCTCACTGATCACCCCCTGATCCACCGGGAGGCCTGGTCGTGGACCGGGCCGATGGGGCGTTGATCCCCGGAATACCCTCCAGATAGACTCCAGGTAGACAGGGAAACTCTTAAGTTCTTCATGTTAAATCATCTTATCACAACTAAACATAGTGTCAGTAAAAATTATTCTTAGCATTTAGCTCCTTAAAGAGCCTGCAATACAGGCCAGCCCGGCCACAGCACATCCAGACACAGGAGTAGCTTCGTCAAGCTCTAATTTGAAAAAGTGCAAGGCAAAAAAATTTATTTTATAGTCAAACAGGTATCTACGGCATTTTTTTTTTTCTTATAAATTCATCATGTGTGGTGACAACGTGAGTCAGATATATGAAGCGAGTGACACACCTGACACAATATTCATTTTAAAACTTAAAGCGTTTGTATATTTAACTCTTGGAGGTATTAATTGCCTTTTATCTATTTTATGTATACGTGAAGCGTTAAACCAGTGTGAGTCATACAGCACATGTAGTGCTGGAGGCTAGATCATCCGTCCGCTAAACTGCAGACAGACAAGCTTCCTGCTTGTTCAAACAGTGGTCGTCTTTAAGAGTTCTTATGTAGGCATGAATAAGCACATCACCTTGACGACGGTGCATATTTAGTATATACCTGTGACTGGTTTCTCGAGTTTGTCTGCTCCAGCAGCCGGTCTAATGGCTCGTCTGCACTTCCTGTAGGAACTTATCCAGTTCCTTCTTAAAGACTTAACACCAGTATTTCGATAATATCAGTGATATGTACCTGACATATGACAGCTGGTGTCCAGTAGCAGCACCTCTGGTGACGTTGTAAATTGATAGACATCAACCATCCAGGGAGGTTGATGTCTGGATAAGGTGGAACGGAAGCCTGTTAATAATAATAATAATAGTAATAATAATAATAGTAATAATAATAATAATAATAATAATAATAATAATAATAATAATAATAATAATAATAATAATAATAATAATCTTTATTTCTACTAGTGCATGATTTAACTTATACAGACCTAGCTGACAGCGATGACATACTATATAGAAAGCCCCTGGTTATGCAGAACATTTCGGATTACTCAGGTTAATTTTGTTCTCCAGGATGCGACCCACACTAGTCGGCTAACATTCAGGTACCTGCTTACTGCTAGGTGAACAGGGGCAGAAGGTGTCTTAAGGAAACACGCCCAGTGTTTCCACCCTTACTGTAGATCGAACCACGGACACTCAATGTCTGAGCTGATTGCGCTACCAACCCGGGTGGTAGGGTTGAGGAGCTTTCCTTCTTATCTCATAAACACATAAGATGACAGATTATTCGCATAAACTACTTACATTAAGAATACATACCCCTATGTTCACTCAATTGAACTGTGTATCTTAATAGTTCTTAGTTCAGTAATCTCTTCCACATTAAGAGGTCTGGTCTAAGACCGGTCCGAGGAGGGGCGGCTGTGAACTATTAACAGATAAATAGTAGCATAGTATCATGGTCTTAGGAAGTACATTGCGGTGTGAAGAAGGAAATAATTAGTAACTAATAACAATAATAATAATTGTAATAATTACGCCAGATAATAAAGAAGGTGTACTGGGTTCTTAAAGTCGCTTTTATGGGGTCACTGGAGGAGCCGTAGAGTCAAGATAAGATTTCGTTCGGATTTTTAACCCCGGAGGGTTAGCCACCCAGGATAACCCAAGAAAGTCAGTGCGTCATCGAGGACTGTCTAACTTATTTCCATTGGGGTCCTTAATCTTGTCCCCCAGGATGCGACCCACACCAGTCGACTAACACCCAGGTACCTATTTGCTGCTAGGTGAACAGGACAACAGGTGTAAGGAAACTTGTCGAAATGTTTCCACCCGCCGGGAATCGAACCCGGGCCCTCCGTGTGTGAAGCGGGAGCTTTAGCCACCAGGCCACCGGGCCACACCGGTAGCTACCATACCTCAGGGTCGTACATTAACTACCGTGTCTCAGGGTCGTACAGTAGCTACCATACCTCAGGGTCGTACATTAACTACCGTGTCTCAGGGTCGTATAGTAGCTACCATACCTCAGGGTCTTACATTAACTACCGTGTCTCAGGGTCGTACAGTAGCTACCATACCTCAGGGTCGTACATTAACTACCGTGCCTCAGGGTCGTACATTAACTATCGTGCCTCAGGGTCGTACGATGTACGACCGTGTCTCAGGGTCGTACTATACGATGTTCTGGCAGCGTAGCTGCCAGAACATCGTACAGTAACTACCGTGCTGCAAGGTTGTACAGTATCTACGCTGCCAGCGGTTTAATACAGCAAGTAGAGAGAGCACCACAAAGTGGTACAGTAACTAGAGTATTACAGGATGGTACAGCAAGTACAGATGGTGCCACAGGGAACTTCAATAAGGGTACATTGAGAGTTCCCTAAAAAACTTGTCAAATGGCTCATGATGTGGCAGCGCAGGTGATGCAATGCAGGCAACACAGAAGGTCAGAGTTGTGCCAGTCTCTCTATGGCAGCTGCTGTTAAATTACGAAAACTCCCCCACATATTATACATGTAGTTTGAAAATAGGTCGAAGACCACAATATAGTCAAAGTAATATGTCAAAGTAAGGACAGAATATAATGGCAGAGGTGAATATTGCATGGGAGGGAAGGTCAGCCTTTGTTAAACATTCTTTATACTTAGTTCCAATTATAATTCAGTTTTTATCCCCTGGGTTTTAAAGGGGATATTTTTCCTGCACAATGGCGGTTCTTCCCACTCGCCATCATTCATATGGCACCTCGCTGCTCCTGCTCTACTTTCACTGATAGTGTGTGTGTGTGTGTGTGTGTGTGTGTGTGTGTACTCACCTAGTTGCACTCACCTAGTTGAGGTTACGGGGGTCGAGTCCGAGCTCCTGGCCCCGCCTCTTCACTGATCGCTACTAGGTCACTCTCCCTGAGCCGTGAGCTTTATCATACCTCTGCTTAAAGCTATGTATGGATCCTGCCTCCACTACATCACTTCCCAAACTATTCCACTTACTGACTACTCTGTGGCTGAAGAAATACTTCCTAACACCCCTGTGATTCATCTGTGTCTTCAGCTTCCAACTGTGTCCCCTTGTTACTGTGTCCAATCTCTGGAACATCCTGTCTTTGTCCACCTTGTCAATTCCTCTCAGTATTTTGTATGTCGTTATCATGTCCCCCCTATCTCTCCTGTCCTCCAGTGTCGTCAGGTTGATTTCCCTTAACCTCTCCTCGTAGGACATACCTCTTAGCTCTGGGACTAGTCTTGTTGCAAACCTTTGCACTTTCTCTAGTTTCTTTACGTGCTTGGCTAGGTGTGGGTTCCAAACTGGTGCCGCATACTCCAATATGGGCCTAACGTACACGGTGTATAGGTTCCTGAATGATTCCTTATTAAGATGTCGGAATGCTGTTCTGAGGTTTGCTAGGCGCCCATATGCTGCAGCAGTTATTTGGCTGATGTGCGCTTCAGGAGATGTGCCTGGTGTTATACTCACCCCAAGATCTTTTTCCTTGAGTGAGGTTTGTAGTCTCTGGCCCCCTAGACTGTACTCCGTCTGCGGTCTTCTTTGCCCTTCCCCAATCTTCATGACTTTGCACTTGGTGGGATTGAACTCCAGGAGCCAATTGCTGGACCAGGTCTGCAGCCTGTCCAGATCCCTTTGTAGTTCTGCCTGGTCTTCGATCGAGTGAATTCTTCTCATCAACTTCACGTCATCTGCAAACAGGGACACCTCAGAGTCTATTCCTTCCGTCATGTTCACAAATACCAGAAACAGCACTGGTCACAGGTGCCCACTCTGACACCTCGCCACGTACCATGACTCGCTGCTGTCTTCCTGTCAAGTATTCCCTGATCCATTGTAGTGCCTTCCCTGTTATCCCTGCTTGGTCCTCCAGTTTTTGCACCAATCTCTTGTGTGGAACTGTGTCAAACGCCTTCTTGCAGTCCAAGAAAATGCAATCCACCCACCCCTCTCTCTCTTGTCTTACTGCTGTCACCATGTCATAGAACTCCAGTAGGTTTGTGACACAGGATTTCCCGTCCCTGAAACCATGTTGGCTGCTGTTGATGAGATCGTTCCTTTCTAGGTGTTCCACCACTCTTCTCCTGATAATCTTCTCCATGATTTTGCATACTATACATGTCAGTGACACTGGTCTGTAGTTTAATGCTTCATGTCTGTCTCCTTTTTTAAAGATTGGGACTACATTTGTTGTCTTCCATGCCTCAGGCAATCTCCCTGTTTCGATAGATGTATTGAATATTGTTGTTAGGGGTACACATAGTGCCTCTGCTCCCTCTCTCAATACCCATGGGGAGATGTTATCTGGCCCCATTGCCTTTGAGGTATCTATCTCACTCAGAAGCCTCTTCACTTCTTCCTCGGTTGTGTGCACTGTGTCCAGCACATGGTGGTGTGCCCCACCTCTCCGTCTTTCTGGAGCTCCTTCTGTCTCCTCTGTGAACACTTCTTTGAATCTCTTGTTGAGTTCCTCACATACTTCACGGTCATTTCTTGTTGTCTCTCCTCCTTCCTTCCTTAGCCTGATTACCTGGTCCTTGACTGTTGTTTTCCTCCTGATGTGGCTGTACAACAGTTTCGGGTCAGTTTTGGCTTTCGCTGCTATGTCATTTTCATATTGTCTTTGGGCCTCCCTTCTTATCTGTGCATATTCGTTTCTGGCTCTACGACTGTTCTCCTTATTCTCCTGAGTCCTTTGCCTTCTATATTTCTTCCATTCCCTAGCACACTTGGTTTTTGCCTCCCTGCACCTTTGGGTAAACCATGGGCTCATCCTGGCTTTTTCATTATTCCTGTTACCCTTGGGTACAAACCTCTCCTCAGCCTCCTTGCATTTTGTAGCTACATATTCCATCATCTCATTAACTGGCTTCCCTGCCAGTTCTCTGTCCCACTGAACCCCGTTCAGGTAGTTCCTCATTCCTATGTAGTCCCCTTTCTTGTAGTTCTTGTGTGTGTGTGTGTGTGTGTGTGTGTGTGTGTGTGTGTGTGTGTGTGTGTGTGTGTGTGTGTGTGTGTGTGTGTGTGTGTGTGTGTGTGTGTGTGGCCGAATAGGTAAAACTGGTCAATTAGCAAGAACGCATTTAAAATTAAGTCATTTCTGAAATTTTCTCTTATACGTTAAAAGATATATTTTTATCATTTATGTTAATGTAAAAATTATTAATTTTGTATCAAAAGAACCTTAGAAAACTTACCTAACCTTATTATAACAAGCGCAATTTAATTTAGCCTAATCCAACTAAATATATTATAGATAAGTTTACAGTAATTTAATATTAAACAAACAGAATGAAATATATTTTTTCGTTAGGTTCAGAATGGTTTTTGCGAAATTATTGCATACACAAATTTTCGCTTGCCTTATTCGGCAAGAAGAGCATTGCTATTTAAGCCAAATATATATATATATATATATATATATATATATATATATATATATATATATATATATCTATATATATATATATATATATATATATATATATGGTCCCCAGCGTGTGTGAGGAAGGTTAAGCTGGGGTGTAAGCTGCTCACTAAGTGGGGGAAGAAAGGCTATGAATGGACAGTGATTATATGAATGGAGGTGGGGAGTGAGGTGGTCTGTCTGCCTACCTCCCACACCGTCTGGCCCATACACACATACACACACACACACACCTACCAGCGAAGAGGCAGGGCCAGGAGCTGTTAATCGACCCCTGCAACCACAAATAGGTGAATACATCTAAGTAAGGAGTCATTCACGATACTATACACCGTGTACGTCAGGCCTATATTGGAGAATGCAGCACCAGTATGGAACCCCCACCTGGTCAAGTACGTCAAGAAATCAGAGAGAGTGCAAAAGTTTGCAAAAAGACTAGTCCCGGAGCTAAGGGGTATGTCCTATAAGGAAAGGTTAAGTTAACTTGATGATACACTGGAGGACAGGAGGGATGGGGAGGACATGATAACGACGTATAAAATACTGAGAGGAATTGACAGGATGGATAAGACCAAAATGTTTCAGAGATGGGTCACAGGAACAAGGGAACATAAAAAAAACTGATGAGTCATAGGGATGTTAGGAAGTTTTTCCTCAGCCTTAGAGTTCTCAGGAAGTGGAAAAATCTGAAGAGTGAAGTAGCGTAGGCAAGAGTCATACATAGCTTTAAGAAGAGGTACGATAAAGTTCTTGGAGCAGGGAGAGAGTGGACCTAGTAACGACAGGCAAAAAGGCGGGGTCGGGAGCTGCGAATCGACCCCTGAAACCACATATAAGTGAGAACATATACGTGGGCACACACACACACACACACACACAGAGTGGGTGCATGTGTCAAGTGGGGTTCCACAAGGGTCAATTCTAGGCCCGGTGCTGTTTCTTGTATATGTGAATGACATGACGGAAGGGATAGATTCAGAGGTGTCCTTGTTTGCAGACGATGTGAAGCTAATGAGAAGAATACAAGAGGACAAGGATCAGATAACCTTACAGGGAGATCTGGACAGGTTACAAGCCTGGTCTGGCAAATGGCTCCTGAAGTTTTTTAACGCCAACAAGTGCAAAGTTATGAAGTTTGGGGAAGGACAAAGAAGACCGCCTAAGAGGTGAAAGGCTGCAAAACTCACTCAATGAAAAGGATCTTGGTGTGAGCATCATACCGAGCACATCTGAGGCGCTCATTAACCAAATAACTGATGCAGCATATGGAGTAAGGAGTTATTCACGACACTGTTACACCGTGTACGTCAGGCCCGTACTGAAATATGCAGCACCAGTATGGAACCCATACTGGTCAAACACGTCAGGAAATTAGAGAAAGTGCAAAGGTTTGCAACAAGACTAGTCCCAGAGCTAATGGGTATGCCCTACGAGGTTAAGGGAACTCAACCTGGCAACACTGGAGGACAGGAGGGATAGGGAAGGAAGAAGATAACGACATTTAAAATACTAATAGGAATTGACGAGGTGGATAGAGACAATATTTCAGAGACGGGACAGAGCAAGAAGGGATCACAGCTGGAAATTGAAAACTCAGATGAGTCATAGGAATGGTAGGCAGTATTTCTTCGGTCATAGAGTTGTCAGGAAGTGGAACAGTCTGGAGAGAGATCTAGTGAAGGCAGGATCCATACACAGCTTTAAGAAGAGGTACGATACAGCTCATGGAGCAGGGAGAGAGTGGACCTAGTAACGACCAGAGAAGAGGCGGGGCCAGGAGCTATGAGTCTATCCCTGCAACCACAAATAGGTGAGTACACACACACACACACAAACAAACACACACACAGGTCCAGCAGGGCGAGTAGCGTAAACAAAGCTGGTTCTAGCAGGTCTGTGGGTGGGATGACACCCTCTGGGTGATCCGGTGACACCTTCGTCAAGCCTCCGTAATGTGTCCACACCCAGTTTAACATGCTGCAGCACCCACTTCCTCTCCCTTGCTCTTCTCATCACCCTGGAATGCTTTTACCACTTTAAAGAGCAAGTAACGTTCACTTCTTTTCATCTGTTTAACCTTTGACGAACTCCCGTTAGCTCCACATCACTCTCCATTCTTTTCCAAAGGTAAAATAGTCCAGCTTTAAATATTTTCTTTGCTTTACATTTCAGTACAGAGAAAACACTATGATGGTTTAAAGATAGACACGACAGGGCTTATTAGGCAGGAATCTTGTGAAAATAGTCATTCGAGGTTAAGAAGTGGGGCCAGGAGCTGTGCCTAGATCCCCACAGCCACAAATAGTTCAGGACGAACAGCGAGCGGGTGGTTGAATCGCTGCAAAATTTTACGCCATGCTCCTCCCTCTTTCCTTTTTTTTTTTGTTGCTCCTCTTCCCTCTTTTCTCCTAACTTTTCCGTCCCTTCTCTTATCTAACTCCCTCCCTTATATTCCCCTTAACCTTCATACATTCCTGTTGTTTGTCCATTTTTTCCCTTGAGAGTTTTTTTTTTTTTTGGTCCTAATCCATTTAATGTATACTGTTCGCAGAACATGGGCAGGTAAGCATCGATTTTTGCAGGCAATTGGTTGAGGTATGTGAAGGAATGTGGCAACAGTGTAGGTTGGAGCAGTGATCCTTGAGGCACTCCACGTCTTACTCAGACCAGTCCTGGTGTCTCGTCTCACTCCCGACACATTCTTGTTTACAATTAAGCCTTTTGTAGAGTATGACTTCACAATATCTGCATTTCTTTTCCAAACTTAAGAGCTGTTATCCTTTATTATTATTATTATTAATTTAACTTTTAACACTCCAGCAGTCTTCCACCAAGGAAGGGTGACTCGACAGAGAAGAAAACACTTTCACTGTCATTCATTCAATCACTGTCTTGCCAGAAGCGCCATGACATTACAATTAAGATAACCTACCAAAACAAAACATCTCCATCCTTCCATCAGAGTGCAGGCACTGTACATCCTAGATCCAGGACTCAAGTCCGGCTAACCGGTTTTCCTGAATTCCTTCATAAATGTTACCTTACGCTCCAACAGCATGAGAAATCATAAAAACTACTTCCCTCCACTCACTCCTATCTAAGAACATGCTCACGCAAGCTTATTGGATGTCCAGTCCCTTAGCACTAACAACCTCCTTTACCTCCTCCTGACTTTATTTAGGTCGACACCTACACCTTCCCTTTATTCCAGATTTATAACCCCTCTTAGTCGTCTTATTTTCTCTACCCTCTTTAAAGTCCATCCTGCCTCAACAACCTCTCCTCAGCCCTCTGAATCATTCCTCAGGTAACTCCACACCTAATTTCTGAACGCCCAATTCTCTTCATAATATTCATACCACACATTTACCTCAGACACATCTCTTCTGCTTCCTCCAGCCTCCAGCCTTCTCTTCCTCGCCTAAGAGTGACCTGTAAATAATTGCCTGTTTTTTGTCAACTTTTGTTTTTTTATTTGACTTATAACACGAGAAGGCTTCAAATTTCCAACGCTAGCATTGTGGTAACTATGGGAAGATTCTTGGAACAATTGCCATGTGCAGATTACCTATGAGAACAATTGTTGAAGACATTTCCAGTTTCCTGGAATGTCTCCGTTAACTTCCGAAGCTTTCTGCTGGTTGGCTTCAAGCGTCAGTAAAGGATATCGCATAATTCGACAACGGCTGAGTGAAGTATAGTTTGTGTTCAGGCAAATTTGTCAGCATACTAAATTAGTTTATAAAACTTGTAATTGTTAGAATCCACGTGATAACTAAAGAATGCTTCTTATGATCGGCTTCAAACTACCAACTCTGGTGTGATCCCCAGAAAGTAAGGTTCACGTTCTTATTGTTCTGCATAAGCCCCAGTTTGTCAATTCTATTAAACAGATAGTCTTATATAGCCATTAATTCTTAAAAAAAAAAAAACCTTATTTGATCGACCTCAATCAAATAAAGTTCTTGATCCAAGGAACTGGACTTATCCTCCGCTTCCTTGGATCGAATATGAATGCCTCCCTTTACCCAGCAGTTATAGAACCCCTTTGGGCTAAACGCTTCCCCCTGATTGAAATATAAAATTTCTGAACGGCATTAGAATGAAACGTTTCTCTGAGTTTAGGCTGTGTAGGTTCATTTTTTTAATTCTGTTTATTAACTGTATAATGCATCATCTGATAGCTTTGAAACCTTTAGTACAATGTTTTCCTCAGACAAATCTTTTCCTTGATTTTGGTTGACGTAAGTTATACTGAGACAGTTTCATTAAATATAGTTTTCCGTGAAATAAGTCGTAATGTGTGATTTTACCGGGTCATCCTAAGTTAAGTTTATATAGTGGAAGTTTTATGTCATCATAATATATCTTGCCATCTAGACCATTGTAAAAAAAAATAATCTTAAGTACCTAAAGCCTAATAACGATTATTTATTGCTTACATCTTGATTCGTTAAACACTTGTGAGTCATTGAAAACAGTGCGGAATGATCTTGGTGTGTAGGTCTCAATTTGCTTTTTTTTTTATTATTATTGAAGAAATTGCGAAAATCATGATTATTTTTCATGTGATGATTTTTGAGTGTCACATCTGATTAGCTTTAACACTGACAACTTAATAATGCTGCTTCTGAGCGGTTTCAAACTTAATGTGCTGGTGTACTTTAGGTTATTGATCTCTCTTGGATAACAAGAGTATGCTTCAAGGCTGGTGTTTCTTAGTCGGGGTTTAAACTGGTTTTGGGATCTTATATGTTTATAATTTGTCACTTTTACTGAAGGAAGTGGGATACTAGTTTCCATGTGATAACTTGTGAATGCCTCTTCTGATTCGTTCTAAATCTCCGATGTGAGTATTTAACTGCATTACGAACTTATGCCGTACTTTGCACTGTTGCAATCGCGTGCATTGAAGTACAGGGGCTGGGGTTGTGCAACACTGGGATGCCTCTCTGAGATCTCGCACAGACCGAAATATATCTAGTTATTATTATATTATTATTATTATTATTATTATTATTATATTATTGTTAATATTATAATAATAATAATAATTATTATTATTATAGGGACGTGCTAAAGTTATAAGGCTTATGCAGTACCTGGGGAATGGTAAGTAATCATGTTTGATCTGGGGAAGAGGAGAGTAGCCCCAGTTACTTGGATCAAGAGCCTCTCACCTTTACTGATCCTGTGATCGTCAGACAGCTGTTGCATTGTGTAAGTCACGTGTCAGGTCCTGCACCATGTCAGGTCCTGCACCATGTCAGGTCCTGCACCATGCCAGGTCTTCACGCGCCAGGTGGTCCGTGATGGGTCTTCACGCGCCAGGTGGTCCGTGATGGGTCTTCACGCGCCAGGTGGTCCGTGATGGGTCTTCACGTGCCAGGTGGTCCGTGATGGGTCTTCAAGCGCCAAGTGGTCCGTGATGGGTCTTCACGCGTCAAGTGGTCCATCATGGGTCTTCACGCGCCAGGTGGTCCGTGATGGGTCTTCACGCGCCAGGTGGTCCGTGATGGGTCTTCACGCGCCAAGTGGTCCATCATGGGTCTTCACGCGCCAGGTGGTCCGTGATGGATCTTCACGGGCTGTGGTTTCATGATAACTTACCTGTACCGTTATAAACAGTGCTGGGCTACTGGTGTCCCGTCTTCACAATTTAGTTCGGCATATACTTTTGTAGTTTCCCGTATTTAAACACACACACACACACACACACACACACACACACACACACACACACACACACACACACACACACACACACACACACACACACACACATGTCAGCATAGTTGCTGATCCCTGTGTTATATAGCATAGCATATTAGTATCATCCATGTGCTTTAGATAGGAGATCCCTTGTAGGCCTGTGACTTTGTGTGACGTCACGGGATGCGCATGTGTAGGCTCATACCTCTGCCACACTCTCGACACACACACACACACACACACACACATACACACACACACACACACAGGCACAGGCACACACACACACACACACACACACACACACACACACACACACACACACACACACACACCATTATCTCGGACAACACTCCAGTAGTAGTCCACACAATGTAATACAACGAAATCTAGTATCCTTTCAGAAGAACCTTTTTCTTCTGTTTATAATTACTGTCTCTTGTTCTCCTTGATGATGGCGCTGAGACAATTTTCTGGTATAGTATCACATCTCGCATTTATACGTGATTATCATATCTCATTTTTCCTTCTATGAAGTTTACGGTACATTCAGTCTTTGCATCTCACATACCTTAGCTTGTACACTTATTATGTAGCTCGTCTTTAGGCTTCGTAATTTTTTCCTAAGTGTTATTTTTCAGGTGTGTACACCACATTACACTACTGCGTGAAATTTGAGAAAGTGCAGAGGTCTGCCACCAGGCTGGTCTCTCAAAACAAAGAGATAAGGTATGATAACGACGCTAAAGGAGAGAAGGCTACACGGGGACGTGATTCCAAAATACAGGATACCTAAGGGTACCCAAAAGGTGGAAACAGCAAAATGTTCTCTCGCGTAATAAGACCAGGACGACGAGACACAAGTGGGAACTAAATACTTAAAATGAATCAGAGAGATATAAGGATAACCTTCTTCAACATGAGTGCAGTGTGCATGGAACACACCAGGCGAGGAAGTCGGGGTGACATCTTCCACGTACGAGTGCAAGTGGGATTTAAAAAAAAATATTCTTGTTTTCTTTAACCAGGAAACTTTCACTGTTCGTATAAATTCAGTCAAGGATATGAAATACTAGGAACGTTTTAAGTCCCTTAAACTGTACTCCTTGTAATATGGGCGAGAAAGGTACATCATGTTTACACCAGGAAAATTAAGGAGAGAATGATCACAAACGTGCAAACTGAATTCACTCCTTACAAAAGATATCTGACAGACTGAAATACGTCCTGTGAAAAGCAGTGGCGCAATGAGCAGACTGAGAGAAAACTCATGGTACAAAGACTTTTGAATACGCTTCCTTAGTGCATGAGAGGAATTACCAACACACCCCTAGCTGTCTTCAAGAAAGAACCTGATAAGTTCCTCAAGTCAATTTCTTATCAACCGGGCTGTGGTAAATACACTGGACTGCGTGCGACCGGCGCTAACAGCCTGTTCAATTAATCCAGCAACCAGAAGGCCTGGTCTAAGACCGAGCCGCGGGAGCGGTGACTCCCAGAAGCGATTACAGGTAACCTATAGGTAACCTATTATAACCAACAGAGCTGTGTCCTTGCATAGGATGCGACCAACAACAGCTGCCTAACACCTAACATGTTGACTGTGAGGTGAACAAGGGCGGAGAGCAGGTTATAAGGTTATCACACCGGTCGATTTGTTAACTACGAGTTGGGAGCAGAACAGTGTTTGTTCCAGGCAGGGAAATAAATGCGAGCACGCACGCCATTCATCATTCATTTCTTCGAAGCCAGCATCATTTCCGCTCGTCTCACCTATTCCAGTAGTCCAAACACATTTTTTCCTACCTATTTTGAGAACACCATATTCCGAGGGAATCCCTCCGGTTTTTTTTTTCCTGTGAATCATGTACGACGAAAAATATTCATCACTGATGAGTTTATGTATGAAGATAGGCATGACGTGCATAATGAAAATATTAAATCAGTGAAGTAGATAAATGGTAATTTAAGCTTGCCGCCGGTGTCCGGGCTGGCTGCTACCAGTCCTATCAAAGATGCACTGTATGCATGAGATTGCACCAGAATATTAGCAGTTTATAACTTCCCCAATAACAGATAAGACCACTTATTTGCATGAGGTGATTCTAAGGGTCACCGCCCCAATGGGATAATTTTATTTGAATTTATTTTCATGGGATTATAGAAAGTTTAATAGATTCCATTAGTTTCTCGAAAAAAAAACTCTACGCTAAAATTTTGTTGACCTTTGGCATCGTCGTGAGTTATTTGTTCTATAAATCATGTGTGTGAATACTTTATAATGGGCTACAGTAGGTTATAGTGACAATGATACAATTAGTAGGAGGACATGAACATGAAATATCGTTAATTGTTATACTGGAGCAACAAGTGGTATGGCACCAGTGTAGCGACGAGACGAGGGAGGGACAGTGCCACTCCGCTACCAGACACCGGCACCCCGCTGCCAGACACCGGCACCCCGATGCCAGATACCAGCACCCCACTGCCAGACACCAGCACCCCGCTGCCAGACACCAGCACCCTGCTGCCAGACACCAACACCACACTGCCAGACACCAGCACCCTGCTGCCAGACACCAGCACCACACTGCCAGACACCAGCACCACACTGCCAGACACCAGCACCCTGCTGCCAGACACTAGCACCACACTGCCAGATACCAGCACCCCACTGCCAGACACCAGCACCCCGCTGCCAGGCAGCAACACCCCACTGCCAGACACCAGAACACAGCTGCCAGAGGCCAGCACTCCACTGCCAGACACCAGAACATAGCTGCCAGACACCAGCACTCCACTGCCAGACACCAGCACATAGCTGCCAGACACCGGCATCCCACAGCCAGACACAAGAACATAGCTGCCCGACACCAGCACCCCACTGCCAGGCACCAGAACATAGCTGCCAGACACAAGCACTCCACTGCCAGACACAGGCACTCCACAGCAAGATACCAGAACATAGCTGCCAGACACCACCACCTCGCTGCCAGACAGACACCAGGACCCTACTGCCAAACACTGGAACATAGCTGCCAGACACCAGCACCCCACTGCCAGACACCAGCACCCCACTGCCAGACACCAGCACCCCACTGCCAGACACCAGCACCCTACTGCCAAACACCAGCACCCCCACTGCCAGACACCAGCACTCCACAGCCAGACACTAGAACATGGCTGCCAGACACCAGCACCCCACTGCCAGACACCAGCACTCCACAGCCAGACACTAGAACATAGCTGCCAGACACCAGCACCCCACTGCCAGACACCAGCTCTCCACTGCCAGACACCAGAACACAGCTGCCCGACACCAGCACCCCACTGCCAGACCCCAGCACCACATTGCCAGACACCAGCACCCCACTGCCCAACACCAGCACCCCCACTGCCAGACACCGGCACCCCACTGCCAGACACCAGCACCCCCACTGCCAGACACCGGCACCCTGTTGCCAGACCCCAGCACCACATTGCCAGACACCAGCACCCCACCGCCACACAACACCCCACTGCCAGACACAGGCACCCCACTGCCACACACAGGCACCCCACTGCCAGACACCAGCACCCCACTGCCACACACCAACACCCCACTGAGGTAATCAGTCCCTCAGCCTTTAGTCGATGTAATCAGTCCATCAATCTTGAAAAGAATACAGCATATGTGCGAAGAAGTGGCTTATATACTGTAGGCAGGAGAGGTGCAGCAGTCGTAGGAGGTATCACATTTGTCCAATGTGGAAGTAGGTTATGCCCAAGGGTTAGGCAAGTGAAGAATTCCTTGTATTAAGATCCCAAGATGTTGCTGTGTCAGACAGGAATGTAGATGAATGGTTCAGAGAACTGACAAGTTGATAAATTAGACACATGTGCAACACTTGGGTATCTTTAATGAGGAAACGTTTCGCCACAGTGACTTAATCAGTCCATACAAAGGAGAATGGTGAAGAACAGAATGAGTTTGAGGTAATCAGTCCCTCCTCAAGCTCCTCCGGTTCTTCACCATTCTCCTTTGTATGAACTGATGAAGCCACTGTGTAGCGAAACGTTTCCTTATTAAAGATATATATATATATATATATATATATATATATATATATATATATATATATATATAATTAATTAAATTTCATATAGAATTATATATATATATATATATATATATATATATATATATATATATATATATATATATATATATATATATATATATATATGCAAAACAACCACTCTGAAAGAATAGAGAAATTCCAAGCGCTTTCGTGACTACTCACATTATCAAGGAACTATGTGGTTGGAGTGGTTGTTTTGCATATTTTGAAATCACCTGTTCACTGTGATCTTATTGCATATATATATATATATATATATATATATATATATATATATATATATATATATATATATATATATATATATATATATATATAAAATTCTATATGAAATTTAATTAATAGACAGAACACATTGACAGAAAACACAACCATGAATACATTGGTATAATATATCAAAACATTATGAATGTCCTCCAGCTCCTCCGAAGCCAGACGCGAGCCCAGTATGCAGCAAGCATTTCCCCTCTGGATGGCCATGCTGAGGCGCTGGAACATGAAAGTGGCTGCTCTTGGGTCCCTGGTGGTGTCGATGAGTCTGGAACCCGGTTCTTTAAGGAAGTGTGTGGCATTTTTTCCCCACGATCCCAAGGTCTCTGATCCCACTGGGACAAATTGATACTGTTGGTTTATGTCCCTGTACTTGCTGATCTTGTACTCCTCCCTGTGGTCAGCACCTCCTCCCTGTCGCCCTACACTGTGATGGATGTAGGTGTCAGCCAGTGTGGACACACAGGTATAGTCCCATGCTAAGAGCTTGCCATTCTTCCAAGGATAGATGGTGATCCCCTCGGGGCAGTTTGCTGGGTTGTGGGTATTGTTGGCTGCTAGTGATCGGGGCTCTCTCTCGGCTGGGCATCCAGCTGTAACAAGGGTTCTCTTTATGATGTCGTTGACTTCATTGTGTCTTGCATGCCAGCCCTTGGTATTGGAACAGTTAAGACCATGTAGACCATATTGGTCGGCTTGCTCATCGCCGCAAATACACGTATATTCCGTGTGAATTGGGGGCAGCAAGGCGCAGAGCCACAGCAATACGGAGGGTCTTAGGGTCGAGGCGTGTTCCCATTGCCGAAATGGGAACTGTTTGGAGGAAGTCCCTGGAGTGAGGTGCACTCACAGCTTGGAGACGCGCAGTCTCCCTGTCTGATGTTACAGCCCTAAGCATGTTGCCAAGCACCTTTTCAGCGATGGAGCCATCCCAACTTGACTGTAGGCTTAACAATTCGAACGAGTGAAATTACTTGCAAACATCATCCCTCGGTCCAAAACAGGACTCGAACCTGCGCACTCTCCATCAAAGTATACAGTACTTTTGCCACATATATATAGGAAGCGTTAGCATACTGAGTCTGTATAACTCGTAAAAATAGGTTGGATATATTACTGAAGTCATTTATCAAAATCTTTTGAAGTGTTGTGTACTAAGCTTGACAAACACAGGATCACATTTACATAGCCAAGGACAACAAAGGTTTAGAACAAGTCGTTCCTGTCTCTTGCAACTGCTAGTGTTGCCACATGGTTTTGGTTGCACTGGAAGACATGCAAAACACTGACGTAATATACACAGACTTTCTTAAGGCTTTCATCAAGTGTGTTCATGACGTGCAAAAAGAATAACTACAGAAGAGCTTAATAACAGAGCATTGTGCTCACACCCGACGGTACCCGGTTTCGCTTCATGTAGCAGTAAATACTAAACTAGGTGCCTAGATGTTAGTTAACTGTTGTGAATGACTTCCTAGGAAAGGGAAGTAGTGTATCTTAGGTATCCGGGTGTTGGGAAACTGTTGTGGGTGTCATCCTGGGGAAGGGGGGGGGGGAAGTAGTATATCTGAGATAAGTTTAATCTTTGAAAAAAGCTCAGTTAGGATAACAGCTCTTAGCCTGAAAGATAAACTTTGTGTAAACAATAGCAGATGTATTTTCAACTTTCCAACAAACGAGACACAAAGACTAATAATTAACACTAAAAACAAGAGAAAATCAGCACCATGGAAAGTTGTTCCAGCAACAGCGTCCTAGTGTTAATTCTGTCTTATTCTCATATCAGATACTGATAAATATACAATGTAACATTGTAACCATTCTCCGCTATGCTAAAGTAACATGTTTTAAATGGGGTGGACACCCAACACGGGAGGATACCCAACACGAGAGGATACCCAACACGGGAGGATACCCAACACGAGAGGATACCCAACACGAGAGGATACCCAACAAGGGAGGATACCCAACACTGAAAGATACCCAACACGGGAGGATACCCAACACGAGAGGATACCCAACACGAGAGGACACCCAACACGAGAGGATACCCAACAGGGAGGATACCCAACACTGAAGGATACCCAACACGGGAGGATACCCAACACTGAAGGATACCCAACACGGGAGGATACCCAACACGAGAGGATACCCAACACGAGAGGACACCCAACACGAGAGGATACCCAACAGGGAGGATACCCAACACGGGAGGATACCCAACACGAGAGGATACCCAACACGAGAGGATACCCAACAGGGGAGGATACCCAACACGAGAGGATACCAACAGGGAGGATACCCAACACTGAAGGATACCCAACACGGGAGGATACCCAACACGAAAGGATACCCAACAGGGGAGGATACCCAACACTGAAGGATACCCAACACGGGAGGATACCCAACACGAGAGGATACCCAACAAGGGAGGATACCCAACACGAGAGGATACCCAACAGGGGAGGATACCCAACACGAGAGGATACCCAACAAGGGAGGATACCCAACACCGAAGGATACCCAACACGGGAGGATACCCAACACGAGAGGATACCCAACAAGGGAGGATACCCAACACTGAAGGATACCCAACACGGGAGGATACCCAACACGAGAGGATACTCAACACGAGAGGATACCCAACCCGGGAGGATACCCAACAAGGGAGGATACCAACATTGAAGGATACCCAACAGTGGAGGATACCCAATATGGGAGGATACCCAACAATGGGGATACCCAACGCAGGAGGATACCCATCACGGATGGATACCCATCACAGGTGGATATGCATCATGGGTAGATACTCATATGGCCATCATGGGTGGATACCCCTCATGGCCATCATACCTGGAGGTTACGTGGAGGTTATTCCGGGGATCAACGCCCCCGCGGCCCGGTCCATGACCAGGCCTCCCGATGGATCAGGGCCTGATCAACTAGGCCCTGTAGTGCTGTACACTGTTTATCTCAAGGATATACACTGTATTCTTTCAAAATACACTTTTCACTGCGCTATACTGGGATCATTGTTTTATTATTTACACAGCAGTTAGGCCTACGCTAACTTTCCCCTACACTTCTAAGGAAAAGATTATTTCCTGTTTAGTAGAGGTAACGGTTGTATGCTCAATTTATGTATGCTGTGATTCCCTGCACCTCAATGCTACCATCACTCGTTTCATATCTTATGACTGTAGTAGTTACTTATCCGTTATTAACACTTCACTGGACCTCTGGCAATAGTTCGCTAGTGCCAGTCGCTTGTAAGATATTCCCCTATCTACACTATATATTGTACGCTATACTTGGGGATAATTAAGATTACTCTTATCTACAATTTAGTTCACTATGTCACTGCACATATATATCCTTGTCACTCATTATATTACTTATAGATAGATCGATATTTGTTTATTTCCACTTGTGTCGACATCCGGCAATAATTCACTAGTGCTGCAGTTTAAGTTAGTTTAATATGTTTATTATGCACCCCATACCCATCCTGTGGGCGGTAGTCAAAAGATTACAGAGGTACATAATGGGTCCAGGGACTGGGCCTCAAAGTTTTGATAGCTGAGCAAGTTACAGAGGTAATGAATTCACAATTTACAAAGGTAATGAACTCACAATTTACAAAGGTAATGAACTCCAGGTAGGTCTAGTCACAATCATGACAAGTTACAAAGGTATTTACAGATTACAGAGGTACACAATGGGTCCAGGGACCGGGCTCCAAAGTTTTGATGGCTGAACTAGGTACAAGGTAATGAACTCACAAGTTACAAAGGTAATGAACTCACAAGTTACAAAGGTAATGAACTCACAAGTTACAAAGGTAATGAACTCACAAGTTACAAAGGTAATGAATACTGTAAGAATGGTTACTTACGTTTATACATGGCTACAATCATGAACAAATTTTAGAGTAATGAGCAATTCACACTTCCACACCCGGTCACAACTGTAGTGAGTTATTGGTGCAAATGTTGATTGCTGAGTCTCTCTCTCTCTCTCTCACACACACACACACACATACAAATTCATACACACACACACATAAACACACACACACACACACACACACAACACACACACACACACACACACACACACGCACACACACTCATACACACACACACACTCATACACACACACACACTCATACTCACACACACACACACACACACACACACACACACACACACACACACACACACACACACACACACTCACACACTCATACACATACACACAAACACACACACACACTAAGAGGTATGTCCTACGAGGAGAGGTTAAGGGAAATCAACCTGACGACACTGGAGGACAGGAGAGATAGGGGGGACATGATAACGACATACAAAATACTGAGAGGAATTGACAAGGTGGACAAAGACAGGATGTTCCAGAGATTGGACACAGTAACAAGGGGACACAGTTGGAAGCTGAAGACACAGATGAATCACAGGGATGTTAGGAAGTATTTCTTCAGCCACAGAGTAGTCAGTAAGTGGAATAGTTTGGGAAGCGATGTAGTGGAGGCAGGATCCATACATAGCTTTAAGCAGAGGTATGATAAAGCTCACGGCTCAGGGAGAGTGACCTAGTAGCGATCAGTGAAGAGGCGGGGCCAGGAGCTCGGACTCGACCCCCGCAACCTCAACTAGGTGAGTACAACTAGGTGAGTACATGCACATATGTGGTAATGCTTTATTTACAGCTAGCAAAGTCAGGGTATTTCTCCAGAATGGTCTGTAATATACCACTGTGGATAAAATACTTAGCCATTTCTTGAACACTTCTGAGTGAGTTGTTTCTAAATTCATTAATTTTATCGCACTCCAGTACATAATGACGCAGGGTGTGACAATAGTCCATCTGGCAAAGTTTACATTTCGTTTGGTCTACATCTGGTGGTGGTGATTTAACCTGCCAAAGATACTTGTAACCCAGCCGGAGCCGGGCGGTAGTGACATCCAAGAGTCTGCTTATTTTGTTGGATGCACCATAGACATGTGGCTCCTCCTGCATGATAGAATGATGATAGATGGACTCACTGGCTGGTCAGGTCTATTTCCCACGGTAACCGTTCCTCCACCGGCACTCTCATTGTGACACTATAATCCATATTTTCCTATTTAGCGTTCACTGATATTCCTTTTTTGTTTGTTCAAAGGAGTATATGCACTTTATGGTTGCACACGCTTATTTCCCGCATTCTGTTCCTTCTACTACTATCAAGACACGCAGTTTTTGACGGAGCACAAACGAGCGCGACTATCCCCTCGCTTGGGCTCATGGGTGGATACCCATCATGGCCATCATGGGTGGATACCCATCATGGGTGGATACACTTCATGGCCATCATGGGTGGATACCCATCGTGGGTGGATACACTTCATGGCCATCATGGGTGGATACCCATCATGGGTGGATACCCATCATGGCCATCATGGGTGGATACCCATCATGGGTGGATATCCATCATGGCCATCATGGGTGGATACCCATCATGGCCATCATGGGTGGATACCCATCATGGCCATCATGGGTGGATACCCATCATGGCCATCATGGGTGCATACTGTTAGGTAAGACACATATGCAACAGTTAGGTATCTTTATTATGAAACGTTTCGCCTACACAGTAGGCTTCTTCAGTCAAGTACAGAAAAGTTGATAGAAGCAGAAGATACTTGAAGACGATGTAATCAGTCCATAAGGGTGATGGACTGATTACATCGTCTTCAAGTATCTTCTGCTTCTATCAACTTTTCTGTACTTGACTGAAGAAGCCTACCGTGTAGGCGAAACTTTAAGGGTGATGGACTGATTACATCGTCTTCAAGTATCTTCTGCTTCTATCAACCTTTCTGTACTCGACTGAAGAAGCCTACTGTGTAGGCGAAACGTTTCGAAATAAAGATACCTAACTGTTGCATATGTGTCTTACCTAACAATCTGTCGGTATTTCATACCATTTTAATGTTCATTCTGTCAGACACTGCAACACAAGGGTATCTTGGTACAGACCACTTCGACAACCTCTACTAGTGAGAACGGCTGGGTTTGAGAAGGACCTGCCCTCCCAAAGCAACCTACGTCTCACCTCCTGGCACTATATAAAGGCCCCATTCTGTCACTTCAACTTCATATTGTTTCAGACAACGGAACAATGCTCTTCTCCAGACTGAGGGACTGACCACCTCAAAACTTTAAGGGTGATGGACTGATTACATCGTCTTCAAGTATCTTCTGCTTCGATCAACCTTTCTGTACTCGACTGAAGAAGCCTACTGTGTAGGCGAAACGTTTCGAAATAAAGATACCTAACTGTTGCATATGTGTCTTACCTAACAATCTGTCGGTATTTCATACCATTTTAATGTTCATTCTGTCAGACACTGCAACACAAGGGTATCTTGGTACAGACCACTTCGACAACCTCTACTAGTGAGAACGGCTGGGTTTGAGAAGGACCTGCCCTCCCAAAGCAACCTACGTCTCACCTCCTGGCACTATATAAAGGCCCCATTCTGTCACTTCAACTTCATATTGTTTCAGACAACGGAACAATGCTCTTCTCCAGACTGAGGGACTGACCACCTCAAAACTTTAAGGGTGATGGACTGATTACATCGTCTTCAAGTATCTTCTGCTTCTATCAACCTTTCTGTACTCGACTGAAGAAGCCTACTGTGTAGGCGAAACGTTTCGAAATAAAGATACCTAACTGTTGCATATGTGTCTTACCTAACAATCTGTCGGTATTTCATACCATTTTAATGTTCATTCTGTCAGACACTGCAACACAAGGGTATCTTGGTACAGACCACTTCGACAACCTCTACTAGTGAGAACGGCTGGGTTTGAGAAGGACCTGCCCTCCCAAAGCAACCTACGTCTCACCTCCTGGCACTATATAAAGGCCCCATTCTGTCACTTCAACTTCATATTGTTTCAGACAACGGAACAATGCTCTTCTCCAGACTGAGGGACTGACCACCTCAAAACTTTAAGGGTGATGGACTGATTACATCGTCTTCAAGTATCTTCTGCTTCTATCAACCTTTCTGTACTCGACTGAAGAAGCCTACTGTGTAGGCGAAACGTTTCGAAATAAAGATACATACCTAACTGTTGCATATGTGTCTTACCTAACAACCTGTCGGTATTTTATACCATTTTAATGTTCAATGGGTGCATACCATCATGGACATCATGGGTGGATGCCCATCATGGCCATCACGTGTGGATATCCATCATGGGTGGATACCATCATGGCCATCATGGGTGGATACCATCATGGCCATCATGGGTGGATACCATCATGGCCATCATGGGTGGATACAATCATGGCCATCATGGGTGGATACCATCATGGCCATCATGGGTGGATACCATCATGGCCATCATGGGTGGATACCATCATGGCCATCATGGGTGGATACCATCATGGCCATCACGGGTGGATACCATCATGGCCATCATGGGTGGATACCATCATGGCCATCATGGGTGGATACCATCATGACCATCATGGGTGGATACCATCATGGCCATCATGGGTGGATACCCATCATGGCCATCATGGGTGGATACCATCATGACCATCATGGGTGGATACCATCATGGCCATCATGGGTGGATACCCATCATGGCCATCATGGGTGGATACCCATCATGGCCATCATGGGTGGATACCATCATGGCCATTATGGGTGGATACCCATCATGGGTGGATACCCATCATGGCCACGGGTGGATACCATCATGACCATCACGGGTGGATACCATCATGGCCATCATGGGTGGATACCATCATGACCATCATAGGTGGATACCATCATGGCCATCATGGGTGGATACCCATCATGGCCATCATGGGTGGATACCATCATGGGTGGATACCATCATGGCCATCACGGGTGGATACCATCATGGCCATCATGGGTGGATACCATCATGACCATCATGGGTGGATACCATCATGGCCATCATGGGTGGATACCATCATGGCCATCATGGGTGGATACCATCATAGCCATCATGGGTGGATACCATCATGGCCATCATGGGTGGATACCATCATGGCCATCATGGGTGGATACCATCATGGCCATCATGGGTGGATACCATCATGGCCATCATGGGTGGATACCATCATGACCATCATGGGTGGATACCATCATGGCCATCATGGGTGGATACCATCATGGCCATCATGGGTGGATACCATCATGGCCATCATGGGTGGATACCATCATGGCCATCATGGGTGGATACCATCATGGCCATCATGGGTGGATACCATCATGGCCATCATGGGTGGATACCATCATGGCCATCATGGGTGGATACCATCATGACCATCATGGGTGGATACCATCATGGCCATCATGGGTGGATACCATCATGGCCATCATGGGTGGATACCATCATGGCCATCATGGGTGGATACCATCATGGCCATCATGGGTGGCTACCATCATGGCCATCATGGGTGGATACCATCATGGCCATCATGGGTGGATACCATCATGGGTGGATACCATCATGGCCATCATGGGTGGATACCATCATGGGTGGATACCATCATGGCCATCACGGGTGGATACCATCATGGCCATCATGGGTGGATACCATCATGACCATCATGGGTGGATACCATCATGGCCATCATGGGTGGATACCATCATGGCCATCATGGGTGGATATCATCATGGCCATCATGGGTGGATACCATCATGGCCATCATGGGTGGATACCATCATGGCCATCATGGGTGGATACCATCATGGCCATCATGGGTGGATACCATCATGGCCATCATGGGTGGATACCATCATGGCCATCATGGGTGGATACCATCATGGCCATCATGGGTGGATACCCAGCACCACCAGCACTCCGGGATATGAAAGGATTATTTCTGGTGCGTCCATAGAGAGCAGAACCCACTTACACATCCTCGTTTTTACTGTCCCCTCCCCTAGCACCACCCCTCCCCTCTCCTAGCATCACTCCCCTCACCCCTCTCCTCCCCTAGCACCACCCCTCCCCTCTCCTAGCATCACTCCCATCACCCTTCCCCTCCCCTAGCATCGCTCCCCTCACCCCTCTCCTCCCCTAGCACCACCCCTCCCCTCTCCTAGCATCACTCCCCTCACCCCTCAACCCTCTCCTCCCCTAGCATCACCCCTCTCCTCTCCTAGCATCACTCCCCTCACCGCTCCCCTCCCCTAGCATCACTCCCCTCACCCCTCCCCTCTCCTTGCATCACTCCCATCACCCCTCCCCTCCCCTCACCCCTTCCCTCCCCTTGGATCACTCCCATCACTCCTCCCCTCCCCTAGCATCACTCCTATCAACCCTCACCTCCCCTAGCATCACTCCCCTCACCTCTCTCCTCCCCTAGCATCACTCCCCTCACCTCTCTCCTCCCCTAGCATCACTCCCATCACCCCTCCCCTAGCATTACTCCCATCACCCCTCCCCTCCCCTCACCCCTTCCCTCCCCTAGCATCACTCCCCTCACCTCTCTCCTCCCCTAGCATCACTCCCATCACCCCTCCCCTCCCCTAACATCACTCCTATCAACCCTCACCTCTCTCCTTCCCTAGCATCACTCCCCTCACATAAGAACATAACATTAACTAATATTTTTAATTTATCTCTTCAAACAGGTGTAGTGTCTGATATGTGGAAGATGGCTAATGTAATTCCTATTTTTAAAACAGGGGACAAGTCGTTACCGTCAAATTACCGCCCAATAAGCCTGACCTCAATTGTAGGCAAATTACTAGAGTCAATTATAGCTGAGATTATAAGAAGCCATCTCGATAAGCATAGCTTGATTAATGATACTCAGCATGGATTCACAAGAGGCCGGTCTTGTCTAACTAATTTATTAACTTTCTTCAGTAAAGCTTTTGAGGCTGTTGACCACGATAAAGAATTTGATATTGTTTACTTAGATTTTAGTAAGGCATTTGATAGAGTTCCGCACCAAAGACTGTTGAAGAAAGTAGCAGCTCATGGCATTGGGGAAAGGGTGCTCTCGTGGATCGAATCATGGCTCACAGACAGGAAGCAGAGAGTGTCCATAAATGGGGTTAAATCCGAGTGGGGATCAGTAACAAGTGGGGTTCCACAGGGATCAGTCTTGGGCCCGTTGTTGTTTATAATATATATCAATGATCTTGATGAAGGAATTACTAGTGATATGAGCAAATTCGCCGATGACACGAAGATAGGTAGGATAATTGATTCAAATGTAGATGTTAGGGAACTTCAGGAGGATTTAGACAAACTCTACTCTTGGTCAGAAAAGTGGCAGATGCAGTTCAATGTAGATAAATGCAAGGTTCTGAAGCTCGGGAGTGTCCATAACCCTAGCACTTATAAGTTAAATAATGTAGAACTTAGCCATACAGATTGCGAAAAGGACTTGGGGGTTATGGTATGGACTGATGAAGCCACTGTGTGGCGAAACGTTTCCTCAATAAAGATACCCAAGAGTTGCACATGTGTCTAATTTATCAATCAAGCTATGCTTATCGAGATGGCTTCTTATAATCTCAGCTATAATTGACTCTAGTAATTTGCCTACAATTGAGGTCAGGCTTATTGGGCGGTAATTTGACGGTAACGACTTGTCCCCTGTTTTAAAAATAGGAATTACATTAGCCATCTTCCACATATCAGACACTACATCTGTTTGAAGAGATAAATTAAAAATATTAGTTAATGGTTCACAGACTTCCATTTTGCATTCCTTAAGAACCCTTGAAAAAACCTCATCAGGACCCGGTGACTTATTTTGCTTCAGTCGGTCTATCTGCTTCACAACCATTTCACTAGTGACTGTGATGTTACATAATTTATCTTCTTCTGGCCCACTATAAAAATTAATTACCGGAATATTATTAGTGTCTTCCTGTGTAAAAACCGAGAGAAAATAATTATTTAAAATCGAGCACATTTCATTCTCTTTGTCAGTAAGATGCCCAGTTATTTTTAAGGGGACCTATCTTATCTCTGACTTTTGTTCTATATACCTGGAAAAAACTTTTTGGGTTAGTTTTAGAATCCCTAGCAACTTTAATTTCATAGTCCCTTTTAGCTTTTCTTATCCCCTTTTTAATGTCCCTCTTAATGTCAATATACTGATTCATAAGATGACCCTCGCCTCTTTTGATACGCCTATAAATTCCTTTCTTATGCCCTAGTAGATATTTCAGCCTATTATTCATCCATTTTGGGTCATTTCTATTTGATCTAATTTCTTTATAAGGGATAAACGTTCTTTGAGCAGCATGTATAGTGTTCAGAAAACTGTCATATTGATAGCTCTCTTCGTTACCCCAGTCAACAAATGATAAGTGTTCTCTAAGCCCATCGTAATCTGCTAAGCGAAAATCTGGGACTTTTACTGAGTTATCCCTACTATCATACTTCCATTCAATGCTAAATGTAATTGATTTGTGGTCGCTAGCACCCAGTTCCTCTGAAATTTCTAAATTATTAACAAGGGATTCATTGGTTGCCAGAACTAAGTCAAGCAGGTTATTTCCCCTTGTAGGTTATGTCACAAACTGCTTCAAAAAACAATCCTGAACTACTTCTAAGAAGTCGTATGATTCTAAATTCCCAGTCAAGAAATTCCAATCAATACGACTAAAGTTAAAGTCTCCTAGAATTACTACATTATCGTGCCTTGTGGCCTTAACAATTTCCTCCCATAGTAGTCTCCCTTGGTCCCTATCTAAGTTTGGGGGACGGTATATCACTCCTAAAATCAGTTCTTCATGCCGCTCTGAAAATTCTATCCAAACAGACTCTGTATGTGTTACTTCAGACTTAATACCCGTTTTTATGTAACAGTTCAAGCGATCTCGGACATACAATGCCACCCCACCCCCCTTCCCGATACTTCTATCTACTTGGAACAATTTAAAACCCTGAATGTGACATTCCGCAGGCATGTCTCGACTTTTTGAATTAAACCACGTCTCAGTTAAGGCAAATACATCAATGTTACCTGCACTAGCAACTAATCTCAACTCGTCCATCTTATTCCTAGCACTACGGCTATTAGCATAATAAACACTGAAAGACTTTCCTTTCTCTTTACCCTTCCTGCTCATTTCTGTTTTTCTACTAAACCCATTACTGTCCTTATCACCCAATGTCACTGGCTTTTCAATATCTACCTCGTTCTGCTTATTACTAGTTCCCCTAGAACTCATACTATTACTACACTGGGACTTCACTGTTTTCCTGCCAAAACCCATACCACTAACTATTCCTAGTTTAAAGTCCTAACAGCTCCCTCCACTGCAGTTGCCGGTGCTCCCACCCCAGACCTAGATAAGTGAACCCCATCCCTGGCATACATGTCATTTCTGCCATAGAAGAGGTCCCAGTTGTCAATGAATGTTACCGCATTTTCCTTACAGTATTTGTCCAGCCAGCAATTGACACAAATTGCCCTGGACAACCATTCATTTCCAACTCCTCTCCTTGGCAAAATACCACATATGACAGGGTTCCCACCCTTCCTCCTAATTATTTCTATTGCTGACCTATACCTGCTAATCAGGTCTTCACTCCTACATCTGCCAACATCGTTGCCTCCAGCACTGAGACAGATAATAGGATTGCTCCCATTACCTCTCATGATGTCATCCAGACGGCTAACAATATCCTCCATCCCAGCCCCAGGAAAGCAAACTCTCTGTCTCCTACTCCTGTCCTTCAAGCAGAACGCCCTATCCATATACCTAACTTGGCTATCCCCAACAACAATAATATTCTTACCTTCCTTGGTGTCGTTCGTCGTGACGTTCCAAGTAGTCGACTCACATTTGTCGGGTAGCACTGAGAATGTATTAGA
The DNA here is from genome assembly GCF_038502225.1 of Cherax quadricarinatus. Taxonomy (NCBI): domain Eukaryota; kingdom Metazoa; phylum Arthropoda; class Malacostraca; order Decapoda; family Parastacidae; genus Cherax; species Cherax quadricarinatus. The sequence continues at coordinate 33,658,800 of NC_091322.1, read as the reverse complement.
TGTTTCCACAACAGTTTCCACGGCAGTCTCTTTCTTCATCGTTTCTAAATTTCCATTCGTCTTCTTGATCGTCAACTTCGTTCCCTGCTGTCCAGCCACTGACCAGTTTCCTTTCTTGACCTGAGGACTCAAAACAGGAGGACTACTACGAATCTTCTTGTTTTCCTAGGTAAGTCGCCGAATCTCCATCTTCGCCATCCTCAATTCTTCCTTAAGCTGTTGGTAAAGTTCTCGATGGAGGGCATCTTGCTTCAATTCGTAGAGACCGCGCAAACAGGTCTTCACACCTCTCTCCTCCCCTAGCATCACTCCCATCACCCCTCCCCTAGCATCACTCCTATCAACCCTCCCCTCCCCTAGCATCACTCCTATCAACCCTCCCCTCCCCTAGCATCACTCCCATCACTCCACCTCTCCCTTAACATCACTCTTCTCACACATCACTCCGTCTCTCTCGTCAGAGGCATTTTTCTCATTCCTCATATCCCAGTCAGCGTGAGACATCAGCCACATCTCAGTCAGTGTGAGGCATCAGTCACATCCCAGTCAGTGTGAGACATCAGCCACATCTCAGTCAGTGTGAGACATCAGCCACATCTCAGTCAGTGTGAGGCATCAGTCACATCCCAGTCAGTGTGAGACATCAGTCACATCCCAGTCACTGTGAGACATCAGTCACATCCCAGTCAGTGTGAGACATCATTCACATCAAAGTCAGTGTGAGGCATCAGTCACATCTCAGTCAGTGTGAGACATCAGACACATCCCAGTCAGTGTGAGGCATCAGTCCATCCCAGTCAGTGTGAGGCATCAGTCACATCCCAGTCAATGTGAGACATCAGTCACATCTCAGTCAGTGTGAGGCATCAGTCACATCCCAGTCAGTGTGAGGCATCAGTCACATCCCAGTCAGTGTGAGACATCAGTCACATCTCAGTCAGTGTGAGACATCAGACACATGTGTCTCGCTGAGTCAGTTAGTAATGATGATCATGAGGCACATAAAAATTATGGGTTAAAAGGTTTGCAGGTCATGGATTCATTGGTGTAAGATCATGGTTCATACGTGTTAGATCGTGGGATCATATGTGTAAGATCAGGGGTTCAAAGGTATAAGATCATGGGTTTACAAGTGTAAGATCATGGTTTACAGGTGTAAGATCATGGGTTTACAGGTGTAAGATTATGGGTTTACAGGTGTAAGATCATGGGTTTACAGGTGTAAGATCATGAGTTTACAGGTGTAAGATCATGGGTTAACAGGTGTAAGATCATGGGTACACAGAAATGAGGTTAACAGGGAACATTAACAGTCAGCTGAACAATAATGAAGTCACCCACTTATTCTCCAGCAACACTGTTTATAGTGATGACAGTCACCACCGTAGGTACACTGTTGTCTACTAGTCACCACTGTAGGTACACTGTTGTCTACTAGTCACCACTGTAGGTACACTGTTGTCTACTACAGTCACCACTGTAGGTACACTGTTGTCTACTAGTCACCACTGTAGGTACACTGTTGTCTACTAGTCACCACTGTAGGTACACTGTTGTCTACTACAGTCACCACTGTAGGTACACTGTTGTCTACTAGTCACCACTGTAGGTACACTGTTGTCTACTACAGTCACCACTGTAGGTACACTGTTGTCTACTAGTCACCACTGTAGGTACACTGTTGTCTACTACAGTCACCACTGTAGGTGCACTGTTGTCTACTAGTCACCACTGTAGGTACACTGTTGTCTACTAGTCACCACTGTAGGTACACTGTTGTCTACAAGTCTGAGATGGGAGACTTCGGTAGTGTCTGCCTTAGCTGGGAGACATCAGTAGTGTCTGCCTGAGCTGGGAGACTTCGGTAGTGTCTGCCTGAGCTGGGAGACTTCGGTAGTGTCTGCCTGAGCTGGGAGACTTCGGTAGTGTCTGCGTGAGCTGAGAAACGTCAGTATCCCAGCAAGGGGTTCATCAGCACGGAAGCTGGACTTACTATCACTTGGGAATTACCATCTCTCAGGACAGCTTGTCCCATACAGAAGAGGGATTTTTAAAAAGGTAACTCCAAGGAGATTCGGGGTATAGGGAGATAGGTGTGACAGAGGGTAAATGGAAAGAGGTAAATGGATGGAGGGAAGGAGGGGGTAGATTAAGGGTGACCAAGAGTGCTAGTGGCACCAACAACTGTACACAGAGCACCAACAACTGTACACAGAGCACTAACAACTCTGATATTTGCCGGTCCCAGACCAAGCTCCCCCTGTAAGTCTGATAGTCAAAATGTTGGTGCTCGCCGGTCCCAGACCATGCTCTTCTGTTAAGTCTGATTAGTCAGACTATTGGTGCTTACTGCATGCATGGACACAGCTCAGCAGACGTAAAGACTGCAACTGATTCAGTGAACTTTGACAGTAATCTGCGCCTCTTACCAGCTACCTCATACTTCTCAACTATATATATTTTCCTCAAAATATTCTTATCAAATAACCATAAACATTTACCTCAAAACAGACCACTCGTCACTATCTAAAAAAAAAAGAAAAGAAAAATATTCACTTAAAACTCACCCCAAGTGGTCGAGTTACTTAGCTTCTCTTGCCCTCTCTCTCTTCCTGTCTACCCACAACCTTTCTTACCTCTCTCTTCCTGTCTACCCACAACCTTTCTTACCTCTCTCTTCCTGTCTACCCACAACCTTTCTTACCTCTCTCTTCCTGTCTACCCACAACCTTTCTTACCTCTCTCTTCCTGTCTACCCACAACCTTTCTTACCTCTCTCTTCCTGTCTACCCACAACCTTTCTTACCTCTCTCTTCCTGTCTACCCACAACCTTTCTTACCTCTCTCTTCCTGTCTACCCACAACCTTTCTTACCTCTCTCTTCCTGTCTACCCACAACCTTTCTTACCTCTCTCTTCCTGTCTACCCACAACCTTTCTTACCTCTCTCTTCCTGTCTACCCACAACCTTTCTTACCTCTCTCTTCCTGTCTACCCACAACCTTTCTTACCTCTCTCTTCCTGTCTACCCACAACCTTTCTTACCTCTCTCTTCCTGTCTACCTACAACCTTTCTTACCTCTTCCTGTCAACCCACAACCTTTCTTACCTCTCTCTTCCTGTCTACCCACAACATTTCTTACCTCTCATCCTGTCTACCCACAACCTTTCTTACCTCTCTCTTCCTGTCTACCCACAACCATTCTTACCTCTCTCTTCCTGTCTACCTACAACCTTTCTATCTCTACCCACTTCCTGTCTACCCACAACCTTCTCCTCTCTCTTCCTGTCTACCTCTTACCTCTTCCTGTCTACCCACAACCTTCTCCACCTCTCTCTTCCTGTCTACCCACAACATTTGTTACCTCTCTCTTCCTGTCTACCCACAACATTTGTTACCTCTCTCTTCCTGTCTACCCACAACCTTTCTTACCTCTCTCTTCCTGTCAGCCCGCAACACGTCTTACCTCTCTCTTCCTGTCTACCCACAACCTTTCTTACCTCTCTCTTCCTGTCTACCCACAACCTTTCTTACCTCTCTCTTCCTGTCTACCCACAACCTTTCTTACCTCTCTCTTCCTGTCTACCCACAACCTTTCTTACCTCTCTCTTCCTGTCTACCCACAACCTTTCTTACCTCTCTCTTCCTGTCTACCCACAACCTTTCTTACCTCTCTCTTCCTGTCTACCCACAACCTTTCTCCACCTCTCTCTTCCTGTCTACCCACAACCTTCTTACCTCTCTCTTCCTGTCTACCCACAACCTTCTTACCTCTCTCTTCCTGTCTACCCACAACCTTCTTACCTCTCTCTTCCTGTCTACCCACAACCTTCTTACCTCTCTCTTCCTGTCTACCCACAACCTTCTTACCTCTCTCTTCCTGTCTACCCACAACCTTCTTACCTCTCTCTTCCTGTCTACCCACAACCTTCTCCTCTCTCTTCCTGTCTACCTCTCCTCTCTCTTCCTGTCTACCCACAACCTTCTCCTCTTCCTGTCTACCTCTATCTTCCTGTCTACCCACAACCTTCTCCACCTCTCTCTTCCTGTCTACCCACAACCTTCTCTACCTCTCTCTTCCTGTCTACCCACAACCTTCTCTACCTCTCTCTTCCTGTCTACCCACAACCTTCTCCACCTCTCTCTTCCTGTCTACCCACAACCTTCTCCACCTCTCTCTTCCTGTCTACCCACAACCTTCTCTACCTCTCTCTTCCTGTCTACCCACAACCTTCTCCACCTCTCTCTTCCTGTCTACCCACAACCTTTCTTACCTCTCTCTTCCTGTCTACCCACAACCTTTCTACCTCTCTCTTCCTGTCTACCCACAACCTTCTTACCTCTCTCTTCCTGTCTACCCACAACCTCTACCTCTTCTTCTGTCTACCCACAACCTTCTCTTACCTCTCTCTTCCTGTCTACCCACAACCTTCTCTTACCTCTCTCTTCCTGTCTACCCACAACCTTTCCACCTCTCTCTTCCTGTCTACCCACAACCTTCTCTACCTCTCTCTTCCTGTCTACCCACAACATTCTCCACCTCTACCTCTCTCTGTCTACTGTCTACCCACAACCTTCTCCACCTCTCTCTTCCTGTCTACCCACAACCTTCTCCACCTCTCTCTTCCTGTCTACCCACAACCTTCTCCACCTCTATCTTCCTGTCTACCCACAACCTTCTCCACCTCTCTCTTCCTGTCTACCCACAACCTTCTCCACCTCTCTCTTCCTGTCTACCCACAACCTTCTCCACCTCTATCTTCCTGTCTACCCACAACCTTCTCCACCTCTCTCTTCCTGTCTACCTCTCTCTTCCTGTCTACCCACAACCTTCTCTACCTCTCTCTTCCTGTCTACCCACAACCTTTCTTACCTCTCTCTTCCTGTCTACCCACAACCTTTCTTACCTCTCTCTTCCTGTCTACCCACAACCTTTCTTACCTCTCTCTTCCTGTGTACCCACAACCTTTCTCCACCTCTCTCTTCCTGTCTACCCACAACCTTCTTACCTCTCTCTTCCTGTCTACCCACAACCTTCCCTACCTCTCTCTTCCCGTCTACCCACAACCTTCCCTACCTCTCTCTTCCTGTCTACCCACAACCTTCTCTACCTCTCTCTTCCTGTCTACCCACAACCTTCTCTACCTCTCTCTTCCTGTCTACCCACAACCTTCTCTACCTCTCTTTCTGTCTACCCACAACCTTCTCTACCTCTCTCTTCCTGTCTACCCACAACCTTTCTTACCTCTCTCTTCCTGTCTACCCACAACCTTCTTACCTCTCTATTCCCGTCAACCCACAACTTTTCTTAGTCCTCTCTTCCTGTCTACCCACAACCTTCTCTACCTCTCTCTTCCTGTCTACCCACAACCTTCTCTACCTCTCTCTTCCTGTCTACCCACAACCTTCTCTACCTCTCTCTTCCTGTCTACCCACAACCTTCTCTACCTCTCTCTTCCTATCTACCCACAACCTTCTCTACCTCTCTCTTTCTGTCTACCCACAACCTTCTCTACCTCTCTCTTCCTGTCTACCCACAACCTTCTCTACCTCTCTCTTCCTGTCTACCCACAACCTTCTCTACCTCTCTCTTCCTGTCTACCCACAACCTTCTCTACCTCTCTCTTCCTGTCTACCCACAACCTTCCCTACCTCTATCTTCCTGTCTACCCACAACCTTCCCTACCTCTATCTTCCTGTCTACCCACAACCTTCTCTACCTCTATCTTCCTGTCTACCCACAACCTTCTCTACCTCTCTTCTTGTCTACCCACAACCTTCCCTACCTCTATCTTCCTGTCTACCCACAACCTTCTCTACCTCTCTCTTCTTGTCTACCTCTCTCTTCTTCTGTCTACCCACAACCTTCCCTACCTCTATCTTCCTGTCTACCCACAACCTTCTCTACCTCCCTCTTTGTCCACCCACAACCATTCTTACCTCCCTCCCTGTCCACCCACAACCATTCTTACCTCCCTCCCTGTCCACCCACAACCATTCTTACCTCCCTCCCTGTCCACCCACAACCATTCTTACCTCCCTCCCTGTCCACCCACAACCATTCTTACCTCCCTCCCTGTCCACCCACAACCTTTCTTACCTCTCTCTTCCTGTCTACCCACAACCTTTCTTACCACTATTTCTGTCTACCCACATTTCTTACCACTTTCTTCCTGTCTACTTACAACCATTCTTACCTCTCTCATCCTGTCTACCCACAACCTTTCTTATCACTTTCTTCCTGTCTATCCACAACCTTTCTTACTTCTCATCCTGTCTCTCCAAAAACCTTTCTTGTCACTGTTCCTGTTTACCCACAACCTTTCTTACCACTCTCTTCCTGTCTACCCACAATCTTTCTCACCACTTTCTCTTTTTTGTCTACCCACAATGTGTTGTCAATACTCGCTTCTACCCTAGTATTTTTGCCTCCTTAGTCTTGCTATCTCTATTATAGCCTTAAAAATAATTACACGTAATATTGCTACCAAGTCTCCAGTCGCTCATTCAGGTAAGTCCTCCAGTCTTATTAAATTCGTATGAATTAGCTTTGTTAGGTTTAAAGCCTATTGTCTGCATGTTGGGGGGTCAGACTGCAATTAACCTATATACCTGTAGAGGGTTTCGGGGGTCAACGCCCCCGCGGCCCGGTCTGTGACCAGGCCTCATGGATGTTAACAATCAATTCTACTTTAATAGCCTACATAGGATTGGTTGGTTAATTGTGTTTAAAGCCTATCGAATGTTGAAAGTGTCATTATGATTACTTTTAAACTGTTCACCACCAGTCACCCCTCAAGGAAGGTTCCTTGATGTTGGTGAGGGGCTCTTGATTTAGGGAATTGGATCTGTGCTCCAGTTCCCCGAATTAAGCCTGAATGCCTTCCACATCCCCCCCCCCCAGGCGCTGTATAATTCTCCGGGTTTAGCGCTTCCCCCTTGATTATAATAATAATAATCACCACCAGTCAAATATACTGGAATCTTTAAACTCGGGATTATGGTAAACTGGCAGTGTACGATGAAAGACGTACACCTCTCGGTGTACATATTCTTGCTGCCGTATGGTATATAGGGAGTAAACTCTAAGTGTATATACACAGAAATGCACCTATCAGTGTATATATACACATATTTCTATATATACGTAAGTATACATTATTAATACACAGTTTTCAGTAAATATACACTTCAGTGTATATACACAGATCTGGTTATTTATATTTATCAGTCTCAGTGTACATAACACTAAGATCAGAATTCTCGGTGTATATACAGATACACAGTTGCTGGTGTATATATACTAATGGGTACAACTCTCGATGTATATACACTGAGATACGCAGCTCTGGGTGTATTACTATGCTCGGAGATATATTTTAAACATTAAGGCGTGTGAGTAGCGTGTAGGTTGCAAAAGAAGACAACAATGTATTGGGTATTTTCTTGTTATATTAAATATCTCATTTCGCTATATTATTGGTTAATATTTTGTTAAGCAATAATACAATTATCAATATTGTTCATATCAATAGGGGGTTGAAAGCCTATCAACTGCGCTATGGTCACTAAGGCTGCACGGTGACCTTTTCACCACCAGACGAGAATATTTCAATCCCTAAAATAAGGGATTAAATTCTTAACGTATATACGTTGAGAGAGATAACGTCTCGGTGTATTTATCCTGCCCTTATCATCATCAGTGCTAAAAATAGTTAGAGAGGAAGAGAGGAGGAAGGAGGACTGAAAGAAGTGAATGGAGAAAAATAGGAAAGACGAAGAGAAGATTGGTGGAAGAGAAAGATAAGTAAATAAGAAATGGAGAGAAGAGAAAAGTGCGCTTTTATTTGGATTATTAAAACGGAGGTTTAGTAACCTCGGAAGGTCAATCAATATGGCTTAATTTCCAATGGCGCCCTTTGATTCTGTCTCCCAGGATGCATCCCATCACAGTCATCTAACACCAGATATCTACTTACTGGTAGGTGAACACAGGCAACAGCTGTAAGGACAGACCAAGTGTTCCACTCGTCCAGGACTCGAACCGGGTCCTTTAGATGAAGCAGAAGGCGTTACCACTTGAGCCACGAGGGGAGAGGAAGGGAGGTAAGGAAGATGGAGGGAGGGAGGAAAGAAGTATAAAAGGAAGTTGAGAAAAGAAAAGAGAATTAAGGAATAGGATCATTAGTGAGGGTGGCAGGAGACATCATTGGCTAGGATGTGGAACACAGTATTTCTACACATGGGGGAAGGCGATAAACCCACATGAATCATACAACCACTGGAGGAATAGAAGGCAATCGGTTCGAACGAAGAGGGAGATCAAGTTAACTTCCTTGGATCAAGAGCCCCTCACACGCACACGCATATACAACAGGCCTAGTGTCTAAGTGACATGTGCCTAGGACAAAATGGTAACTAACTAACTTCTCCCTTGAAAGGAGGTACGTATTATAAATGTGGCAACACTGTTACTGTTCCGTCATGTTGCCAACCACACACCTTCTAATATTTCATGCAATATTGCTAGTGTTGGTGTGTATTTATGGCATACCCACGCCGGTGTATGATGCCCATGGCTTACCATATCCTTCTAACCAGGAGCGAGGAAGTGTGTACACGGTCACCCCACCAGGTGCTAGCCTCGCTCTATGGATCTCACCTCACCATCTAAAGTCATGCCACTAGGTTCCTTTGTGTAATTAGCTAGTTTTTGTAATGCCTTAGTTTCTTAATTACTCATTTGTGGTCACAGACAAGGCTAAGCTACAAATGTTACGATTTTTTTTTTTTGGGGGGGGGTAATTTTTTCAATATTGCACACAACCTGGAATTTGTGCTAACTCTATCTCTCTCTATTTAAAAGAAATATTAACTAACATTCCTGTGATTCATCTGTAATTTATTATTTTAACAACAATAATATCGTTATTTTCAACTAACGTAGGCAGCAATATTTTAACAGTGTTGCAAAGTGTTGCATATGTGTTCATTTACTTGTCGGTTTTATAACCATTAATATAGAACACTTTCAGGCACTTGCTGAACAAGGCTGACGTTCAGTGTGTACACACGTTCTCTCAGTGTACACACGTTCTCTCAGTGTACACACGTTCTCTCAGTGTACACACGTTCCCTCAGTGTACACACGTTCTCTCAGTGTACACGTTCTCTCAGTGTACACACGTTCCCTCAGTGTACACACGTTCTCTGTGTACACACGTTCCCTCTGCAGAGGTTCCCTGTGTGCATATACGTTCCGTGTGCACACGTTGTCTCAATGTATAAGTTTCATGTGAGTACACACGTTCCCTGTGTGGCGTACACACGTTCCATTAGTGGTGTACTAGAGGTTCTCTCAGAAACTTATACAGCAGTGCACCGTCACATTACAAGGGTAGAGTGCACCATCACAGTACAGTGGTAGTGCACCATCACAGTACAGTGGTAGTGCACCATCACAGTACAGTGGCAAAGTGCACCATCACAGTACAGTGGTAGAGTGCACTATCACAGTACAATGGAAGAGTGCACCATCACAGTACAGTGGTAGAGTGCACCATCACTGTACAATGGAAGAGTGCGCCATCACAGGACAGTGAGAGTGCACCATCACAGGACAGGACAGTGGTAGTGCACCATCACAGTACAATGGCAGTGCACCATCACAGGACAGTGACAGTGTACCATCACAGTACAGTGAACCATCACAGTCCAGTGAACCATCACAGGACAGTGAACCATCACAGTACAGTGAACCATCACAGGACAGTGAACCATCACAGTACAGTGAACCATCACAGTACAGTGAACCGTCACAGTACAGTGAACCGTCACAGGATAGTGAACCATCACAGTACAGTGAACCATCACAGTACAGTGCACCATCACAGTACAGTGAACCATCACAGTACAGTGTACCATCACAGTACAGTGAACCATCACAGTCCAGTGAACCATCACAGGACAGTGAACCATCACAGTACAGTGAACCATCACAGGACAGTGAACCATCACAGTACAGTGAACCATCACAGTACAGTGAACCGTCACAGTACAGTGAACCGTCACAGGATAGTGAACCATCACAGTACAGTGAACCATCACAGTACAGTGCACCATCACAGTACAGTGAACCATCACAGGACAGTGAACCATCACAGTACAGTGCACCATCACAGTACAGTGAACCATCACAGGACAGTGAACCATCACAGTACAGTGCACCATCACAGTACAGTGAACCATCACAGTACAGTGAACCATCACAGTACAGTGATAAAGTGCAAGACTAACACACAACTGGATTTCTGGTTTCAGTCCTGTCCATTCCTTGAAAGATGCTCCGGTATTATTATAATTTTCATCCAGCATCAATATTGGCTAAGAATGGAACGGAGCTGCATGTACCAAATGTAATATTCGTAGCGAGGATTTGGCTAAATAATAATGTATTAGACAGGGGCACCTGCGGACATCACCTGGAATAAAGTTGATGAATAAAAGGCTTAAAACACTTGCGTATCTTTAATTTGGAGACGTTTCGCCAGTACAGTGAATTACTGCTGGAAACAAAAGGAGATACACATGTCTCGTTTATCTACATTTCGAGTTTACATACCATTAATATATAATGGAATACGGTTGTCATATTCACTATAGCAGTGACAGTAGAGTGGTAGAACACAAGACTAACACATGTGTGGTCTCGTGTTGGAACTCCGCCTATTCCTTGACAAAGGTTCCCTCAGCGTTTACACTAATAATAGCCTACAGCTGTAAAAATGCCAATGTATCTTTGCTCTCCACACTTGTTAATGTTATTTTTATTTGTAATGGCTTTTACCCAGACACATCTATTGATTTGTAATTATAAATTCAGTTAACTAGAGATCTTTCCACACAAATAAGTTATTATTATTATTATTATTATCATCATCATCACATGGAACGCTAAACCCGCAGAGGGTCATACAGCGTTTCAAGAATTGGATATTCAAATTTGATCCAGGGAAGAAGGGAAAGAAAGCTTAAATTCTGTGAAGAAAGAACCCTTCACTAGTATCAAGGTATTTCCTTTGAAGGGACTACAAAACTTAAGAAATATACGAACTAGAGTGTATCAACAACGTTGTTAAACAGTCTTGCCACATTCATTCATACCCCGGAAATAAGCACTTGTGCAGCTTTCTCTGGCTTTAATAACATGCGGGAGGCGCTGTCTGTAGGATTTCAATAGGCTAATCAGCTTCAAAGGAAGGATATTCCAGCCTTCCTCCGTGCAGAACATCTCTGGCTCTTTCAGGTTACGTGACTTGAAGTAGTTGACCATTTTTTTTTTTTTGTTTATGCCACAATTTTTTTTTAACAGAGGTTGTATATCGTGATGATCAATGAAGAACGCTCTATTAACTCAGTTATTAGCTGAATTTGACTTTAGGAGTCAGGGTCATATAGAATATTTTAAACTTTCCAAGTTCATTTGTTTGACTGACATTTTCAGGGAGAGAACACAGTAGCCAAGGTAAATAAGATAAAGTTCCCAGTGATAGTTGGTGTAGAAGGAACTTCTGTATGCCACGAAGAGTTACGGTCAAGGCCAAATATATGAAAATAATATATCTGACTGAAAAGTCTTTTATTCTGATCGTAAATAGACTAAAACCTTATCTGACCCTACATACGACCATTTTATATGATCCTAAACGAAACCTTTTTTATGGACAGAAAGGGGGTTCGAATTTTGACTCCTTTTTTGTTTATTCTCTCAAACAAGTATACGTCCAGGCATTTATACAGGAATTTGGAAGTTTGAGCGTCGATTGTTGAGTTTACACCAGTTCTCCCAACGAGGAATATGTATTCAAAGTGAAGAATTTAAATAAAGAACCAAGAGAGGTTGGAGTGCCAGCAATGCGGGTAAGATGAAGACTCCTTCCCCGAGTTGAGAATATCAAGGTTACTTGAGGGAGAGCGAGAGAGAGAGAGAGAGAGAGAGAGAGAGAGAGAGAGAGAGAGAGAGAGAGAGAGAGAGAGAGAGAGAGAGAGAGAGAGAGAGAGAGAGAGAGAGAGAGAGAGAGAGAGAAAGAGAAAGAGAAAGAGAAAGAGAAAGAGAAAGAGAAAGAGAGAGAGAGAGAGAGAGAGAGAGAGAGAGAGAGAGAGACGCAACACTTCAACCCAGGTCACGTAAGTATTCACAACCCGTTCCACTAACGCAAACCTGGAATACTCTCAGCAGTGAGAGCTACGGGGTACCCCAGCATTTAGGTAATGGTAGGGGTGTAAAGGGGTTGTAATCAGGTTTAATCCGAGGATGAGGAAGATAGCTCTATATCCTTGGATCAAGCACCCTGTGCTCGCATCAAGATACCCCCCCCCCCTCCTTGAAGATGGCGGGTGAGTACAGGTGACGGTGAGGCAACACCCAGCCTTGCCCCTGGTATTATTTACTACACACTTGCGACTGCTACCTGCTGCTCTACTTCGGAAATTTATACATGACTGGCGTCACATGTAGTGTTATAATAGGCTGTCAGCTCTCTAGTATATGTAGTCACAGTATTCTTGTAGCCTCTTACAATCACAACGTAAACTAAAACAATATATTAACTTTTCATAAATGATACAAGAATCAGTTATTTTCAAGATTATTATTAGGTGACTCGGCGATGTTATAAGACTATGAGAGCTCAACTCATCTTCGGTTACGCCATTCGTACGGATTGCAGCGCGTCAGGTTTTAAACGAGTGCAGCCGGCTTCAAAATGAGACGTAAGACAGGATTCAGGTCAAAGCTGTAGCATACACACTGACAACAATAACTAAACACTACGCTGCAGAATTCATAACCATAATGTCCCCAAAACATGTACACCGTCACACTTCACCAACTTAGCAGATTCTTAATATTTATTATGACAAATTCTGCCTCAGATCATTTCAAGGCCCAACCCTATCTAATTTATTTATTTATTTATTTATTTATTTATTTATTTATTTAGAAATTTAGCATACATACAGAGGTACAAAAAATACAGGTAAGAGCAGCATGCCAAAGCCACTTATATGCATAGCATTATGGGCTGGCTTACAATTAACTTAAGATTAACTAAGCAATGATGAAATCAGTGATAAGACATTAGTGTAAACAGATAACTATAAAATACAAATGAGTATTACAAAGACAGGTCATATGGTTGTATGCATTGCTGTTCATTCAGTAGAATGGAGTATTCTGTTAGGTAGTGTATTTAAAAAAATAACAAAGTTAGGTTTAACATTTCTGTGATACAATTGTGAGTAACATTTAGGATATACAATTTATATGGTTCAGTTATTCAGTATTTATTTGGTTTTGAGTGAGTAAGTGAACTTTGAGAAGAGACTTGAATTTATAAACAGGTAGTGTTTCTTTTATATTTACAGGTAATGAATTCCAGATTTTAGGGCCTTTTTATGTGCATTGAGTTTTTGCATAGCGTGAGATGGACACGAGGAACATCAAAGAGTGATCTGTGCCTTGTATTATGGTCATGTGTTCTGTTGAGGTTGGCAAGGAGATGTTTGAGGGGAGGGTTAATATCAGAGTTAAGTGTTCTACAACCTTACTGGAGTCTACCTGGAGGATGTTTCGGGGGTCGACGCCCCTGCGGCCCGGCCCGTGACCAGGCTCCCACCCACGACAGTCGCTTCAACATACATGAAAATCACAGCCCATCCTCCTGAGCAACAGCTATAATTCCGACATTATAAACAGTCAGTTTTCTCACATAGAAGTTTTTGCCATCTCTCTTTAGAAGCAAATTTCACGTTTAGCTTTGTTGTCTATCGATCAAAATTAATGAAATATGACATACAACAACGCTACTGTATGAAACTAATGCGGGAGTAAAAATGGGACAGACCAAGCACCTACCGTCTTTTGCTTGTTATCGCCTGATTAAAATTACATTTATTGGTATTTAGTTACCTGGAGTTTACCTGGAGAGAGTTCCGGGGGTCAACGCCCCCGCGGCCCGGTCTGTGACCAGGCCTCCTGGTGGATCAGAGCCTGATCAACCAGGCTGTTGCTGCTGGCTGCACGCAAACCAACGTACGAGCCACAGCCCGGCTGGTCAGGAACCGACTTTAGGTGCTTGTCCAGTGCCAGCTTGAAGACTGCCAGGGGTCTGTTGGTAATCCCCCTTATGTATGCTGGGAGGCAGTTGAACAGTCTCGGGCCCCTGACACTTATTGTATGGTCTCTTAACATGCTAGTGACACCCCTGCTTTTCATTGGGGGGATATTGCATCGTCTGCCAAGTCTTTTGCTTTCGTAGTGAGTGATTTTCGTGTGCAAGTTCGGTACTAGTCCCTCTAGGATTTTCCAGGTGTATATAATCATGTATCTCTCCCGCCTGCGTTCCAGGGAATACAAGTTTAGGAACCTCAATCGCTCCCAGTAATTGAGGTGTTTTATCTCCGTTATGCGCGCCGTGAAGGTTCTCTGTACATTTTCTAGGTCAGCAATTTCACCTGCCTTGAAAGGTGCTGTTAGTGTGCAGCAATATTCCAGCCTAGATAGAACAAGTGACCTGAAGAGTGTCATCATGGGCTTTGCCTCTCAAGTTTTGAAGGTTCTCATTATCCATCATCTCATTTTTCTAGCAGATGCGATTGATACAATGTTATGGTCCTTGAAGGTAAGATCCTCCGACATGATCACTCCCAGGTCTTTGACGTTGGTGTTTCGCTCTATTTTGTGGCCAGAATTTGTTTTGTACTCTGATGAAGATTTAATTTCCTCATGTTTACCATATCTTGGTAACTGAAATTTCTCATCGTTGAACTTCATATTGTTTTCTGCAGCCCACTGAAAGATTTGGTTGATGTCCGCCTGGAGCCTTGCAGTGTCTGAATTGGAAGACACTGTCATGCAGATTCGGGTGTCATCTGCAAAGGAAGACACGGTGCTGTGGCTGACATCCTTGTCTATGTCAGCTATGAGGATGAGGGACAAGATGGGAGAGAGTACTGTGCCTTGTGGAACAGAGCTTTTCACCGTAGCTGCCTCGGACTTTACTCTGTTGACTACTACTCTCTGTGTTCTGTTAGTGAGGAAATTATAGATCCATCGACCGACTTTTCCTGTTATTCCTTTAGCACGCATTTTGTGCGCTATTACGCCATGGTCACACTTGTCGAAGGCTTTTGCAAAGTCTGTATATATTACATCTGCATTCTTTTTGTCTTCTAGTGCATCTAGGACCTTGTTGTAGTGATCCAATAATCGAGACAGACAGGAGCGACCTGTTCTAAACCCATGTTGCCCTGGGTTGTGTAACTGATGGGTTTCTAGATGGGTGGTGATCTTGCTTCTTAGGACCCTTTCAAATATTTTTATGATATGGGATGTTAGTACTATCGGTCTGTAGTTCTTTGCTGTTGCTTTACTGCCCCCTTTGTGAAGTGGGGCTATGTCTGTTGTTTTTAGTAACTGTGGGACGACCCCCGTGTCCCTGCTCCCTCTCCATAGGATGGTAAAGGCTCGTGATAGGGGCTTCTTGCAGTTCTTGATGAACACGGAGTTCCATGAGTCTGGCCCTGGGGCAGAGTGCATGGACATGTCATTTATCGCCTGTTCGAAGTCATTTGGCGTCAGGATAACATCGGACAGGCTTGTGTTAACCAAATTCTGTGGCTCTCTCATAAAAAATTCATTTTGATCTTCGACTCTGTCTGGTTAGCGGCTTGCTAAAAACTGAGTCATACTGGGACTTGAGTAGCTCACTCATTTCCTTGCTGTCATCTGTGTAGGACCCATCTTGTTTAAGTAGGGACCCAATACTGGACGTTGTTCTCGACTTTGATTTGGCATAGAAGAAGAAATACTTTGTGTTTTTTTCGATTTCATTTATGGATTTTAGTTCTTCCCGCGATTCCTGACTCCTATAAGATTCCTTTAGCTTAAGTTCGATGCTTGCTATTTCTCTGACCAGTGTCTCCCTACGCATTTCAGATATATTGACCTCTTTTAGCCGCTCTGTTATTCTTTTCCGTCGCCTGTAAAGAGAGCGCCTGTCTCTTTCTATTTTACATCTACTCCTCCTTTTTCTTAGAGGAATAAGCCTTGTGCATACATCGAGTGCCACCAAGTTAATCTGTTCTAGGCATAAGTTGGGGTCTGTGTTGCTTAGTATATCTTCCCAGCTTATATCGGTTAGGACTTGGTTTACTTGGTCCCACTTTATGTTTTTTTTATTGAAGTTGAATTTGGTGAATGCTCCCTCGTGACTAGTCTCATTATGTCGGTCTGGGGCTCTGCGCATACATGTCTGAACCTCAATTATGTTGTGATCTGAGTATATTGTTTTTGATATGGTGACATTTCTTATCAGATCATCATTGTTAGTGAAGATGAGGTCTAGTGTATTCTCCAGTCTAGTAGGCTCTATTATTTGCTGGTTTAAATTGAATTTTGTGCAGAGATTTAAAAGCTCGTGTGAGTGTGAGTTTTCATCAGAGCTGCCTCCTGGTGTTATTACTGCAACAATATTATTTGCTATATTCCTCCATTTTAGGTGCCTTAAGTTGAAATCCCCCAGGAGCAAGATGTTGGGTGCAGGAGCTGGAAGATTTTCCAGACAGTGGTAAATTTTTAACAGCTGTTCCTGGAATTGCTGGGATGTTGCATGTTATAATTGGGTAATTTTAATTGTTAGACGAGACTCTAACCCAAGAAAACCTAACTTAATCAAACACAATTAAAAATTATATAAAACTGGATGGAAACTACCCATGAGTAGTCGAAATGAATAGCTGCTGGTGTGATCAAATTAAATCTGCCTGGCATAGAAGTCTATTCGGTATTATTAGTGTATTCTACCATGAAAAAAACGCTCCCGAATGGGAGGTAATCGGACTTAATCCGAGGAAGAGCAACAGTTCTGACTCACGAAATCGTAATGACACGATTGCGGGTTCAAATCCCGCCCGTGGTATGGTTTAAGAGTAACAGTTCCAATTACTTGAATCAAGAGTCCTTGGCCAGCATCAAGGCACCCCATATTCTTGAAGGTTGTACATGCTTGATCATTCAGCTTCTCGACGCACATCACAGGAAACCAATTGACCTTAACACAGGATAAAACCCCTGGCGTAACAGAAAAAAAAGTTGTGACGTAATGTTTCAGAGTTCTAAGCGCCTGCTCGTCTTCTGCTGGGTTCCAGGGATGAAAAATTTACTGGGAACCAGCAGCTTGTCAGTATAAACAAATTTATAAATAGATCAAGGAATATATACCAACAGAAGTATACATTTCTTTTGAGATTCAAGAATAAAGCATTCTTGCGTAAAGCGAACATGCGACATGCAGCTTTAACTACGTAACCTGTTCACCACCAAAGAAAAATACTTTAATCCCTAATATAGGGATCAAAGAGAGGCATGGATGTCTCAGTGTGTATATCCTGTGTTAGTCCAACATTGTTCATACTGTAGTAACCTTGTAAAGCGTCATGCTATCAGGGTAGCTGCACAGTGTGCTAGTTGCTAGTTTCGCTAAATTAAAATTGTACCTACTTATACACTAAGCTTTAATCTGCTTGTGTAGTTTTAATATTTCTTAAAATATGTTTTTCTCGTTATAACATGAACTTGGAAAATTGACTTCATAAGCAATAAATCGCCAGTATGAAAGAAATAACTGCCATCTATTTATTTTTTAAACAAAATAAAAAAATCGAGTCTTGAAAATAACTTGACGGAGACGATAATGAAACAGCAACGAACAAACAGCAACTTAATAGAGACAAGGAAGTGACTTGTCGACTAAACAAAGACTGCTGCAACAAAGCCCGGATGTTGAAGTAGTGTAGCAGGGGAAGGCACGCACGCACGCACGCACACGCACGCACACACACGCACGCACGCACACGCACGCACGCACACGCACGCACGCACGCACGCACGCACACTCGTGCACGCGAGTGAGCCAGTGAACACGTAGACTAAACGAAATATCCATACGTTGCAAATGTATCCATGTACTCATTACTGTACGATAAACGTCATGAGATTGGGTCCTTGTACTCATTATTATAAGGTACACATTATTAAAACGAACACAGAATTACAACATACACATTAAGTCACATTTTGAACAGAAAATGGAGGCAGCGTACCAACATCACTAGACACAGTTACTCATCATCTCACAGAGTATTTAGTTCTCTTCAGACCAACATTCATCCCTCAGTGTATTCAACCAACAATCAAAGTGGACGAAGTATCAAGAGATGAGATGTATACCGTTTCCTACGGAAGCAAGTGTTGAGAAGGTTGTTAATTTTAAAATTATATATTTGTAGAATATTAATAACTTTTAAAAAGGCTAGATGATGGTTATTAAAGGACATGAAAGAAGAATGTAAGAATGACCCAGACAGGATGACTATTTCCTCTACAGCAGTGAGATAACATTCTGAGGTGAATTATTATTGTTTAAAGTGAAGAATGAGTCATCAGCCCAAAAATAAACCTTTTACGAAAAATACCTCATATATATATATATATATATATATATATATATATATATATATATATATATATATATATATATATATATATATATATATATATATATATATACACGAGGTATTTTAGCGTAATAAACGCTTGCAATAATTCGAAATGTTTTTTGGAGACTCGAACCAAGGGCCCTAAAAAGGTTGCTTTGCAAACCCTTAACATACTTTAACTGCGGAATTTGTAGTGACCACGAACTGCAAGTAACGTACAGCGAAGTCAGCCATGACCTTAATCTTCCTCTGCCTCCCGGGGATTTCGTCAACCTTGATAACCTCTGTGTAATATTAACCACTTTTCTATCGACAACAGCCTCTTCAGACAAACATATGAGTATTGATCCCCCGATCAGCACTGTCTCTGCGAACTTATATATGGAGCACAAATTATTATTATAATCAAAAAGAAGCGCTAAGCCACAAGGGCTATACAGATATGGAGCACAAACAAGTTGAATTCTTCGCCACCATTATTCCTAGCAACATCACATGGCGCAAGGCAAAACTAAAATCGCCATAACAACCAGCACATGCATCAAAATCCTCAACAGGACTAAAGTGGAGAACCTTGAACAAGTCAACGCCTCAAATTTCAGTCATTCAATTTTATTGTATTGCTTGTTTGATCAGTTAGGGTTAAACCATATCGACTGCACGATTATCCTATCGAGTGGATGAGTGTCCCATGAACTGCACGATTGTCATTATTGAGCCTAGTGAAGTCGATAGGCTTTCAATCCTATTAACCAACCTAATATACTCATCACACAGGATGGGTCTTCATACGATGGTTTCGCCGGGAGTTCAACTTAAACCCTTCAAACAGAACTGTAGTTCCTTCACCACCACACAGGCAGCGGTCGAGACAGACTCCATACACAGCTTCAACAGTGGATGCGACAAGGCCCACGGGGCTAGAAATCGGCGATGCCAGTCAACAATTGTTATTTTATGTATATGGGAAAGCGCTAAACCCGCAAGGGGGTCACACAGACCCCCGGGCGAGTCAGATTTGATCTGATGAAGGTGATGGTACGTAGCTACAAATCCGTGCACCAAAATCCTCTCGCCACAGCACAATTCCTACACAGGTTGTAAACACTGAGTGTAAACATTGTTGGGTATAAACATTTTGTAAAAAATGTAAACACTGTTGAACACAAACATCGCTGGCTATAAATACTCTAGGTTGCCTACACATTAAGTTTATTTAGGCACAGCTACACATAAGTACAATTATCATATATAGTATAGTGTTGGTTGTCAACAGTGTACTTGTAAATATTTTTGGTTATGAACACTGCACTTGTAAATGTTGTATTTGTAAATATTACTGAGGGTATGTAAAAATTAATAGTTGTAAAATATTGGTTGTAAATATTATTGGTTTAAACGTTTGTAAATATTATTAGTTAGAAACATTGTTGGGTGTAAACATTAACAGTCAGAAATAGTGTTCCCTGTAAACATTACTAACTGTACACACCGAACATACAGATGTAAACATTATTAGTTGTAAATATTATTGGTTGTAAAAATTATTAGTTGTAATCATTGTTGGTTGAAAACATTCGTAGGTTAACACTTTTGGTTGTAAACACTGTAAGATGAAAATATTTAATGTACACATGGTAGAATTTAAACACTGTAACTGTAAACACTAAGTTTCAAACATTGAAGGTTGCAAGCTTTACTAAAACAAGTTCTCCCATTTTGTCTAAGTTTCCCAGTGGATGTTCAAGATTTCTGTGTACACTTTACATGTTCTTAATTACTTATATCACTTAACAATGTCTACTCGTATGTATCTTAATATCACTAACTTTTTCTCGTTCCTCAAAGTTCATCTCATATTGTTGTTAACACCCCTAAAAGGAATAATATATATATATATATATATATATATATATATATATATATATATATATATATATATATATATATATATATATATATATATATATACGGTCCTGGGCTCTCATGGCATATTTTTTAACACCTGTCGACCCTGTTCATCTAGCAGTAAATAGTTACTTAGGTGTTGGACAAATGTTGTGGGTGGCATCCTGGGGAGGGGTGGTATACATCAGATAGTGCTGGGTTTTGAAATAAGTTGAGGTGTATCAGTTCTCAACCTGTTAATACAACAGCTTAAAAAATCTTAACAGTATTATTTCTGATAAAGTATTAAGCAGGATGACGGCGTAATATGCGACAGATGAACCCGCATGCAAAGAATTAAATAAAAGAGAGGAAGAATGTACTATATATTTTAGCCTATAATTGAGGTCATCTTCAGCAGAAGAGGGAGGGCCCCAGTTGCTATTTCGAAATAAACAGTACCTCTGTCTACTGTTTTTTTTTCTACGTGTGGTTCATTTGTTCCTATGACCTAAGTTTATTATATGTTTATGTTTATATAACTTACTATGTATATTACTTACTTGTAGTTGCGTAACCGACGGCTGTTTATAATTCGATTCCAGACACTGAACTTGTTTTGAAAGCTGTCCTACGCTTCAAGTTCCCCAGGAAACGCAGAAAATGGGTCACTGGTATGAAATACCACACTTGATAATGTTGATTACTTGAGTTATAAATGACTGGTTATATTATCCGTGCACTCACAGTCAAGAGCTTATGAAAGAGGTTTTCACGTGATGAGGACTAGTCTATACCCTGGGTGTGAATGAGAGACTGTGAGCGTACTAGTGTGTGGCAGCGTATGTGCGTGTGAGTGCGTGTGTGTGTTGGCAGTGCCCGTGCAAATAGTGAGTAATAAGCTGCTAGCTTGACCCCGCCATACTGACGCACCAACCACTCTCATTATACCTCTTCGTTGATGAGTGCGTGTAGTGGTAAAGCTGTCAAAAGAGTACTTTATGTTGAGATAGTCGAAGTCATATTTAGGCCACCCATTAGTAGGTATGAAGAGCAAGTGACGCATAAGACGTGAGAATAAGACTCACAGTTTCTCTTGCTATGACGTCAGTAATGACGTCGCTGTAGCGACGTCACTATTGTGGTATTTCAACTTCCTGTGGACATGAATCAAACTTCGTGCGAGAACTCAACCAACTGAAGCCTCCCTGATTCACTCCCATTCTACAAGTATATCTTTGACCCAGGAAAGATGGGTAACGTCTAGTATACAAGTATGATCCCACCATACCATTTAGTACGTAAATAAAGAGGTTAAGCTCTCTACTAAAAACACCAGAGGCACCAACTGCCCCACCTTAACAGACAAATAAGACGGCTCGATCTCTACAATATAATAAAGATGTGAGAACAGAATCATTGTAATTATACTTCACATTTCTCACTGTCAAGTGTCATGGTGCTAATTATCGTGTATACACCGCCTGTGAATATCGTCACTCTTACTTTTTTCGGGGTTATCCTAGGTAATTTACACTATGTATGACAAGTGAACTTACTAAACGTATGTAAGCATCAATAAATGACTTCCAAATTAAGATAAATTACAAACATTGTCAGATATCCAAGGGTTCACAAACAAGGGTTCATATATCCAAGGGTTCACAAACACAAGGGTTCATATATCAAAGGGTTCACAAATCCAAGGGTTCATATATCCAAGGGTTCACAAACACAAGGGTTCATATATCAAAGGGTTCACAAATCCAAGGCTTCATATATCCAAGGGTTCACAAACACAAGGGTTCATATATCAAAGGGTTCACAAATCCAAGGCTTCATATATCCAAGGGTTCACATATTCAAGGAATGATCATATATCCAAAGGTTCACAAATCCAAAGGGTTCACAAATCCAAGAGTTCACATATACAAGAGTTCACAAATTTAAGAGTTCACAAATCCAAGGATTCACCAGCCCAGGGGTTCACATATTCAAGGGATTATCACAAATCCAAGGGCTTACATAGCCAAGGGTTCATAAATCCAAGGGTTCACATATTCATGGGTTCACATATAAAAAGATTCACAAATTCAATGGTTCGGCAATCCAAGTGTTCACAACTCCAAGGGTTCACATGTCCAAGGATTCGTTCAGTAATTATATAAATGTTAATTTTTGCAACTAGAAAGATCGTTCATGTAATATGTTTATAGTTTCTCATCTCGTTTGTAAACCGAAAGAACTTTTTTTTATCCAGCCTATTAAGGTGTGGAAAGTACTGTATATATTTTCCAGAAATACAGTAGTTATATGTAAATAGATGGCCATACTGTATTTAACAAAAATTATGTTATAAAAAATGGGAAAAAGCTGTGCCTGCGCAGAGGAGACGCCATGTTTGAACGAGACGACACAAACGTCAGTTAATAATGGGAAGAGTTTTTCGTGCTCTAGAGGTAAAATTGGGCTGACACCTCTCATATAGGAGGCGAAATTGTTGGATGTGCATTCCTGCATAACTTGAGATATCAGGCGACTGGACAAGACAGCTCCAGGAACCTCAGATAAGTCTTATGTTATAACTCTGGCCAGTGTTATTTTCATAGACTGAGGTTTTCTGAGTATGATACACCTTGATCTCCAGTCAAATTGGTGAGTGATTTTAAGATATTCTCATTTGCTACGTATATGTGTATATATATAATCCTTTATTAATTTAATATACAGTCCACAAATTTATATATTTACCAGCATTCCTGGTGATACGTATTTCATTTGTAATTAATAGGTCCAGAGCAACTTGTGGATATGACAGTGGTAGGTATCGAAGGGGGACATTTTTTGCGACCTAGGTGTCCCAAATTCCTACTTGTCTAACTGATAAATAATAATTATCAATGTTCATTTACTGTTATGTACATAATGATACATTCAGATAAATGTAAATTTCCACATAAGGTATGAACAAAATGTTTTATGCCCTAAGGAGTAAATTAATTATTATTATGGAGAATAAGTAAGTGAGTAAGTAAGTTTATTCAGGTGTAATGTACATTATTGTTTGTTTAGTGTTTAATATTAATGTTTACTGTTGTGATTATTATAACAAGGGATACCTTTCGTGGTCTATTACTAAGATAATGTTGAATCCCCCGTGTTGTAATTATTCATGTTGCTTTCTCTATATTTGCTATTTTTTATAGTATTGTATGATATGTTTGATAATGAGGTGGAGGTGCTTGGCTCAGCCTTGCACTAACTACAGTACTTGCATGAAGATTAGTGGGCATAGCTATGATTTAGCAAACTGCCAGGTGGTTTTTACCTGTCTTTCTCCCATTAACACACTACCTCAGGCCTCAGAGATCTCAGCAATTTGATGCCAAATGGGAAAGATGTGAACAATTACTCTGTTGTTATTAACATATCCTCACATGCAAATGCCTTACATTGTCATTTTCTAATTTAAAATTTCTGAGCATTGTCGTGCATCTCTAACCTGTATCCACTATGTGGACTCATTTTAACTACAATTTTGAACATAGCCTTTAAGAGGAAGGGTCATCATTTGAAACTTTGTTCAGAGTATCTATAAAATGCTATTACACTTTCACGAATACATTATATTATGTCATTTTGAACTTAGAGTCCTGCTTCTGAGACATTACTATGGGGTGGTTCAGGATTTCGTCTTTGAGTCATCTGCTTTTGTGGACAGTGTTCTTAAGTGGAATACACTTATTTGGGTGTTGTTAGCCTTATGTTTGGTGTATGATCCACACAGATTTACTGTTTTACAAAGTTTGTGTGTTTAACTAGGTGGATCAACATATGTACCGTTTACTCAAAGACTGGTCTGACACTAGTACGTCTTTTTAATATTCCTTATACATGTATATATATTTTTTCGTGACATTCATATGGGTGCTAGTTTGATGAACACCGCTGACGTTATTCGGTTTGTATATTTCTGGGGCAGATTTGGTGTAGTATGACGTTTAAATCATTCTCCATTGCTTGAGTCCGGAAGCCCTTCCCCACTTGTGGTATATTCTGTCTAGTCTTCTTGGAGTTTCACCTATTTATATCATTTTATATTTGTTAGGGTTAAATCATGTCATATTCAGCTTTGTTCGTTTGGTTCTTTGTTTATATTCTCATTATCGTAGCGTCATCTGTGAACACTGATAAGTAGGATTCTAGGCTTCTTAGGAGATGGCTGTTGTATATCAGTGGAAATCTGCTGGTAACTTCCTTGATTTTAATACTACTCAAGTTTATGACTCAGTCGTTTGCAGTCTGCTTATTTTTTTTTTTATAATTTCCATGATTGGCTTATTTGCTTATCCAGAGAGGCTCCAATGGAGCAAGGGGGTACGGAAGCCCCCATAATCTTCATTAGCCCCCAAATCCTTCCCAAATAATAATAATAGCAACAGTAATAACACAGCTTCAAGACGAGTCTTTTAGCCTCACTCTTTTCTAACCAGACAGCCACCTCGAAGCCCGTATTATATAGAAACTTTGGAGCCACCCCTGTGTCTATCAGATTGGAGACTGGATTCTTTTACGTTTCTGAAACTATTGTTTTCAAGAGATAGATTTCGTTCTGTCGAAGTGCACTACTAGTTTTTCATATTATTGTTAACTCTTTTACTTTACATGAGGCACTTGTCAGAACAATTGGCCTGTAATTAAGTGTTACCTCTTATAAATATTGGGACTACATTTTCTGTTTTCCCAGGTCTCCTATTATTATATTCAGAGTGCTGAACCGGTAAGATTCATACAATATCTGGGAAATGAAAGGTTTGATTTAGAAGCAATTCACTAGCATCAAGGAGCCCCTCTCAAAGGAAGATGTCTGATACCTTACCGGCTTCAATTAATATCTTGTAAATTTGTACTCTTGGTATCCAGCTCTGCCACTTGTCCTGTAAATCTAATATTAATAGTAAAGCATTTATAGAGAGCACTGAGATCAGCCAGAGCAGCCTGGGTTGTCGTCACTAGAATATGAATAGAAGTTAGAGGTCATAGCTGCATTAATATATGTAGAGGTCATTTGTGTATATATATCTATATATCTGTCTATCTATATCTATATCTATCTCTCTCTCTCTCTCTCTCTCTCTCTCTCTCTCTCTCTCTATATATATATATATATATATATATATATATATATATATATATATATATATATATATATATATATAGGAGGTACCACCTCTAGAACTGTCGTAGGGACCCTCATCCTCAGAGAAAAGAATAAACTTGCTTCAGGGAAAACTCAAGGTTCTCCCTGAAGCTGTTTGAGAATTTTCTCCTACCACCCCTATATTTCAAGTATGTTTTATTTAAAGACAAAATACATTGGCCAAACATTCACAAAAATACAACAGAAAGTAAAACAACATAGGTAACTCAGAGCTACATCTCGAATACTTCGTCCAGCTCCCCTGCGGTGGGCCGCGTGCCCAGAATGCTGCAGGCATTTCCTCTCTGGATTGCAATGCTGAGTCTCTGAGAGAGGAAGCTGGTCGCCCTGTGGTACTTGGTTTCTATGATGAGCTTTTCACCCAGCTCTTTGAGGAACTTTAGAGCACACTTGCCCCATGCTCCAAGGGTCTCCGACCCTATTGGAATGAAGTTATAGCAAGGGGGAAGGTCTTCATATTTTCGGATCTTCTGGGTCTCCCTGTGGCTGGCAGCTCCACCCTCTTCCACTACGGAGTATGGCAAGTAGGTGTCTGCCAATGTGGCAGCACAGGTGTAGTCCCAGGCAATCTGCTTTCCATCCTTCCAGGGTAGCATAGTGGCTCCATCAGGACGCTTTTGACTTCCATCAGACCTCTGTACTTGGGGTTCCAGTTGAGCTGGGCAACGGGCTGTGGCGAGGCTTCTCTTTATTATGTCATTGATCTCCTCATGTCTGGCATACTTCCCTTCTGCTGTGTGGCACACGAGACCATGAAGTCCGAATTGATCAGCTGTCGCCCTGCCGCAAATACACCTATGTTCGGTAAGGATGGGGGCGGCTAGGCGAAGAGCAACATATATATATAGATATAGATATACATAGATATACATATACATAGATATACATATATATTTCGCCTGCTCTTGCGAATTCCTTGCATTCCTTGTTGCAATAACACCAGGAGGCAGCTCTGATGAAAACTCACACTCACACGAGCTTTTAAATCTCTGCACAAAATTCAATTTAAACCAGCAAATAATAGAGCCTACTAGACTGGAGAATACACTAGACCTCATCTTCACTAAAAATGATGATCTGATAAGAAATGTCACCATATCAAAAACAATATACTCAGATCACAACATAATTGAGGTTCAGACATTTATGCGTGGAGCCCCAGACCGACATAATGAGACTAGTCACGAGGGAGCATTCACCAAATTCAACTTCAATAACAAAAACAAAGTGGGACCAAGTAAACCAAGTCCTTACCGATATAAGCTGGGAAGATATACTAAGCAACACAGACCCCAACTTATGCCTAGAACAGATTAACTTGGTGGCACTCGATGTATGCACAAGGCTTATTCCTCTAAGAAAAAGGAGGAGTAGATGTAAAATAGAAAGAGACAGGCGCTCCCTTTACAGGCGACGGAAAAGATAACAGAGCGGCTAAAAGAGGTCAGTATATCTGAAATGCGTAGGGAGACACTGGTCAGAGAAATAGCAAGCATCGAACTCAAGCTAAAGGAATCTTATAGGAGTCAGGAATCGCGGGAAGAACTAAAAGCCATAAATGAAATCGAAAGAAACCCAAAGTATTTCTTCTCCTATGCCAAATCAAAGTCGAGAACAACGTCCAGTATTGGGCCCCTACTTAAACAAGATGGGTCCTACACATTTGACAGCGAGGAAATGAGTGAGCTACTCAAGTCCCAATATGACTCAGTTTTTAGCAAGCCGCTAACAAGACTGAGAGTCGAAGATCGAAATTAATTTTTTATGAGAGAGCCACAGAATTTGGTTAACACAAGCCTATCCGATGTTATCCTGACGCCAAATGACTTCGAACAGGCGATAAATAACATGCCCATGCACTCTGCCCCAGGGCCAGACTCATGGAACACAGTGTTCATCAAGAACTGTTGTTTTTAGTAACTGTGGGACGACCCCCGTGTCCATGCTCCCTCTCCATAGGATGGAAAAGGCTCGTGATGGGGGCCATCACGAGCCTTTTCCATCCTATGGAGAGGGAGCATGGACACGGGGGTCGTCCCACAGTTACTAAAAACAACAGACATAGCCCCACTCCACAAAGGGGGCAGTAAAGCAACAGCAATGAACTACAGACCGATAGCATAAGAACATAAGAACATAAGAACATAAGAACGAAGGAACACTGCAGAAGGCCTACTGGCCCATGCGAGGCAGGTCCAAGTCTCCTACCGGCTTAAGCCAATGCACCCAACCTAGTCAGGTCAGGTCACATTGACTTAAGGGAGGAACACGGCAACCGACCTGGTAGCACAAGCTATCAGGTCTAACTCACACCCACCCACATCTACTCATGTATTTATCCAACCTATTTTTAAAGCTACACAACGTTCTGGCCTCTATAACGGTACTTGGGAGTTTGTTCCACTCATCCACAACTCTATTACCAAACCAGTACTTTCCTATATCCTTCCTGAATCTGAATTTTTCCAACTTAAAACCATTGCTGCGAGTCCTGTCTAGGCTAGATATTTTCAGCACACTATTTACATCCCCTTTATTTATTCCTGTCTTCCATTTATACACCTCAATCATATCCCCCCTAATTCTACGTCTTTCTAGAGAGTGCAGTTTCAGGGCCCTTAGTCTATCCTCATAGGGAAGGTTTCTGATACATGGGATCAACTTTGTCATCCTCCTTTGTACATTTTCCAGAGAATTTATATCCATTCTGTGATACGGTGACCAAAACTGTGCAGCATAATCTAAATGAGGCCTAACCAAGGATGTATAGAGTTGAAGAACAACCTGAGGACTCCTATTATTTATGCTTCTTGATATGAAGCCAAGGATTCTATTAGCTTTATTGCGAACACTTATGCACTGTTGTCTTGGTTTCAGATTACTGCTAACCAGAACTCCTAAATCTTTTTCGCAATCCGTAATATTAAGATCTACATTATTTAGTTTATATGTGGCTTGGTTATTGTCCTGTCCAACATTTAGAACTTTGCATTTGTCTATATTAAACTGCATCTGCCACTTCTCCGACCACTGCATCAGTCTATTCAAATCTTCCTGGAGTGCTCGAATGTCCTCGTCAGAATGAATTCGACGGCCTATTTTGGTGTCATCGGCAAACTTGCCGATGTCGCTCTTTATGCCCTCATCTATGTCGTTTATGTAGATTGTGAACAGCAGGGGGCCCAACACTGACCCCTGTGGAACACCGCTCGTGACACTTCCCCACTCTGATTTCTCCCCATTTATGCAAACTCTCTGCTGCCTATTTGTCAACCATGCCTCTATCCAGGAAAAAATTTCTCCTCCTATTCCATGTGCTTTAATTTTCCTCAATAGTCTCTGATGTGGGACCCTGTCAAAAGCCTTACTGAAGTCCATATACACAATATCATATTCATTACCATGATCTACCTCCTCAAATACCTTAGTGAAAAAAGTTAATAAATTCGTAAGGCAGGAACGCCCCTTTGTAAAACCATGCTGAGATTCGTTGATTAATTTATGCTTTTCAAGGTGGCTACGAACTGCCTCGGCAATTATTGATTCCATAAATTTTCCCACTATGGAGGTTAGGCTTATTGGTCTATAGTTCGAAGCTAAGGACCTGTCACCTGTTTTGAAAATAGGTATCACATTTGCCATTTTCCACTTATCTGGCACCATGCCAGTTTGTAGTGATATGTTGAAAAGATTAGCCAAAGGTGTGCTAAGCTCCTCTTTACATTCCTTTAGAACCCTTGCATACAGTTCATCAGGGCCTGGGGATTTGTTAGGTTTTAATTTATCTATTTGCCTAAGGACCATGTCACTTGTGACCCTAATAGTGCACAGTTTATTATCGTCCTGTTCTACATAATTTATCATTACTGGAATATCGCTGGTATCCTCCTGTGTAAAAACTGAGAGGAAGTATGTGTTAAAAATTCTACACATTTCCTTATCACTGTCAGTGAGCTGACCCGAGGAACTTTTGAGTGGGCCTATCTTGTCCCTGATCTTACTTCTGTATACCTGAAAGAATCCTTTTGGGTTAGTCTTCGATTCTCTTGCAACTTTAACCTCATAATCTCTTTTTGCTTTTCTAATTCCCTTTTTTATTTCTCTCTTTAACTGAATATATCGATTTCTCAATTGCCCCTCTCCTCTTTTGATTTGCCTATATATGCCTCTCTTTTGACCAATCAGATATTTTAATCTATTGTTCATCCATTTAGGATCATTTTTGTTTGATCTGATTTCCCTATTTGGAACATAATTTGACTGAGCAGCTAGAACTATGCCCTGGAAAGCATCGTATCGGCAACCATCACCACCTACCTGACCCTTTGTCAGGTCATTCCAGTTCAGCCCACCTAAGTAATTTTTCAGTCCTATGAAATCAGCCAAGCGAAAGTCAGGGACGGAGACTTGATTGCCATTATTAGGGGAATTCCATGATATATTAAAACTGAGTGATTTGTGATCACTTTCCCCAAGCTCATCATTAACCTCAAGATTATTAATTAGTGTTTCCCTACTGGCAAGAACCAAGTCAAGGAGGTTATTTCCCCTAGTTGGCTCCGTCACAAACTGTTTTAAAAAACAATCCTGGATCGTATCAAGAAAGTCACCTGACTCTAAATTTCCTGTCAAATTGCTCCAGTCAATCTGTCTATAGTTGAAATCTCCCATTAGCACAACATTTTCGTATGTAGATGCCTTACGAATTTCATCCCATAGAAGTTTACTGTACTCCCTATCAAGATTTGGGGCCCTGTAAATCACACCCAAAATTAGTTTTTCTCGGCCCTCGAGAAGCTGTAACCAAACAGATTCAGTGGCTGACGCTTCTAATTTAATATCTTGTCTAACACAACAATTTAAATTGTCTCTGACATACATCGCTACTCCACCACCTTTCCTGTTGACCCTGTCAGTGTGGAATAATTTATAGCCTTGTATGTGACATTCAGAGGGCATCTCTCTATCTTTCAGATTGAGCCAGGTCTCTGTTATAGCAATAATATCTATGTTTTCTGCACTTGCAATTAATCTTAGCTCATCTATCTTATTTCTTACACTCCTGCTATTAGTA
This sequence comes from Cherax quadricarinatus, assembly GCF_038502225.1. NCBI lineage: Eukaryota > Metazoa > Arthropoda > Malacostraca > Decapoda > Parastacidae > Cherax > Cherax quadricarinatus. Next base: position 33,628,060 of record NC_091322.1, on the reverse strand, counting down.
TAGTAAACCTTAAGGGAGCTAGTCCCTTGCTGCCCTCTGCTGTCCCCCTTTGTTTGCTGACCTGATCTATTGTCTTTATTTATAACTTCATGCTGAATGCCTTTTATACATTTACTGTTTCCAACCCAAGTGTTGCAACCTGCTTGTTTCCCACACACACCCATACCTCTATCTTCCATCAGTTTAAAATCATAGGCATTTCACCAATGACCTTCTCAATCGAGTCTGCAAGTGCTACCACCCCAGCCCCAGAGAGATGTACCCCATCCCTTGCATACATATCATGTTTGCCATAAAAGTTGTTCCAGTTGTCAATGAATGGGATTGCAAGTTCCTTGCAGTATCTGTCTAGCCAGCAATTTACACCAATTGCCCTAGACAACCATTCATTTCCTACTCCCCTTCTAGGCAAGATGCTACATATGATTGGGATCCCTCCCTTAGACTTAATGGAATCTATAGCTGACCTGTACTTATCTAGCAGCTCTTCTCTCCTACCCTTCCCAATATCATTTCCACCAGCACTGAGACAGATAATGGGCTTGTTCCCATTACCTGACATGATATTATCCAGCCTGTTGACAATGTCCCCAACACCAGCTCCAGGGAAGCACACTCTATCTCTCATCTTCTTATTCCTATTACAAAAAGCACGGTCAATATATCTTACCTGAGAGTCACCAACCACAAGAATGCGCTTACCTCCATTAGCAGGGGCAGTAGTACCCTTACCTTCACTGGCCACTGAAGTACATTCATCCTGAAGAACAGAGAAGCGATTTCCTACCTTCAGATCTTCACTCTTAACTTTCCTTACTCTGATGCGCCTTCCATTACTGTGAACCACTCGCCACTTGTAGCAGGTGCTGGACTGCACCTCACTGCTGGTAGCCGTTGCTACCTCCCCAACTACAGCCTCCTCACAGCGAGAGACAGACTGCACCTCACTTGAAGCCTCATTCCCCACAACTCCAGCCACCTCACACTCTCTCCCAGACCCATTGAGGTGGACCTTCAGCCTCCTAATCTCCTCCTGGAGAAGCAAGACCTCCTCCTTCAACTCTCCAACCTCAATTTTTAAAACACTGCAGAAGCAAGCCATGCTTTGTAACCGTCCACACTAATCCCCAAAGCAGCTCAGGGTCTGTGACCTCACGTGACGACTGACCACTGAGCACTAACATCCCATATCATAAAAATCTTTGAAAGGGTCCTAAGAAGCAAGATCACCACCCATCTAGAAACCCATCAGTTACACAACCCAGGGCAACATGGGTTTAGAACAGGTCGCTCCTGTCTGTCTCAACTATTGGATCACTACGACAAGGTCCTAAATGCACTAGAAGATAAAAAGAATGCAGATGTAATATATACAGACTTTGCAAAAGCCTTCGACAAGTGTGACCATGGCGTAATAGCGCACAAAATGCGTGCTAAAGGAATAACAGGAAAAGTCGGTCGATGGATCTATAATTTCCTCACTAACAGAGAGTAGTCGTCAACAGAGTAAAGTCCGAGGCAGCTACGGTGAAAAGCTCTGTTCCACAAGGCACAGTACTCGCTCCCATCTTGTTCCTCATCCTCATATCCGACATAGACAAGGATATCAGCCACAGCACCGTGTCTTCCTTTGCAGATGACACCCGAATCTGCATGACAGTGTCTTCCATTGCAGACACTGCAAGGCTCCAGGCGGACATCAACCGAATCTTTCAGTGGGCTGCAGAAAACAATATGAAGTTCAACGATGAGAAATTTCAATTACTTAGATATGGTAAACACGAGGAAATTAAATCTTCATCAGAGTACAAAACAAATTCTGGCCACAAAATAGAGCGAAACACCAACGTCAAAGACCTGGGAGTGATCATGTCGGAGGATCTCACCTTCAAGGACCATAACATTGTATCAATCGCATCTGCTAGAAAAATGACAGGATGGATAATGAGAACCTTCAAAACTAGGGAGGCCAAGCCCATGATGACACTCTTCATGTCACTTGTTCTATCTAGGCTGGAATATTGCTGCACACTAACAGCACCTTTTAAGGCAGGTGAAATTGCTGACCTAGAAAATGTACAGAGAACCTTCACGGCGCGCATAACGGAGATAAAACACCTCAGTTATTGGGAGCGCTTGAGGTTCCTAAAACTGTATTCCCTGGAACACAGGCGGGAGAGATACATGATTATATACACATGGAAAATCCTAGAGGGACTAGTACCGAACTTGCACACGAAAATCACTCACTACGAAAGCAAAAGACTTGGCAGACGATGCATCATCCCCCCAATGAAAAGCAGGGGTGTCACTAGCACGTTAAGAGACCTACAATAAGTGTCAGGGGCCTGAGACTGTTCAACTGCCTCCCAGCATACATAAGGGGGATTACCAACAGACCCCTGGCAGTCTTCAAGCTGGCACTGGACAAGCACCTAAAGTCGGTTCCTGACCAGCCGGGCTGTGGCTCGTACGTTGGTTTGCGTGCAGCCAACAGCAACAGCCTGGTTGATCAGGCTCTGATCCACCAGGAGGCCTGGTCACAGACCGGGCCGCGGGGGCGTTGACCCCCGGAACTCTCTCCAGGTAAACTCCAGGTATATATATATATATATATATATATATATATATATATATATATATATATATATATATATATATATATATATATATATATATATATATGTAGATCCTGGAAAAAGAAAACAACTATGATACTTGTAAACTAAACAATGTAGCTCTCTCAGCTCACAAGACTGCCATCCCCACGAGCCCCTTTTGGGAGGGGCAGATGGCAGACCAGAGGCCTAGCTTCTCCCTGCGAATTCCGTGAGGGCGGGGACTGTGGCTAGGCCTGGGGACACTTGGTCCCAAAGATGAGGGGGTACTTGTGCCTCCTCCCATGGGAGACATAGGTCTCGAGACACTTCCCAGATAGGAAGCCAAGGCCGTGCCACCACTATTGGGAAAGACCCGGGCCAGGAGAATACCGGCGAATAAAAAAAAAATGTAACTCACTCAAACTGAATGCGAAAAAGATTTAGTCGTTCTATCTAGAAGTAATCTAAAGTTCAAACAATAGTATAGTATATAGGTTATAGCAATATAACTTATGAAATTTTTGGTTTCATATCAAGAAGTATAAATAATAGGAGTCCTCAGGCTATATTTCAACTTTGTATATCTTAGGTAAGGTCTCATTGAGATTATGTTGCTCAGTTCTGATTTCCATATTACAGAATGGACATAAATATATTGGAAAACTTACAGAGAAGGATGACAAATTAATCCTATGTATCAGAATTTTTTTCCAATAAGCACAGACCGAGATTGAAATACGTATACAAATGAAGACAGGAACAACAATTAAAGGTCATATTAATAATGTGCTGAAAATATCTAACAAAATTTAGGTTTAAAAATTATATATGAAAGCAGTGCTTTGGCAACAGAGCTATGAATAAATGAAATAAACTCCCGAGCTGCATCATTGAAGCGAAAACTTTGGGTAGCTTTATAAATAGATTAGACGGGTACAAAATTGAGGGTGGGTGTGAGACAGACCTGCCTAGCATGGGTCAATAGACCTGCTGAAGTATTCATTTTTTTTATGCTCTATGTTCTCATAATGGGACGATGTCTGTTGGGCAGTATGAAAGCCAGCGTTCCCACCAAGTGGAAATTACCTTGATTCTGGGTGATGGTTTTCGTAGTATGTATGAGGGAATGCCAGACATTTTCTTCTGCTTTTGTATTTTCACGAAAACTAGACTAACTCTGGGTCAATCTATGTGGTGTAAAGCCATTTTACGATGCAAAACTTAGTCGTTGTTGGTATTGTATGATTTCTAAGATTACATGTGCAACACTAGGATATCTTCATTGAGAGATATTTTGACTACACATGAGACTTTATAATTCTAATATAGAGAAATAAGGAAGGGCACCTACCTTTATATTGGAGCCAGTGGCAGAAGCGGTGAGACACAGAGTTGGAAAACATGGTCACATGTGGCAGGGGCCCACTAGTGGTAACGGAATAATGTGGTTCTTCCTTACGGGCCTGACCTACTTCCAGTAGTAGGCCAGCTGACATGTGATCATGTTTCCAACTAACACTGGCTCTAACACCAACTCTAATATAAAAGTCTCCGTCCTCACGTCTCTGTATTAGACTGGTAAAACTTCTTGTGCAGGCAAAACATGTCTCAGTAAAGATACCCAGGTGTTGTACATGTATGTACCCTGGGCAGGTGAAATTGCTGACCTAGAAAATGTACAGAGAACCTTCACGGCGCGCATAACGGAGATAAAACACCTCATTTACTGGGAGCGCTTGAGGTTCCTAAACCTGTATTCCCTGGAACGCAGGCGGGAGAGATACATGATTATATACACCTGGAAAATCCTAGAGGGACTAGTACCGAACTTGCACACGAAAATCACTCACTACGAAAGCAAAAGACTTGGCAGACGATGCAACATCCCCCCAATGAAAAGCAGGGGTGTCACTAGCACGTTAAGAGACCATACAATAAGTGTCAGGGGCCCGAGACTGTTCAACTGCCTCCCAGCATACATAAGGGGGATTACCAACAGGCCCCTGGCAGTCTTCAAGCTGGCACTGGACAAGCACCTAAAGTCGGTTCCTGACCAGCCGGGCTGTGGCTCGTACGTTGGTTTGCGTGCAGCCAGCAGCAACAGCCTGGTTGATCAGGCTCTGATCCACCAGGAGACCTGGTCACAGACCGGGCCGCGGGGGCGTTGACCCCCGGAACTCTCTCCAGGTAAACTCCAGGTCATCAATTTGTCGGTAATATACCTCTGATCTAATGGTGTTTGTACGGCAGGCATATTAGTGCTCGCTGACGCGTGTTGACAGTCCTTACCCACGTTGGGATCACAAATACAGTAAGACATAGTGCATTTTCCTCGTTGTTGCCATTGATATTCTTTGATCTTGTAATATTTGTGATAGTGGTGGATGTAATGGTAATAGCAGTAGTGTAATTAGGTTTCTTAAGTAACCTGGAAGCTTTCAGATACCTGGAATTTACCTGGAGAGAGTTCCGGGGGTCAACGCCCCCGCGGCCCGGTCTGTGACCAGGCCTCCTGGTGGATCAGAGCCTGATCAACCAGGCTGTTGCTGCTGGCTGCACGCAAACCAACGTACGAGCCACAGCCCGGCTGGTCAGGAACCGACTTTAGGTGCTTGTCCAGTGCCAGCTTGAAGACTGCCAGGGTCTGTTGGTAATCCCCCTTATGTATGCTGGGAGGCAGTTGAACAGTCTCGGGCCCCTGACACTTATTGTATGGTCTCTTAACGTGCTAGTGACACCCCTGCTTTTCATTGGGGGAATGTTGCATCGTCTGCCAAGTCTTTTGCTTTCGTAGTGAGTGATTTTCGTGTGCAAGTTCGGTACTAGTCCCTCTAGGATTTTCCAGGTGTATATAATCATGTATCTCTCCCGCCTGCGTTCCAGGGAATACAGGTTTAGGAACCTCAAGCACTCCCAGTAATTGAGGTGTTTTATCTCCGTTATGCGCGCCGTGAAGGTTCTCTGTACATTTTCTAGGTCAGCAATTTCACCTGCCTTGAAAGGTGCTACAGTACAAGTGTGAAAAATTAAAACCTCGTTATTAATTGTTTCGACTCCCGGAGTATTAAATATTTATGTCAGTAGTTACTGTCATTCCTGACGAGTAATCCACCACAACCACCACCACGACTCAACTTTCAATGACCCAAATATTGCAACATCAGAGTATGCACAATCAGTCGATCAACTTGCGTGACCTGTCTGCCTGATTAGATAGGCTGTGCAGACCCTGATGGTCCCGAGGCTCTGTATGACGATAAAAACTAATTTTGTATTTGTAATGTATCGCTTTATTCAGGTTAAATTCACATTTTTAAATATTAGTGTTTTAACTTTTTAAAATGGCTGATATTTTGCCTGCACAAGCGCAAGCACACAGTGGCGATTTGTGAGAATTTAACTTTGGCCAATACGGTGCCCAGGTTATTTATTCAGTAAGAATGTTACATAAAATAAGAACGATACACAAAATGAGAATATTGCATAAATAGGAATGATACATCAAATTAGAATATTGCATTAAATAGGAATGATACATAAAATGAGAATGTTATATAAAAGAGGAATGTAACGTAATGAATGTTGCCGTTGTCTCATATTATGTCTTACTTTAAAGGCAGTATGAAAGTATGTCACATCTTACGGTACTGTACGACTCTCCACAATCTCTTCCGACTTTTCTGTGTAGATCCCCAGCATTGACTCAGCATTAATCTCTAAGAGACGCGGAATCTAGAAAGTGTTAGGAAGCTTGGTCACATACCGGGCCGCGGGGGCGTTGATCCCCGAGAACCTCTCCTGGTATATTCCAGGTAAGCTTCCCTCAATCACAGACAGGTGCAGCACGAGATTGTTATAGGCTCCATGTACGTCAGTAACCATCAAAAGTATAACTTCCTTAAATTAAAATCAATGAATCATTTAAATAATATTATTATTTTATTCGGAAGGTCATACAGCTCCTGGGGAATAAGATAAGAAGCAATCAGGTATGAGCCGAGAAAAAGAATGATTGGGAAGTGAGCAACCACTGGAAGAAAGTTGCAGATTTACACAGAACTTTGACCTTATGATTACACAGAGATATGACCTTATAAGTTCACTTATCACCTTTAATAATAAATTTGGAAGAACCAAACACACTTAAAACTCAAGCCAAAACATTAATATAAAAAACATTCAAACCAACACGCACACAACAAAAATAAATACATATCAAGAAAATTCCTGAAATCTCTGACTATAAGTGAATACAAGTAATAATCCTTTTGTTACAAACAAGGTGTATAATGACAGAAATCTTCATTGATAGAACGTTTCACCCAGCAGAAGGTTTTGTTAAGTACATAATGTACTTCATAAAGCCCAATCTTAAGTGAAACGACAAGCTGTACCAATAAAGACTTCATTACTTTTAATGTTTGTTTTCCACTTATCGTTAGGTAACTATTATGGAAGCGTTGCAAAAGATATCTACTGAGACTACGTTTCGCTCAGCAGTTTTATCAAACTGACAACTGTGACATTATTACCCCGTGAAAGGAAACACTTGTGTTCCTCTCTCAAGAGAGTAAACAGCTTCCAGCAGTGAGGTTTGTGCCACTCAACCACTCTCGCAAGCTTATACGTGCTTAACTCGCAAATTAAAATTATTTTTTTTTATTTTTACATTCATGGAACATTTGGAGGCCAGTCCGATTCGATACAAAGAAATAGGGTAGTTCCATTTCCTTGGATCAAGAACCCTTCACTGGCATCAAGACATCTCTCCCTTGAAGGGCATAAATTAGAAATGGTAACTAGACGACGTTTCGTCTAGGACCTAGACTAGGTTATATATAGTGTACTGTCCACAGGTGTCCTTCTCTACAGACGTTTCCTCAGAATGGAATGAAATGTCGTATAGGGTTTCTTTTCAAATTTGTTAACAGGTTAGTTTAGAATAAGAATAATGGTTAGCTGTGAATTGCTTCAACCATGGTATTGTGACTTATTCTTCTCCCCATGTAAAGTGATATGTGGTGGGGTGAGGCCAGTACAAGGTGAGTTGAGGGTGGTGACCGCACTGCGCCGGGCGGACCCGATCATGTGTCACTACCCTGATACATGATACCAGAAAGTGTGGATGTAGCGTTTGGCGAGGGTGTTGTGTGGGTGTTGCTGATCTCTTGCGATGCTGTTGTATGGGTTTCGTGTGCTGCTGCTGTGTGTTGTTAGGTATTACAGGTTAGGTATTACAGGTTTAAGGAATCTTGGGGGTATGCTTGAATTTTTGCTATAATATAATGGGATACATCTGCAGTGTGCTGCTACTCTATTCTATATTATAGTTACACAGATGGAACAAAAACTAGCTACGTCTCCGTGTAATATTAAATTACAAAGGATAGATCACCTGATATTGTAATCTGTTAGCTTAACTAGGAGACTTCATTAGGCAATGAGGATATCGTGAAGTATTCCATTTAAGGTTGATCATCAGCTACGAAGCTTCAAAGTTATGGTGTTATGGTTATCGAAGTGTGTGGGCGCCTCCCACACTCGGCCACGCCCACGCATGCTAAACAACACATGCAAGTACAGTGCTTTCATGATGTATATCCAATTACTCTCCAGGTAATTACGACTGACCTTGCTTATGATTGTGGGTGTGGCACGTGTGTGAGTGTAATCACAGTTGTTTGCTGGAGTCGAGACTCAGCTCCTGGCCATGCCACCTAACCTTCCATTGGCCACTATTACTGATTCCTGGTCTCTTGGCCCTTGTCCTATCTACTCTTAAAAGAATTCGCCCTCACCACCTAATCACCTAGCTCATTGCACTTGTTTACTACTCTAAAGCTGAAAAAAAGAATTCCTAACGTCCGTAACTTGTCATGATTGTGACCAGATCTACCTGGAGTTCATTACCTTTGTAACTAATTCATCTATTATAACTTTGGGGCCCAGTCCCTGGACCCACTATGTACCTCGGTAATCTTTTGACTACCGCCCACAGGATGGGTATGGGGTGCATAATAAACTAAACTAAACGCATCATTCATTTGTATTTTTAGCTAAACTTCCATCCATGCCCTACAACTACTGAGCCTCTCATTTCAGTCCCTGTCTGCTCTGTACAATCCTGAGTAACCTGTATGTAGCATCATGTCTCCCTTGGTCCTCTCTTACTCGGTTGTTAGGGTCAATTCATATAGCATTTTTTCACCGTTGAAGTCTATCAGGTCTGGAACCGTCTATTTTGAAATCGCTGAAACTTCTCTGCCTTCCGAACATATTTTCTTGTATATGGTGTCTGTGGAAAATACTGTATATATTTTCCAGAAATTCAGTATTTATATGTATATATATGGCCATACTGTATTTAATAACATTTATGTCATAGACAATGGGAAACTGAGCCTGGGGAGAAGTGACAGTCGCCATTGTTAATTTGAATTGGATACAACGTTAGTGTAATGGGAAAGAATTTTCGTGCTCTTGAGGTTAAAATTGGACTGACATCTCTCAAATAGGCGAAATTGTTGGATGTGCATTCCTGCATAACTTGAGATATCAGGCGACTGGACAAGACAGCTCCAGGAACCTCAGATAAGTCTGTTATGTTATAACTCTGGCCAGTTGTTATTTTCATGTATAGACAGAGGTTTTCTGAGTGTGATACACATTAATCTTCAGTCAAATTGGTGAGTGTCATGATTAAGATATATTCTCCTTCTGTTGTATAAATGTGTGTGTGTATATATATATATATATATATATATATATATATATATATATATATATATATATATATATATATATATATATATATATATATATATATATATGATCACAGTAAACAGGTGATTTCAGAATATGCAAAACAACCACTCTGAAAGAATAGAGAAATTCCAAGCGCTTTCGTGACTACTCACATTGACAATGTTAGTCACGAAAGCGCTTGGAATTTCTCTATTCTTTCAGAGTGGTTGTTTTGCATATTCTAAAATCACCTGTTTACTGTGATCATATATATATATATATACATATATATATATATATATATATATATATATATATATATATATATATATATATATATATATATATATATATATATATATATATATATATATATATATATATATACATAATCAGTTATTATTTTTAATATACAGTCCACAAATTTATATATTTACCAGAATTACTGGTGATGTATTTTTTATTTATAATTAATAGGTCCAGAGCAACTTGTGGATATGACAGCGGTAGGTATCGAAGGGGGACATTTTTTGCGACCTAGGTGTCCAAAATTCTTACTTGTCTAACTGATAAATAATAATTATCTATGTTCATTTACTGTTATGTATATAATGATACATTCAGATAAATGCAATTTTCCACAGTGCCTATGCAAGTTATGTATATTATAAAATAAGCCTGACATAAATCATGTATAGTGTCCTAAAGGATTGTTTTAAGGTTTCTGAAGGCAGTCCAAGATTAACTACCCTCTCTTCTTCAAAATAATTGCAGTTTACTAATAAAAGGTTTCCTCTCTTCCCCACTATTCTAATGTGCTGTTGTTATGCAGTTTATTCGCCACTCCCGGCTACTAGCAATACGTCAAGTTGTCAAATGTGTGCAATATGTGCTGCTTCAGTTTAACACTGCTTCTCAGGCCTGAGTCACAGTACTGAACGCAACAATAACAATACTGGAACTCTCGAACAGTTACGCTCACAAATTGTGTTTTTACTGAGAAACAGTTTATATACGCTTGGCGATATATTTTCCTGAGTTTTACTCCCAGTGATTTGCGCGCTTTTTATAGTTACCTCATAGTCTTGACTCTGTATCTAGTCTTTCCCCTTCCTTTCCGATTTGCATGGCATGACGTTGTATTTGTTTGGATTGAACTCCAGTAACCACTTCTTTCAACACTCCCGCTGCCTGTCCTAGTCTATCTGAAACTTGTCTCCCATCCTGATGCATTGCTCCTCCTCTAACACCACTCTTCCATTCGTTTTGCATTCTTTGATCCATATTAGCACTTTTTTTTATCTACTAGTAGCAGTATGTGGATCACTCTTTGGTATGGCACTTCGTCAAATAAAACACAACTGTCCTCCCGCAGTCCAAGAATGTGCAGTCTACCCATCCGTTTCATAGTTTTCTTCGCTATTTTGTCATAGAATTTCAGCGTAGTCTTGAAGCGAGATTTCCCTTCCTTAAATGCGTTGATTATCTTGAACAAAGTTCTTTGTCTTTAGCTGCTTCTCTAATCTCCTTAATATCTTTTCCAGTACTGTTGAGAGTATTCATATCAGTGATAATGACCTGTAGATATACTCTTCTTACCTATTTCCCTGTTTAAATATAATATAATATTATATATGCAATAAGATCACAGTAAACACACACACACACACACACACAGTATATATATATATATATATATATATATATATATATATATATATATATATATATATATATATATATACATACATGCAGGTCACTATCACTGATGGTGATCTACAGGTCACTATTATTGATTTTGTGTGTGTGCTAGTCAACATTGAGTTTAACACTAAGTGGAAAGAACCATATGAGAATGAACGATAGTCCCATAGGTGATGGTGCACACAAACTTTATTAACAACCAGTGAACCGCTACGCTGCAAGCAAAATCTCTTAGTGGGAGTCTAGTACTCTAACCCTCTTTGTGGTCTCAGGTATTATTATTATTGTTGCATTCATGGAGAACGCTAAATTCATAGGGGTCATACAGCAATGGGATAATGAGGTTCGATCCATGAAAAGTAGGACTGGATTCCATTCTCAGAATCAAAGGCCTCTCATTGGCATCAAAGCGCCTCCCTCGTGCCCCAGGTAACCTTACCCTTTAATAATTTTATATCTTGTTTCTTGTGTTACAAAGTACACTGCTGTGATTTACATTCTGAACTCGCTGAGTCCTGAGGGCTATATGAATAATGTTCAATTACAGTTCACCTCAGTAAAGTCGTGTATTATATCCTTCCCTATATTCAGATAGTAATCTTATCTATCTTTATTGCGATATTCGATAACGTCATCGCATCCGGCTTGGTAAAGGAGAAACTAACATTAAAGACGACCATCATAGATCGCAGTGAAGCCTCGGGTGGGGTGCACGTGCACTGTTCTGGTCGCTCTCCCCTTCCACTGCTCACCTACTGACCTCACTCCCCTCCCCCTCTCTCTCTCTTCTCCCTCTGCCACTCTTCTCTGCCTCTCTCCCGCTCTCCTTCACTCACACCTTCCTCGTTGTAGCTGTACCTTCCCGGGCCACACTCTCGCTCAATCTTTCATCAGCTTCATGGCTGTGCCTGCAGGTTGAGACAGAGATGCTCTTCCAGTATGGCTGTGGTAGTCTGCTGCACCAATACACTCTATCCTCTACACCCAAGTTAACTTTTTGTTTCCACGCAATTTAATCTTACTTAACAGAACACATGCTCAAGGGTGTATACACCTAGACGTGTATATCTTTATTCTCTTAATTTATACACACTAAGTTTATCTTAACTCTTGTAAAGATTAACTTATCACATTCATAGAGAGCACTAAACCCGTAGGGATCATATAGCAACTGTGGGAATGGGAGGCATTCAGGTTCAATCCAAGAAAGGGGAATATGTGTCCATTTCTTTAGATCAAGAACCCCTTACTAGCATCAAGGAATTTTCCCTGAGGGGAGGTTCCTTATACAGGTAAATTCCGGCCTTTTAATGACCCACGTGTAAATCTCCATTAATTGTAATTTAAATATGTCACAGCTTAAATGCATCATGTTTTTACAATGGACTTTTTTTTTTAATTTTGTATCTTTAATACCGACACCTTTGTCTATTAGGAGGTCTCGCTGATTCTTCAGAGTAATAACTTAAAATATTTGTTCTTAATTTGGGTTACCATTATTTTCTTGGTCTGCCTACGAAACTTCCAGATCTTTGCTCTCATTGTTAGTCAGCTCTAAAATCTATATTCCATTACATTCATGGGAGAGCGTTAAAGTCTTAGGGGTCATGCAGCGCTGGGAGAAATGGAAGACTTTCAGACTCGGTTCAAGGAAGGAGAAAACAGGTTCAGTTCTTTAAAAAGCCCCTCACTGGCATTAAGGAGCCTCACTTAACGGGTTTAACATCTAAAACAAGAGATCAGGTGTGTCATGGTTTATATGAAATTACAGGAGCAGATTATTTTCTTTGAGGGGAGTACTAAAGCTATAGGAGTTATATCGCACATGGGGTAATGGAACACAATCAGGTTCGATCCAAGAAAAGGGAGGATAGGTCCATTTCCTCAGTACAGTACAGTATAATTAATCATTTCAAAATTACTGTACATACAAATTATTATAATAAAAACTAAGCGCTAAACCCACAAGGGCGTACATACAAAATATATAGTAATCTTAAGGCCCATAGTGTGCACTACAACTTGGCTGAAGAGTTCCTCACTTGCATCAGTGATCCCACTTTGAGAGGATTTTGATTCCTTGTTTTATTATAACCCCGGGGAAACTCTTAGAGGTCATACATGCGCTCACTTATTCATAAAAAATGCGCTAAACCGGGTAGTTATACAATACTATACAACAGTGAAACAAACCTCGGGAAGAAAAATGGTGGCTAAAAAAGAAAGTTAAGCAAAAGGGGAAGCAAAAAAACCAATGGGGGACAAAAGAAAATAATTAGTACAAAAGGCAATGGTGGAATTAATAGTTAATTGTAGCATATAAATTAAACATGATAATAAAGGTGACAGCGGATGTGTTAAAATGAAGCACTTATGAAAACAAAGCAAAATATTTTGATAATGATACAATTAAGTAGCGGTGTTATAATAAAATAATGGAGAGTGAAAACACCAATGGCATATTATTATTATCATGGGGGAGCGCTAAACCCGTATGATTATACAGCGCATGAGGGGGAGGGGGCGGAAAGTATTCATGCTCAATTCAAGGAACTGGAGCACAGATTCGATTCCCTAGATCAAGAGCCCCTCACGAGCGTCAAGGAACCTCCCTTGAGGGGTCAACAGTGGCATAGCAAAAGCGACATAGACAATAAATCAATGGTGAACTGTCTGGTGTCGTCCACCAGACAGTTCACAACACATTCAAAATTAGTTCAAAGCCAAAAACCTATAAATCAGTTAAAAAATACATAGTTTAAGAGAACGGAGCGAGGTCTCAATTTAGCTGAGGTCACAGTCACGGCCAATACCTGCAAATCGAGGACGGGGATAGACCCATGATGTGTAATTCAAAACACTGAAACAAAAATGCCCTCAAAAATATATAGTTTATGAAAAAAGCTTTGTCACAGGTCACATAACTAAAATTCCTAGGGAATGGTAAATGTGTGTATGTGTGGGGGGAGGGGGACAGCCAGGATTAATCCAAAAGGGAAGATAGTTCCAGTTCTTCGGATTAAAAGCCATTCACCGGCTTGAAGGCAACCCATCCCCCCTGAAGAGATGAGTCATACATTATCATTACATTCAGCGTGGAAATTTTTACAATCAGCACTAAGCGCTAAACCTGCACGGGTCATACAACATTCGTGTTAGAATTGTTAAGCCTGTATAATAATAATCTTTATTTACTACAAGTACATATACAAGGTATACAGTCCTAGCTGACAACAATGACATACTACTACATAGAAAGCCACTTGTTATGCTGAGCATCTCGGGCAAATTAGGTCAGTGTCCCAGGATGCGACCCACACCAGTCGACTAACACCCAGGTACCCATTTTACTGATGGGGAACATAGACAACAGGTGGAAAGAAACACGCCCAATGTTTCTACTCTGGCTGGGAATCGAACCCAGGCCCTCGCCGTGTGAAGCGAGAGCGTTAACCACCGGGCCACCAGATCATACAGCACCTGGGGATGGGAGGTGTGAAAATTATGTAAGCAAATCACCTGCAGGAGGCTTACAAGGCATTACCTGAATTATTACCTGCAAGTAATTTGGGTGAGGTAAGTGGGATTTAAGCCACAGCAAGTCACTGAACTGTGACTCCTTCAACGCCCACTCCCTACCACTCTCACAAAACGCTAGACCTGACATTAAATTGATAATTATATTAAAACCAGCTACTCTGTTTTTTTAAAGTTGTGGACTGTATATAATTAGGCTTGTTGGGTACACAAAATATAATTGGTATTAACACTTACCATTTAATTACTGTAGATGGATCACACCACAACACCTGCCTAACACCAAGACCCTACACTGGCCAATTAGAGATCTAAACGCAAGGACTAATGGTGCACCTCTCTGTGAGTGATGTCCACATTTATCTTCCATCATCCACACATAATTCCTGAGGTCCCACAAATTTTCTATCCCAGTTCTTCAGCAAGGGACATTAACACAGGCTCCTAATAGCAAATTCAGGATGAAAAACCCCAATTGGACTTTGAGAATGCCCGATCACATTGCACAACTCAGTCCAGTGCTCGCACATTAAATTCAATATGGCGTCTCTCCCCGGCGTCCCTTTGCAGCTGTTCTCCCCTCGAATTTTTTTGAAAGGGTCAAATCAGCATCACATTATATTACACAATTATTATATTAGTCATTTACATGTTCTATATTTAGGAAATTATGTAAAAAAAATTCCACAGGGGGCATTAAAATTACATTCAGAAAAAAAGGAAGATAAGTTTAGTTCCTTGGATCATGAGCCCTTCAGCAAGTCTAGGGTGGCCATTTCCAAATCTCCAAAAAGCAGGACACAGCCGTTATGTGTTCTTGTCGAATAAGGCACGCAAAAATTTGTGTATGCTGGAGTTTACCTGGAGAGTTCCGGGGGTCAACGCCCCCGCGGCCCGGTCTGTGACCAGGCCTCCTGGTGGAACAGGGCCTGATCAACCAGGCTGTTACTGCTGGCTGCACGCAAACCAACGTACGAGCCACAGCCCGGCTGGTCAGGAACCGACTTTAAGCGCTTGTCCAGTGCCAGCTTGAAGACTGCCAGGGGTCTGTTGGTAATCCACCTTATATATGCTGGGAGGCAGTTGAACAGTCTCGGGCCCCTGACACTTATTGTATGGTCTCTTTAACGTGCTAGTGACACCCCTGCTTTTCATTGGGGGGATGTTGCATCGTCTGCCAAGTCTTTTGCTTTCGTAGTGAGTGATTTTCGTGTGCAAGTTCGGTACTAGTCCCTCTAGGATTTTCCAGGTGTATATAATCATGTATCTCTCCCGCCTGCGTTCCAGGGAATACAGGTTTAGGAACCTCAAGCGCTCCCATTATTATTATAATCAAAGGGGAAGCGCTAAACCCGGAGGATTATACAGCAGTCAAGCGCTCCCAGTATGCACTAATTTTGTAAAAATCATTCTGAACCTAATGAAAAAAATAGATTTAATTGTGTTCGTTTCTTATTAAATTATTGTAAACTTATCTAAAATATATTTAGTTGGATTAGGTTAAATTAAGTTGTACTTGTTATAATAAGGTTAGTTAAGTTTTCTAAGGTTCTTTTGGTACAAAATTATTATTTACAACATAAATGAAAAAAAAAAAAAAAAAAAAAAAAAAATCTTAAAACGTATAAGAGAAATTTTTTTTAGAAAGGACTTCATTTGAGATGAGTTCTTGATGAACTGTTGGAGTGTGAGCGGGGTAATATTTTATGAAGGGATTCAGGGAAACCGGTTAGCCGGACTTAAGTCATGGAAATGGGAAGTGCAATGCCTGCACTTTAAGGAGAAGTTTGGGATATTGGCAGTTTGGAGGGACTTCTAAACTGTCGTATCTGAGTGCCTCTGCAAAGAGAGTAATTATGTATGAGTGATGGTGAAAGTGTTGAATGATGAAAGTATTTTTCTTTCTTTTTAGGTCACCCTGCCTCGGTGGGAAACTGCCTATCCATTAATATATATATATATATATATATATATATATATATATATATATATATATATATATATATATATTATATATAAACAACACTGCACTAGCCAAGGACTTGAACCCATGCTGCTTTGGCCTGCCTCATGGTGGGTGAAAGCACATGATGCCCTAATCCACTATACCATACGATCCTTAAGAGTAGCACATCCAACAGAACTGGATGTTGTACTCGCTACCCAAGGACACACGATGGTGTGGATGACTCTAGGCTAATTTTATTCTAGTCCGTTTGGTGTACTTGTACAATGAGCAGTATTTTATATTATTGTGACCACGAATGAGTGGTATTACTTAAGGATCGTATGGTGCAGTAGATTAGGGCATCATGTGTTTTTGCCCACCATGCTAATGTTCATTACTATCCTGTATGTAGAAGGATTGTGAAGGTCATAAGAGTGGACAAAATAGCGGAGGCAATGTGCATCACGATGGTCATTCAAGGATGGGACATTTGCTTCTGCATAGAGGATCTCGACAGTTGAGGAGCGAAAAGCACTTAGACATAAACGTAATCCCTGATGATGGATGGGATCGAGTTTGGAAAGAGTTGCAGGAGAGGCCTCAGAATATATCTGGTCACCATAATCTAGCTTTGATAAAGTTAGGGCTGAATGCAGTCTAAGCTAAACCCATAGGGGCTATATAATACCTGGGAGAATGGGAGGCATCCAAGTTCAATCCAAGGCAAGGACAGGTTCAATACCTTGGAATAAGAGCCCCTTACTGGCATCACGGAATCTCCCTTGAGGGGGTAGAAAGGCCTAAATCAAGGGCAAGCTAACTTTTTAACCATAGAAATACTGGAGGGATCTGGATGTGCTTATATTATAAAGTGGTTCATTCTAAGACCTTTTTACTTGCATGAATTTTTCTATATCTAATCATATATTATAATCATAACTAAGGACTTGAGTACTGGAAATGGGAAGTACAATGCCTGCACTTTGAAGGAGGGGTTTGGGATATTGGCAGTTTGGAGGGGTATGTTATATATGCTTCTAAACTGTTGTATCTGGGTGCCTCTGCAAAGAGAGTGATTATGTGTGAGTGAGGTGAAAGTGTTGAATGATGATGAAAGTATTTTCTTTTTTGGGTATTTTTTTCTTTCTTTTTGGGTCACCCTGCCTCGGTGGGAGACAGCTGACTTGTTGAAAAAAAAGAAAAAGAAAAAAAATACTAAGCACTAAACCCAAGAGGGTCATATCTAATTGTAGTTTTCTTTTTTATGAAGTGTTGTGACCAGTCATTATTCCAACTTATGAGTCACTGGGAACCACTCACTTCCAACCCTGAAAGTACATAGTTTCGCATCTTGTGCATTAATTCCTATAGGGAAGGAGTTAGAGCTATGTGATTAATTACTTGAGGATGATAATGAGTTTTCCTATTGGTTAAAGGTATTTTCAATGATTTCATGTGTCCAGTTTGGGCTATGGAATCTTTCCAGATGTAGGCCCCTAACAGGGCCTTGAATCACTACATGGTTTTATAATATGATCCACAGTCAATGGAACATCACAAGCTACAGAGAGGGGAAGAGGACAGAAACACTTGTGAACAGATGGCTGTGAGTGAGATGTGCATGCCCAGTCCTCAACTGAGAGAGAGAGAGAGATTCATCTCAAAGTGATGACTCCTGATGGAGAAGAGCCAAACACACATGCCCTGTCAAACTCTGCAGGATCCACCAGGGCTGCCATTTCTCAAAGGCATATCTGTGAATGTTACCCATGAAGTTACTGCAAAGCTAAAGTCCGGTGTAGAGTGGGCTTACTACACCTGTCTTTGTCCTGGCATCTGCTTGTTTATTTCTGGGACACCAACAGAATGTGTACAGGTAGGAGTTAGTGAAGGTGTAAAATTAAGTTGGTTCAACAGGTTTGTTGAAAACCAAAATGGGTCTGTATCAAAGTCAGGACTTCCAGTGAATGCATTACGTTGTGAATGTCAAAAAATAATTCGGAACACTCTTCTTGATAGATGCGAAAAAATATTAAGACGTGGTGAACCAATGATACTATTATATTTATGGTGAAACACCAAACCCATAAAGGTCATACATCTGGGAGAACAGGAAGCAACCAGATTCAGTCCAATGGATTGAGAGCCTCTCACCAACAAAGACTAATATGTATCCCAAAATATACCAACATATTAGCAGCCTATTATTGATGGTAGACAATACTGACAAACTGATGAATAAAACACATGTGCAATGCTTGGGTATCTTAATTTCTGAAAAATTTTGCCTGCAAGGCAGACTTCTTCCTTTGAATACAGGCAAATGTAACACTTAAGACAGTACAAGTAATTTTGAGGATCACAGGTGAAACATTTTGCCAATAAATATACCGAAGTGCTGCACGTGTCTAGCTTCTTGGTATTGCATACCATCAATATTAAGATACTTGTCTGATACAGCAACAGCATGGGATCTTGGTAAGATGGATGTCTTCTGAAATTCCTTTACTCAATGACTGTGTTACATGACTCACATCCACTGAGCTATACTCACCTGTAATATCACCTTCAGCTGCTACAGCTCATATTTGTTCCAGTATATAAGGTCTAACTGCATGTTTCTACTTTAGGCTGAGGGACTGACTACCACCTATCAAGGCTGAGAGATTGATCACCTCAAAATTACTTTTACTGTCTTGTGTTACATTTGCCTGTATTTGACTAAAGTACCCTGCTGCACAGGCAAAATGTTTTGGCAATATAGCCACACAAGTGTTCCACATGTGTTGTATTCATTTACCAGCACTCTTAAGTTTGAAGCTGCTCAAACGTATACATAAGTTATTGGCAAAGCTGTTTAAATCCAATCAGATTAAGCATTTGCAAAATTATCAACTGAATACTGTCCTAGTAAAGTAGAACCTTGGTATACGACCAGCTCCCTACTCAAAGCTCAGCACTCGACCAAACAAATATGACCTGCCAGAACTTTGCTGTAAACTATTTTGTGTTTGCATTTTTTGGTGTTTTTTGTATTATTTGTGTAAGTCACCATGGGGCCTACAACGATTAGTGATAACAGCCAACCAAACAGAAAATTGGTTGGGAAGAACTTGCTTGATACTCAAACGGAGTGGCATTCGAACGGCCTTCTGGAATGAATTAAGGTCGCTTACCGAGGTTCCACTGTACTTCAATTTTGTAAATTTCTTTAATAAAACTGGCAAATTTGCACTTACACAGCCAAAACCTGAGTCATCATTCTTTTCATAAGATGTCATCCTTAAGCTCATGTCTGAATCCTATTTTAAGTCATTTCCATTGCTATTTCACTAATATGCCTTCTGTTCTATTGATTGAATATAAGTGACTCCTCATTCAACTAGCAGAACTACCCTTTAAAGTGCGCAGAGGTTTGTAATTTGGCCAATTTTACAAGATTAAATTTATTATAATCAAAAAGAAGCGCTAAGCCACAAGGGCTATACAGCACTGCAGGGTAGGGAAGGAAGCGAGGGTATTGGGCGGTAGAAGGGGGGAGGGATGATCAGTAGGTTACAGAAAACAGCAGGGCAGGGGATAGTGCAGGGGTAGAGGGCAGCAAGAGATTGAGGTAGAAATGGCTGAAGGTATCATCAGAGTTTGTGAAGTAAGTCAGTTGTTGTCAAAAAGTCAATGAGAGAGTCTGGATGAAAGGTGGGTCCATCAATGAGAAGGGAAGGTAAAGAGAGAGCAGCGGAGCGAAGACGACGTTGGAGGTATATTCTGCATGCTCGTTGATAAAGTGGGCAGTCTAATAGAATGTGGCTAACCGATAATGGAACCTAGACAACTCTCACAGAGAGGAGCAGGGAGCCTCTCCATGAGATAACCATGAGTAAGACGATTATGGCCAATACGAAGACGGGAGAGAGTAGTCTCCCAACCTCGACACTGGTGACAAGAAGACGGCCAGTAACCTATACTCGGTTTAAGAGATTGAAGTTTGTTACCGAGCAGAGTAGACCAACGTTGTTGCCAATGGGTGTGAAGGTGGGTAGCTATTGCAGCAAAATAGTCCGTAAATGGAACACCTGTTCATTGCCCTGTACGTCAACATGACCAGGGACCCAACAAAAAACAATATCTTTATGCTTGGAAGAGATGCGGCGTAGCCAAAGTTGGATACGGAGGACTAAGGGGTGAGGTGTATCAAATTTCTGTATAGCCTGTAAAGCACTAAGGGAGTCTGAGACAACCACAAATGATGACATAGGCATAGATATAATACGGATAAGTGCTGGAAGAATGGCATACAATTCAGCAGTAAAGATACTAGCCGAAGATAGTAAATGCCCTCGTACAACGCTGTCCAGAAACACTGCTGCGAATCCTACGCTATCAGAAGACTTAGAGCCATCTGTGTACACTGCAATGGCATGAGAATGAGAGTAGAAGTGGTCAAGAAAAAGAGAGCGGGAAGCTACCGTAGACAGTTGGGCTTTCAAGCAAGGGAGTGAGAAAGAACAGACTCGAACAGCTGGAACTTCCGAGGGGGGGTAGGGAAAAGTGAGATGCTACATGAACATAGAGAGGTGATAATTGAAGAGAAGACAAGAGCAAATGTAGGCGAAGGGAGAAGGGACGGAGCAAACAGGGGCGGCAAACAAATAAAGAATGTCTACTAATATTGGTGACCATTCTATAAATGGAAGAAGTGCAGAGATCATGAGAGCGTACATAGTAGCGAAGGCAATGGGCATCACGGCGATTGGATAAGGATGGAACGTTCGCTTCTGCATAGAGGCTCTCAACAGGGAAAGAGCGAAAAGCACCAAGGCATAAACGTAATCCTTGGTGATGAATGGGGTTAAGGCTAGAGAGAGTAGCAGGAGAGGCCTCTGAATGGATCTGGTCACCATAATCAAGTTTCGATAAAATGAGGGCGGAATGTAGGCGAAGGAGAGTTCGACGATCAGCCCCCCATGAAAGATGAGCAAGGGTTTTAAGAAGGTTCAGCCGGCTGTGACAAGTTGCCTTCAGAGAGGTAATGTGAGGTTTCCAGGATAACCTACGGTCAAAGAGGAGGCCTAGAAACCTGACTGTATCACGTTCAGGGATACGGGAGCCATAGAGGTACAAAGGATGATCGGAGATGACAGAGCGTCTAGTGAAAGTAATTTGGTGAGTTTTGGTACTGGAAAATTTAAACCCGTGTGGTGGCCCAATTGGAAACACAGTCGACCGCATGTTGGAGAGAAACTGTAATGAGGCGACAGTCAGTGCCTGCACATGCAATAGCGAAGTCATCAACATAGAGTGATGACCAAATATTGGAATGAAGACTAGAGGCCAAATCATTTATAGCAAGGAGAAAAAGTGTTGTGCTCAGAACACATCCCTGGGGAACACCCTCAGCTTGGATAAAGTCCGGGGAGAGCACATTATTAACCCGAACACGGAAATGTCTGTCGGTTAAAAAGTTCTTAAGGAAGGATGGTAGATTGCCTCGAAGGCCAAAATGTTATACCTCCAAGTTGTGTCATATGCCTTCTCAAGGTCAAAAAATATGGCAATAACTGAGTGGTTATTCGCAAAGGCATCACGAACATATGTATCCAAGCGTAGTAAGGGGTCTATGGTAGAACGGCCCTTACGAAAGCCATATTGACGAGTGGAGAGACTGTTGCGTGTCTCTAAATACCACACTAAACGTCTATTTACCAAGCATTCCATCACTTTGCAAACTGCACTGGTAAAAGCAATGGGACGGTAGTGGGAGGTTTCATGTCCTGTAGTACCCGGTTTGCGGAAAGGGAGAACAATGGCAGATTTCCACAGCTGTGGAAGAACTCCCTGTGACCAAATAAGATTGAAAAGGCATAATGGGACTGCAAGGGCTGACTGATGTAAATGTTGTAGCATACGAATATGAATGTCATCGGGCCCAGCTGCCGATGATTGGCAAGCTGAGAGTGTTGCCTCCAGTTCTTGAAGTGTAAAAGGCACATTATACTGTTCTTCTCTGAGAGAAGAAAAGTCCAAGGGTGCTAACTCTCTGGCAGACTTTGAGGAAAGAAATGAGGGGCATAGATGGAGCCCCTGAGAAATACGGACCAGATGATTGCCAATTTCATTGGCAACATCTAGTGGGTTTGCTATATCAACACCGGCAACCCGCAGAACAGGAGCCAGGTCAGGAGAATATTTACCACTCAGTTTTCATACTTTTTTCCAGACTGCACTCATAGAGGAAGCAGAGGTGATGGTGGAGACATAATCTTGCCAGCAAGTGCGTTTAGCATCACGGATAACACGGCGAGCGATCGCACGCTTCTGCTTAAAATCAAGAAGTCTCTCCGTGGTTCTATTGTACCAGTACCTGCCCCACGCAGCGCGTTTCAAACGTACTGCACGAGCACAAGCAGGAGACCACCAAGGCACGCATTTCTGAGAATGCCTGCCTGAAGTTTGGGGTATAGAATGAGAAGCTGCGGTTAAAACGGAGGACGAGAAGAGCTGTAAAAGCTCATCAATGGAGGACGAAGAAGGAACCTCACTATAAACAGTTAGTTGTGAGTAAAGGTTCCAATTTGCCTGATCAAATTGCCAGCGTGGGTTACGAAGAGGTGGTGAATATGAAGGGGAAGTAAGAATGATTGGGAAATGATCGCTGTCATGTAAATCCGGGAGAACAGACCAGGTGAAGTCTAATGCGGCGGAGGAAGAGCAGACTGAGAGATCAATGCAAGAGAGAGTATGAGTCCGAGGATCAAAATGGGTGTGAGTACCTGTATTTAAAACATGGAGGGTAGCAAGAAAAGCCTCTAACTGAATGTCACGGGAATCACAGTGAGACCCCCCTGAGGAAATGATGGGCATTAAAATCACCAAGTAACAGAAGTGGTGGCGGTAATGACAAAAGAAGATAGGCAATATCTGGGATAGATAATGCCTGAGAAGGAGAGAGATACAAAGAACAGAGTGTATACCACCTGTGCAAGTGGATACGGGCTGCTGTGTAATGCAGCGAAGTACGAACAAATAGCTGATGGTACGGAATATCAGTGCGTAGAAGAAGGGCACTTTCATTAAAGGTCCCATCAGGAAAAGGATCTGAAGAATACAATAAATTATAGCCTGAGATGGGATAGATAACGGCAGAGTGTAATTTTGGTTCCTGTAAGCAAACACCAACAGGGGAAAACTGGGAGAGGAACATCTGAAGCTCACCCCGATTACCCCTTAGGCCGCGAATATTCCACTGTAAATAGGTCACGATTGGCAACGATAAAGATACCTGAAATCCGCAGGTAAGGGTACCTGTGAACTAGAGGGGTTAGAAAAGTCCACATGCGGTGGCAAAGGAAAATGTTCAAGTAGTGAAGGAACGGTGCGTTGTGAAGGAAGGAGTTGCGCAGATGGAGAAGAGGAAAGAGGAGGAACAGACGGTGGATCAGTGTCCATTGATGGTTTGGTCTCTGCAATATATTCAGAGATTGCTTCAAGTGTTTCGGAGTTCAGAGACGTCGCATGGGAGACAATATTGGAGATGGAAGGAGGAGGAGTTTGAGTAAAGATCGGAGCTGTAATGGACTGTACCAAGGTGGGGGGGGGGAAATGGTGGAGGGAACTGGAGAAGTGTGGGAGGGGACAGAAGAGGCAGAAACCTGGGAGGTGGCAGAAGAGGAAGAAACTTGGGAGGGGACAGGGGAGGAAGGCACAGTACGAGGAGGAGGATGAATCTCCACACTTGTAACAGAGCCAGTGAAAGGGGAAGACTCAGGTACAGAGACCGGGAAGGTAAAATGTGGAGGTGGATGAAGGGAAGGAGGGGTTAAAGGAGATTTTTTGGGCCTCTGAGAAGTAGAGGGATGATTGGGAGGAGGTGTCGTACGAGGTCTTGTCGATACCAGGGTTTGTGAGGGAGGACAAAGTGAGGACAGACTGAGGAGTTGAAGTAGGGACGTCTGAGCCCAGGACAGCAAAAGAATTAGATACAGGAGTGACTATGGGACTGGCAACCGCAGAGGAGGCTGCAGAAGATGTGACCCCAGAAGTGCAGGGACGCTTTGAAACACGAGAATAAGAAACATGGGGCAGTCTCCCTTGGAGGCGGAGATGAGAAACCGCCATAGCATAAGGGAGACCTTCTGCCTCTTTGAGGCAACGAATTTCCCGCTCATTTAAGTAGACTTGGCAACGGCGAGAGTACGATGGGTGAGCCTCATGACAATTAAGGCAAGAGGGAGTTCGACTGCAAGACGTATTAGAATGGTCATCGGCATCACAGACTGGGCATTCGGCTATAGATCTGCAATATTTTGCTGGGTGGCCAAATCGCCAGCAATTCCTACACTGTTGCGGTGTAGGGGTCACCTTCTGAACGTGTAACCGATGTCCTGCTACATAAACAGAGGATGGGAGTTCACGGCTGTCAAAAGTTAAACAAGCAACATTGCAAGGGTATCGTCTTCGTCAGCGGGCAGGAAGAACATAAGTGTCTACCTTGAGAATTGGGAAATCTTGGAGTTCCAGCTGTTCGAGAATGTCAGTGCCACATGTCTGGAAATTCTGTTGGACTATGGTATGGGGCAGAATAACAGTACCACTACAAGAATTGAGGGAATGATGTTTTTCGATAGTGATAGGAATAGTATTGATATGTGAAAGAAGAGAAAGATCATGAGCTTGGGTAGAATTCTGGACTGTGATGATGCGCGCACCACTCTTAACAGCATGAAAGGAAATATCTCTACCAACATGGTGTAGGAGCGCTTTGCCAATACTATGGTTGGAAAGATAGGCAGTAGAAGAAGTCGGTCTTAATGTAAAGAATTTAGTCCATTGTGAGGTCTGAAACTGAGTGTGGAGAGGGAGTGCATGACGTGTCAGTCTTTTCCGAGTAGAAAGGGAAGGTAACGAAGTAACATCATTAGGAGATTGTCGTTGACGTTTAGAAGTGGGACCAGAGTCGGTCCGACGTGGGACGGGCCAGCGATTCGAAAATCGCGCACTGTAGAGGGAGAAGCCGGAAGCATAGTCAAAGGAGAGCGGAGGTCAGACAAATCGAAGGAGTCGGTGGAAGCCCCGGTACCTGAAGCGGGTGAGGAAACAGCACCAGCAAGAGGTACAGGGGCCTTAGGAATGTCTGAAGAGTGGCCAAAAGACGAGGCGAGGTCAGAACGGGGTGTGGTAACAATAAGGGGCCCGGGGGTAGCGGGGTCATGGATCGGGTACTCCATGGTTAGGTTACTTTTTTCTTTTTGTTTTTAAGAAAAAAAAAGAAAGAAGAAGAAGAAAAAAAAAGAAAGAAGAAGAAGAAGAAAAAAAAAAAAAAAAAAAAAAAAAAAAAAAAAAAAAAAAAAAAAAAAAAAAGAATAAAAAAAGGGGGGACCGGGGACGGATAGTTCCTAGGAGGAATGAAAGGGCCAGAAATCTCCCTCTGCGCCCAAGAGGACCTCAGCACCGCAAGTAGCGCAGATGCAGCATGGAACCCGTGCCATACCCTACCCATCATGCCAGTAAACCAGCAATCCGGGATAGCAACTTCACATCTGCCGAGCTACCTCGGTGGACAAAAGAGAGGGCGGCCGGATATCCACCACAAAGCATACCTCCTTCGGCCACCACCCCCGGAATCCGAAAGGTGGCTTCCAGAGATACACCCGTCTGCCAAAAGACACCCAAAGCCACCCTCCGGGATACCGGAGAGGGATCGGGACATCCCCAGGCAATCCAGATTCCACGGCAAACTACGCCACCACCAAGAACCTCAACGGAATGGGATGGACCCCGGTACCCTTTCCCCTACCTAGGAACTAGCGTGCCTGTGGGAAAAAATCCCAAAGGCCAAAAAGGAAGGGCAAAAGGGAGGGGTGGAGAGGAGGAGGAGGAAAGGAAAAAGGGGAGGATGGGAGAGGGAAGGGGGGATTGGGGAGTAATTAGATTTGGTCTGAGGAAGGAGACTGACAGGTCTAATTCCTCAGACCAAGAGCCTCTTCACCACGCCAAGGAGCCCCCCCTTGAAGAGATACAAGATGAAAAAAAAAAAAAAAATTAAAAGAAGTCTGAAATAAGCAATATAGACATTCCAGGCACTAAGGCAGCATTTCCGCTGTTCATGAATCATGTTCCCAGGCCTTTCCTACATTATACTTGCCCTCCAATTTTGGATTCATTATCATTACAAAAAACTGAAGATTTAACCTATTAGTTATGGTTTACAGCATCCCAATAATTGAATTAGACCTAGTAAAAACCCATAAGATAGACCAAGGGGTGGAGGGAAGCCTTAACCATCCTCAGGAAAATTGTCAAAAATTGAATATTCTCTCTACTTTGAGTCCTGAAACCAATGAAAATCATCTCTATTTCAGTAGTATAGCTTTCATTCTATTGACTGATACCAAGAAAGAGCTAATAAAACAAAACAAAAAAAACACCCTAGAAAACCCCTCCAAGTCACCATTTTAAACCAAACACACTGTCAGAATTTTGCTTATCCCATCATGCACTGCATGGGTCCAAAATTTACCACTCATAGTTTATCTGAGGGAGCCGAGCTCAAAACATAGATCTAAGTGGCCCTGGTGTCAATAACACAGATCTATGGACAAGATAGTGAGTGAGTTAACAAGTCTTGAATGCTCCTGTCAGTACTATTATTATTCTGTAGGATAAAGCACTAAACCCACAGAGGTCATATAATAATATAATTAAAGTGCTAAACCCCAGGGGATATATAGTGCCTAAAAAAATAAAGAGGAGCAATTAGGTTTAATTAAAGGAAGCAGAGGAAAGATCGAATTCCATGCATCAAGAGCCCCTCAATAATATCAAAGATAGGTTAAATAATCCAACAATCTGTATTATTCCTCACTTATTGTTCATCGACTTCTTCCTCTCATCTTTGTGACCTTCATATTCCTGAAGTTCACTTTCTTTTTCCCCCACACACATCCCTAGTTCTCATCCCTTCCTCTCATCTATGGTATTCTCCTATATTCTCTTCTTAGTATTAAATATGTATGGTATGTGGTGTGTTTCTAAATGGTTTAATAACTATGAAACCCTCTTTTTCTTAAATACTGTGGAATGAAGTGACTTAATTTTTATATACATGTAGGCTTCGCTTTACAGCATTTTGCTAATACAGCAGTTTTCATTTATACCCATTCTTCATTTATTCAGACTTCCTACAAGAAATATATTCATCACTCACTATAAGCTAAGGATGAAAATATTTTAAGGTAGGTAGTAGGTTGGTAGACAGCAACTGCCCAGGGAGGTACTATCGTCCTGCCAAGTGAGTGTAAAACGAAAGCCTGTACAGTGGTCCCTCGATAATCGTAGTTCTCGAGAGTCGTAGATTTCGGAAATCATAGAGATATTTTCGTATAAACATGGGCTCGCTAATTGTAGATTGACTCGCGAATAGTAGGTCATCCGGGACGTGTACGCACGGTGTGAGCCGGGGCGGCCTCCCTACCCAGCCAGTCTGGCATTGTTTACCAGTGAGCGAAGGTCCCCTCACGTGCTCCTACGAAATATTTCATAATATTCCACTCATTTTAGTGCTTGCAAGTACTAAATAAGCTACCATGGCTCCAAAGAAAGCTCCTAGTGCCAAGCCTTTGGTAAAGAAGGTGAGAAATACGATTGAATTTAAGAAAAACATCATTGAACAATATGAAAGTGGCATAAGTGCGGCCGAACTGGCCAGGATGCATAACAAACCCTACACAACTATATGTTCCATTGTGACCAAGAAAAAGGAAATCAAGGATGCTGTTGTTGCAAAGGGGTAAATATGCTGACAAAAATGAGATCACCAGTACTAGAAGAGGTTGAGAAGTTATTATCGGTGTGGATAAACGAGAAACAATTAGCAGGAGATAGTGTTATGACGTCGATTATTTGTGAAAAGGCTAGGCAGTTGCACGACGATCTGGTAAAGAAATTGCCTGCAAACAGTGGTGATGCGAGTGAATTTAAGGCCAGCAAAGGTTGGTTTGAGAAATTTAAGAACCGTAGTGGCATACACAGTGTGGTAAGGCATGGTGAGGCTGCCAGTTCGGACCACAAAATCGGCTGAAAAATATGTGCATGAATTCAAGGAGTACATAACAGGCTGAAGGACTGAAACCTGAACAAGTGTTCAATTGTGATGAAACAGGCCTCTTTTGGAAGAAAATGCCAAAGAGGACCTACATTACACAGGAGGAAAAGGCACTGCCAGGACACAAGCCTATGAAAGACAGGCTGACGCTCATGTTCTGTACTATGCTAGTGGGGATTTCAAAGTGAAGCCGTTACTAGTGTACCATTCTGAAAATCCCAGTGTGTTCAGGAAAAACAATGTTATGAAGAGTAAATTGTGTATGTTTTGGAAATCTAATAGTAAGGCATGGGTCACGAGGGAAATTTTCGTTGAGTGGTTCAATGAAGTGTTTGGCCCTAGTGTGAAGAATTACCTCCTGGAAAAGAAATTGGATCTCAAGTGCCTGCTAGTAACAGACAATGCACCTGCTCATCCTCCAAACTTGGATGACCTAATTTTTGAGGAGTTTGGGTTCATCACAGTAAAGTTCTTGCCCTCGAATACCACTCCTCTCCTCCAGCCCATGGACCAGCAGGTCATTGCAAACTTTAAAGAACTCTACACCACAGCAATGTTTCAAAGGTGCCTGAAAGTGACCTCAGACACTCACTTGACCCTAAGAGATTTTTGGAGAGAACACTTCAGCATCCTCCACTGCATAAGCCTTATAGGTATGGCTTGGAGGGAGTGACTACCAGAACTTTGAACTCTGCTTGGAGAAAATTGTGGCCAGACTGTGTCGACAAGAGGGATTTTGAAGGGTTTGGGACTGACCCTCATGAGCCTATGTCTGTTGTTAAATCTATTGTGGCACTGGGGAGTTCCATGGGGTTGGATGTGAGTTTGGAGGATGTGGAAGAGTTGGTGGAAGACCACAACGAAGAGCTCACCACTGAGGAGCTGCAAGAGCTTCAGCAGGAAGAGCAACAGATCGCAGCTCAGCATCTTGCTGCAGAGGAGGAGGAAGAGAGATGGAAGAAGGTGCCTTCTTCAGAAATTAAGGAGATTTTTGCAATGTGGGGTAAGATGGAAAGCTTTATGGAGAAACATCACCCTGTCAAGGCTGCTGCAAGCCATGTTGATAACATGTACAGTGACAAAGTCTTGGGCCACTTTAGGGAAGTGTTAAAGAGACAGCAGAAACAGAGCTCTCTGGACAGTTATTTTGCGAGACAGGACTCCAGTGACTCTCAAGCTGGTCCTAGTGGCATTAAGAAACAGAGACGAGAAGCAACCCCAGAAGAGCAATTGGTACCAGAGGTGTTGCTGGAAGGGGATTCCCCTTCCAAACTGTAAATAATCCAATCTC
Source organism: Cherax quadricarinatus (assembly GCF_038502225.1). Lineage (NCBI taxonomy): Eukaryota > Metazoa > Arthropoda > Malacostraca > Decapoda > Parastacidae > Cherax > Cherax quadricarinatus. The sequence goes on along the minus strand of NC_091322.1, from coordinate 33,598,136 downwards.
TCTCCTCCAGTCTCACATACACTAAGAAGAATCTCCAATAAAGGTAAGTGTTATGCTGTTAATGTTTCATTCATTTCCCATTGCATTGTTTATGTACTACATGTATATTTCATGTAAAATTTTTTTTTGTGTTAATACTTCTGGGTGTCAGGAACGGATTAATTGTATTTCTTATGGGGAAAATTCATTCGAAAATTGTAGATTTCGATAATAGTAGCTCCTCCAGGAACGGATTAAATACGATAAACGAGGGACCACTGTAATTGTTTTACATGATGGTAGGATTGCTGGCGTCCTTTTCTCTGTCTCATGAACATGCAAGATTTCAGGTACGTCTTGCTACTTCTACTTACACTTAGGTCACACTACACATACATGTACAAACATTTATATATACACCCTCTTGGTTTTCTTCTATTTTCTTTCTAGTTCTTGTTTATTTCCTCTTATCTCCATGGGGAAGTGGAACAGAATTCTTCCTCCGTAAGCCATGCGTGTTGTAAAAGGCGACTAAAATGCCGGGAGCAAGGGGCTAGTAACCCCTTCTCCTGTATATATTACTAAATGTAAAAGGAGAAACTTTTGTTTTTCCTTTTGAGCCACCCCGCCTCGGTGGGAGACGGCCGGTGTGTTGAAAGAAGAAGTAATATGTGTACTGTATGTGCATTTTTTATGCCTAGCTATAATGCTCACTTAATATATGATAGTGTAAACATGTCATCAGGCTCTTATATGCATCTGAAAGTGAAAAAAAAAAAAGGCAATGATTCACTTTACAGTGATTTTTACTTTACATTGGTAGCCCAGAACCTAACCTGCTGTACAAGCAGGGCCCTCCTGTTTTAATAAAAGATCTTGCCAGGAACAAGGGGCTAGTAACCCCTTCTCCTGTATAAATTATGTACTAAATTTAAGAACAAAAACTTTTGTTTTTCTTTTTAGATCAGCCTGCCTCAGTGCGATACAGCCGGTTCGTTGTAAAAAACTTTTGTTTTTCTTTTAAGGTCACTCTGCCTTGGTGGGATATGGCCAGTTCGTTGGAAAAACAAAAGAAAAATCTAAGGTTTCAAATCTCAAGAACTTTACAACCCACATGGTGTTCTTTGATTTGACTGAGTTAAGATTAAAGAAATTTTAACCCTTAAACTGGGTACATATTTAGTCTATGGTATGAGGAACTGTGAATGAAACATAAATCACTAGATTTAGGTTCAAATAAAGCTCCATTTAACTTAATATGTATAGAGGAAACATCTTGACTGTTATCCACCAAGTTTATAGTCAACCAAAAACTGTGAGAATGTAATTTTGCAGGATGAAAGCACTGGCTTTATTTTCTAAGCTACAGTATAGTATTTCAGACAGCAATTATGGTGATATCAGTGGTCCTATATACAACAAATATTGTTAGAAAAATTCACAATTGTGAAAATAGGTACTAAAAAATGCCTTCAAGAAAGCATAAAAATATTTGGCAAAAACTTTTCACAATATCTAAGGCTTTTTTTTCATCAGCACCATGGAAAAACCTTGCATTTTTTCTTGTTATTTTGCCAAGGCAGGGAGGAAGAATCCTTAGTAATTTGGAAATGCTTTAAAAATATATATATATTTAAAAGGGAGTATGTAAATGCCAAGGATCACCTTTTTTATAGACTGTCACACAGTAAAGCGCATGAAAAACAACATACCTACAATTGGTGTAGTGTAAATAAATACACATGAAAAAAATTACAAATGTTTTATATGTACTGTACAGTACAATACTCTACAATATAATGCTATGCACATTTTTAGTGCTTTGCTAAATTGTTTCTACCTGCTTCATTACGTATGAGGATTATAAATGCTTCACTTAATAGAAAAGTAATGTTTATATTTTTCGTACTCTTATTTTGTTTTTAGATATTGTTTTATTGTGTCTCCAATCTTATAAGTTTAAGGGAAAGGAAGTATGGCCACGTGAAACTTTGTTGACGTGGTCACTTTCAAAATTAAAACTTAGTTGAAGTGGTTTCTTTCACAATGCTTCACCTCTTTTTTACTGAGGGTTAAGTAACATTCCAAGGAAAGAATTATACATGTATTTTTATATTTTATAATAAATTTAATTTATTTCTAATATTTTAGCAATAGATTTTTTTACCTGGAACCTATCTCAATTTAATTAAAGGGTGAGAAAACATGACTCATTTTATGCAACTCTGCTTTATATTTTTTCTTGGAAAATAACTCACTTGTTAACTGGAGACTTGATTATACTGTATATTAGATCATACTATTAGGCTAAGACTGGCAAAGTTAAATTAGGTCTGCTGTTAAGAAATTAACAATGACTTTTGATGCCAACTTAGCAGGTGCTAACCTAGTTGATGACAATTATCACTGATAGTTCATTACTTTTCTAACATGACTGACATTTAATTCTGACTGAAACATGTCTGATATTCTACAAATTATACAGTCTGGAAATTTTTTTTAATTGTTGATCCATACAAGAAATTATACTTTACTAAATAAATAGTTTTTATTAATACTAGATTGTGGATCTTTTGGGATAAAAAAAAACTTGTTTATTACAAAAATTTGTACTCAATATCATACCATGTAACTCTGCAAAGAATTGCTGTCCGAATCCTGCCTAAAATTAAGTCTTTACCTTAAACCTCAATGAACATGACTTAAAGCCATATGATCCCTATTTAGGAATGAAGTCTTAGTTAATTATTAATGTATTTACATGAGTACATGATACATTGATCATTTGCTATTTCATCAGTGTCTGGAAAGGCCTTATCCTAAAGTCAAATAAGATTAACTTAAAACATATAAATTACTTACCATAACTTGAGCTACCATTATGTGCACTGCTGGCTTGTGCTTAGTGATTCTAAGAAGTCTGATAACCTGTTTGTATCACTGGTATTATGATATCACCAAAACCATGTGGATTTTGCTTAAAAAATACAATGTAGCTTACAGCATTAGAAAAGAATTCCACCACAGAGCTATTGTTCTCCCAGCAGCAAACATCAAAGTATCATTAGCCTTGAGTTACTAATACAATTATGGATTATAAAATATTCTTAAACACAACGATGACTGACTATACCCCGGCCGGGATTGAACTCGCGGTCAGAGTCTCAAAACTCCAGCCCGTCGTGTTAGCCACTAGATCAGCTAGCCACAATAAGATTCGTCCAACTAGGTATATTTCTACACCATAAGAAGGTTAGCACAGGCACCACTGTGACCACAAATGCAAGTTTTTACAGACGAATCTCCAGCTAGCATGGCCGTGACGAACTCTAGCTCAAGTCCCTTCACTGCTGTCAACATGACTCACGAAATCGTAATGACACGATTGCAAACAAACCATGTTGACGGCAGTGAAGGGACTTGAGCTAGAGTTCGTCACGGCCACGCTAGCTGGAGATTCGTCTGTAAAAACTTGCATTTGTGGTGACAGTGGTGCCTGTGCTAACCTTCCTATGGTGTAGAAATATACCTAGTTAGACGAATCTTATTGTGGCTAGCTGGTCTAGTGGCTAACGCAACGGGCTGGAGTTTTGAGACTCTCTGACCGCGGGTTCAATCCCAGCCGGGGTATGGTTTGTTTGCAATCGTGTCATTACGATTTCGTGAGTAATGATGACTGATAATGCTGCAGTTGTTTTAATGTATCAGCCATGCAACATTCACATGGTCAATTATCACCCAGTTTGCATATTTATAATGCCAAACCAAACATAACTCTTTACATCTGGTTCCCAACTGACAAATTATTTATTTGAAAAACTAATGAACAAAGGTTACATTAAAAAGATATATAAAAATATGTAAGTCACATAGCTCTATCAACAATATATTAATAATTTCAGAAAGACCAACAACTTTGGTATTACAACAGGGTGCAGATAGCATTATTTTTTTTTAATTTCTTTATTCAATGATAGAACAGGTTTCAGTTTCTTAACATTAAGGTATAAATGTGATACCCTATTCCAGAACATGTACACATCCAATCACTTGAATACAGCATAGATGAAGCAAGTAAAAATATACACCTGAGTGATGCCAGAGAAATTATATTTTTAATAAATCCAATTTGGACTTATTACACTTTTGTAAAATTTTGTAATTCTACCAGCAAAATTAATAATACAGTACAGTAAACCCTCCAGTTAACATACTTCCATTTAAATGACTTTGGAAATATGGAACAAAATCTGCTGGGGTCAATAAATTTGGAAACAATGGACAAAGTTGTATGGTTGTAGAATTGTTCACGATTGTTACAATCATGGCAAAACAATCTTTTCTCTGTCCACAACACTCTCCCGATTAGTATGTTAAATAGAGAGTTTACCATACAGGTACAAAATCTCAAATCCACAAGTCCCCCAAATGACATTTTTTAACACACAATTTCATTTGAAATACTACCAGAACTTTTTAGATGCTCTATTGCAAACTTTTTTTCTAGAGTTTTTTACCTCACTGTCAATACTAGTATTGTGAAGAGTTCTGCATATAGCCCACTAACTAGTAATCTAAAAGTGACACTGTTAAAACAACAGGACAAAGAAGCATCAGTGTGAAAGCTAAGTGAGAAACACTTTGCATCAGCTGTGGTTTTTATTACTGGGTTAAATGGCTACCATGATTCAAGGAGGCATAAAAGTCCCAATGTTAGAGTTCTGGATTGCCTACTTGATGTATATGATTTAAAAAAGAATTAAATTATACAAATTTATATTATTATTTATTTTAGACACTGTATACCAGTACAGTGTATTCTTTCTTTGTATTCTACACTCCCATACATTTAAAAAAATGTGTGTGGAACCCATGCATATATTGTCAGCAGGCAATCTACCTCCATCAGATCTTATTTACAATCTGCTTGTACATGATGAGTGATGAAGAGGGGGAAAAAAAAAAGGAGACAGAAAGAAGACTGAGGAAGGACAGAGGATGGAGAAAGACAGGAATAGAGATAGGGGGTACAGGGATATTAACCCCTAAACGGTCCAAACGTATATATACGTTCTCTCGCGTAGCGCCCCAAGCGTATATATACGTTTTCTTTGTCATTTATTCAACATTGCCACGATAAGCCTGAGTCGCCAAGACATGAGAGAATGGGTGTGCGCACTCACTGTCCGCCATATTAAAATAATTGGGGACACCTGGGTACCACATGCTCTTTTTTCCTATTAAAAAAAAAAAAAACTTTTTTTTTCTCAAAAAACTTTGGGCCCTACGCGAGTGAATGTATATATACACTTGGACTGTTTAAGGGTTAAGAAGACATAAAGAAGAATGGGATATTAATATTTCACTTACTGGCTTGGTGGGAAATAGCTGATGTGATAAAAAAGGGGGAAAAAAAAAATATATATATATATATATATTCAGGATTTGTAAGTGTTGTGGTGTGAAGTTTGTGCAACAAGGCAGACACTGATGTGAGAATAAAATGTCTAGTTAACATGCATCTCAAAAGCTTGAGTCCAGTGTCTTTACCCTCCACATTAGATATAACAATGGCATAAAGTAGGATAGCTGTTGGGTTGGATGGGTGCAAAAGTCAAGGAGCCATATGAATCGTACCAGTCAATTTTTTTTTTTTTTTGCTGTTGAATAGGTTTTATAGTGTAACTGATATTATTCGGTCCCACAAAACTGGGAAATCATGAAAACTGGCTCAGTTTCAGTTCTGAGGATGCTGGATTTGAGGGTTTGTATCCATTATAATAATTAGAATAAAAATATACTAAAAAGAATAATTTCCATCCTAATGTAGTTAAGGTTATTAAGAGTAAAGTCTTTCCATGACTTAACATAATTTTTCACAAAAATATTAGCAAATTTGACATACAAGAACACATTTTGGGACTTGTAAAACTATTCCACCATTACACAATTCATGTATTCAAATGACTCATTCATCTACATATTTTGCTTCAAAAATGAAAATAAAAATACCGCATTGCAATATGCTTAATATCTAAAAATGTCTCATGGATTAATCTGCATCATCTAATTACTCTAAACAAGATTTTTGAACACTGTTATAAGCACACCATAAATTCTGTATACAGCAGAGAAACAAAAACATGGCGTCTGAAATGAAATACATACATTAATTGGCTCAATACCGCTGTCGCTTAATGTCGACATATGGTGTACCTGTCACTACATTTCGTTTCATTCCCTGCTGAAACGGTTGATCTATTGCGCCACCTTGAAAATTAGCATTTCGCATACTTTGTTCCCGTTCGTTCTGCATCCACAATTCCTTCAATCTCTGGTCACGGTCGCTTTGCCGTTCATTCCTCATAGAACAGTGGTCTCCATAGCGATCACGTTGCATGCCCTGATAACAATTTGACATTGAAACATTAAACCAAGAAAATGGCTTCAAAATATTCCTGGATTTTCTAATCAGTGATTATGATGGTACAAATAAGACTGTTAGCAATAAACCAAACACTATGATTTGATTACATCTGGGTGATTAGAGGAAATATTCTAGCAAGTTTCATTATACACAAAATTTACTGAAATTATCATAAAAATGTACTTTATAAACACCCTTTTTGGTTATAAAAAATAAAATTGCAACCAGAACAGAATTCTGAAGCATTAGAAAATTGTGCATTTTTTATTTGTTATTTATGTTGAAAGATATTTGAATCTGAAATAAAATATGTGGAACTTATCACTAAAAATTTTCAGGAAATTAATTTTCTAATATTTAGGTACCTAAAAAAAAAAAAAAAAAAAAAAAAAAAAAAAAAAAAAAAAAAAAAAAAAAAAAAAATACTGCAGATGCCACAACAGTGGAAGTCAAAGGTGACCCCAGCCATAAAATACTGATGTCAAAGTCTAGTATCTTCATCGTCGTCTAGCCTTTGTTAAAGAGAGTCTGCCATACCTGAAGGTTACCTGAAGATGAGTTTGGGGGCCACTGTCCCCATGAACGGTCACAGACCAGGCCTCCTAATTAATGACCTGATTAAACATCAAGGCAGGGTGGCCCAAAAGGAAAAACAAAAGTTTCTCCTTTTAAATTTAGTAATACGTACATACAGGAGAAGGGGTTACTAGCCCCTTGCTCTCAGCATTTTAGTTGCCTCTTACGACATGCATGGCTCACGGAGGAATAATTCTGTCCCACTTTCCCATGGAAATGAAGAAATAAGAACAAGAACTAGTAAGGAAATAGAAGAAAACACCAGAGGGGCATGTAGGTAGTAGGTTGGTAGACAGCAACCACCCAGGGAGGTACTACCGTCCTGCCAAGTGAGTGTAAAACGAAAGCCTGTGATTGTTTTACATGATGGTAGGATTGCTGATGTCTTTTGTCTGTCTCATAAATATGCAAGATTACAGGTATGTCTTGCTACTTCTACTTACACTTAGGTCACACTACACATACATGTACACATTTATTTATACACACTCATCTGAGTTTTCTTTGATTTTATCTTAATAGTTCTTGGTCTTATTACTTTTCCTTTTATATCCATGGGGAAGTGGAATAAGAATCTTTCCTCCGTAAGCCATGCGTGTTGTAAAAGTCATCTAAAATGCCGGGAACAATGGGCTAGTAACCCCTTTCCCTGTAAAGATAACTAAAAAGAATAAGAAGAAGAAAATTGTCAAAGTGGGAAGTCTGAATGTGCGTGGATGTTGTGCAGATGATAAGAAAGAGATGATTGTGGATGTTATGAATGAGAAGAAGCTGGATGTCCTGGCTTTAAGTGAAACAAAGCTGAAGGGGGTGGGAAAGTTTCAGTGGAGAGGAATAAATGGAATTAGGTCAGGGGTTTCAAATAGAGTTAGAGCTAAAGAAGGAGTAGCAATAATGTTGAAGGATAAGCTATGGCAGGAAAAGAGGGACTATAAATGTATTAATTCAAGGATTATGTGGAGTAAAATAAAGATTGGATGTGAAAAGTGGGTTATAATAAGCGTGTATGCACCTGGAGGAGAGAGAAGTGTAGAGGAGAGAGAGAGATTTTGGGAAATGTTGAGTGAATGCGTGGGGAGTTTTGAATCGAGTGTGAGAGTAATGGTGGTTGGGGATTTCAATGCTAAAGTGGGTAAAAATGTTATGGAGGGAGTAGTAGGTAAATTTGGGGTGCCAAGGGTAAATGTAAATGGGGAGCCTTTAATTGAGCTATGTGTAGAAAGAGATTTGGTAATAAGTAATACATATTTTATGAAAAAGAGGATAAATAAATATACAAGGTATGATGTAGCACGTAATGAAAGTAGTTTATTAGATTATGTATTGGTGGATAAAAGGTTGATGGGTAGGCTCCAGGATGTACATGTTTATAGAGGGGCAACTGATATATCAGATCATTATTTAGTTGTAGCTACAGTTAGAGTAAGAGGTAGATGGGAAAAGAGGAAGGTGGCAACAACAAGTAAGAGGGAGGTGAAAGTGTATAAACTAAGGGAGGAGGAAGTTCGGGTGAGATATAAGCGACTATTGGCAGAAAGGTGGGCTAGTGAAAAGATGAGTAGTGGGGGGGTTGAAGAGGGTTGGAACAGTTTTAAAAATGCAGTATTAGAATGTGGGGCAGAAGTTTGTGGTTATAGGAGGGTGGGGGCAGGAGGAAAGAGGAGTGATTGGTGGAATGATGAAGTAAAGGGTGTGATAAAAGAGAAAAAGGTAGCTTATGAGAGGTTTTTACAAAGCAGAAGTGTTATAAGAAGAGCAGAGTATATGGAGAGTAAAAGAAAGGTAAAGAGAGTGGTGAGAGAGTGCAAAAGGAGAGCAGATGATAGAGTGGGAGAGGCACTGTCAAGAAATTTTAATGAAAATAAGAAAAAAATTTGGAGTGAGTTAAACAAGTTAAGAAAGCCTAGGGAAAATATGGATTTGTCAGTTAAAAACAGAGTAGGGGAGTTAGTAGATGGGGAGATGGAGGTATTAGGTAGATGGCGAGAATATTTTGAGGAATTTTTAAATGTTAAGGAAGAAACAGAGGCAGTAATTTCATGCACTGGTCAGGGAGGTATACCATCTTTTAGGAGTGAAAAAGAGCAGAATGTAAGTGTGGGGGAGGTACGTGAGGCATTACGTAAAATGAAAGGGGGTAAAGCAGCTGGAACTGATGGGATCATGACAGAAATGTTAAAAGCAGGGGGGGATATAGTGTTGGAGTGGTTGGTACTTTTGTTTAATAAATGTATGAAAGAGGGGAAGGTACCTAGGGATTGGCGGAGAGCATGTATAGTCCCTTTATATAAAGGGAAAGGGGACAAAAGAGACTGTAAAAATTATAGAGGAATAAGTTTACTGAGTATACCAGGAAAAGTGTACGGTAGGGTTATAACTGAAAGAATTAGAGGTAAGACAGAATGTAGGATTGCGGATGAGCAAGGAGGTTTCAGAGTGGGTAGGGGATGTGTAGATCAAGTGTTTACATTGAAGCATATATGTGAACAGTATTTAGATAAAGGTAGGGAAGTTTTTATTGCATTTATGGATTTAGAAAAGGCATATGATAGAGTGGATAGAGGAGCAATGTGGCAGATGATGCAAGTATATGGAATAGGTGGTAAGTTATTAAATGCTGTAAAGAGTTTTTATGAGGATAGTGAGGCTCAGGTTAGGGTGTGTAGAAGAGAGGGAGACTACTTCCCGGTAAAAGTAGGTCTTAGACAGGGATGTGTAATGTCACCATGGTTGTTTAATATATTTATAGATGGGGTTGTAAAGGAAGTAAATGCTAGGGTGTTCAGGAGAGGGGTGGGATTAAATTTTGGGGAATCAAATTCAAAATGGGAATTGACACAGTTGCTTTTTGCTGATGATACTGTGCTTATGGGAGATTCTAAAGAAAAATTGCAAAGGTTAGTGGATGAGTTTGGGAATGTGTGTAAAGGTAGAAAGATGAAAGTGAACATAGAAAAGAGTAAGGTGATGAGGGTGTCAAATGATTTAGATAAAAATTGGATATCAAATTGGGGAGGAGGAGTATGGAAGAAGTGAATGTTTTCAGATACTTGGGAGTTGACGTGTCGGTGGATGGATTTATGAAGGATGAGGTTAATCATAGAATTGATGAGGGAAAATAGGTGAGTGGTGCGTTGAGGTATATGTGGAGTCAAAAAACGTTATCTATGGAGGCAAAGAAGGGAATGTATGAAAGTATAGTAGTACCAACACTCTTATATGGGTGTGAAGCTTGGGTGGTAAATGCAGCAGCGAGGAGACGGTTGGAGGCAGTGGAGATGTTCTGTTTAAGGGTAATGTGTGATGTAAATATTATGCAGAAAATTCGGAGTGTGGAAATTAGGAAAAGGTGTGGAGTTAATAAAAGTATTAGTCAGAGGGCAGAAGAGGGGTTGTTGAGGTGGTTTGGTCATTTAGAGAGAATGGATCAAAGTAGAATGACATGGAAAGCATATAAATCTATAGGGGAAGGAAGGCGGGGTAGGGGTCGTCCTCGAAAGGGTTGGAGAGAGGGGGTAAAGGAGGTTTTGTGGGCAAGGGGCTTGGACTTCCAGCAAGCGTGTGTGAGCGTGTCAGATAGGAGTGAATGGAGACGAATGGTACTTGGGACCTGACGATCTGTTGGAGTGTGAGCAGGGTAATATTTAGTGAAGGGATTCAGGGAAACCGGTTATTTTCATATAGTCTGACTTGAGTCCTGGAAATGGGAAGTACAATGCTTGCACTTTAAAGGAGGGGTTTGGGATATTGGCAGTTTGGAGGGATATGTTGTGTATCTTTATATGTGTATGCTTCTAAACTGTTGTATTCTGAGCACCTCTGCAAAAACAGTGATAATGTGCGAGTGTGGTGAAAGTGTTGAATGATGATGAAAGTATTTTCTTTTTGGGGATTTTCTTTCTTTTTTGGGTCACCCTGCCTCGGTGGGAGACGGCCGACTTGTTGAAAAAAAAAATGCAAGAATTATGTGGATTAAAGTAAAGGTTGGATGCGAGAAGTGGGTCATAATAAGCGTGTATGCACCTGGAGAAGAGAGGAATGCAGAGGAGAGAGAGAGATTTTGGGAGATGTTAAGTGAATGTATAGGAGCCTTTGAACCAAGTGAGAGAGTAATTGTGGTAGGGGACCTGAATGCTAAAGTAGGAGAAACTTTTAGAGAGGGTGTGGTAGGTAAGTTTGGGGTGCCAGGTGTAAATGATAATGGGAGCCCTTTGATTGAACTTTGTATAGAAAGGGGTTTAGTTATAGGTAATACATATTTTAAGAAAAAGAGGATAAATAAGTATACAAGATATGATGTAGGGCGAAATGACAGTAGTTTGTTGGATTATGTATTGGTAGATAAAAGACTGTTGAGTAGACTTCAGGATGTACATGTTTATAGAGGGGCCACAGATATATCAGATCACTTTCTAGTTGTAGCTACACTGAGAGTAAAAGGTAGATAGGATACAAGGAGAATAGAAGCATCAGGGAAGAGAGAGGTGAAGGTTTATAAACTAAAAGAGGAGGCAGTTAGGGTAAGATATAAACAGCTATTGGAGGATAGATGGGCTAATGAGAGCATAGGCAATGGGGTCAAAGAGGTATGGGGTAGGTTTAAAAATGTAGTGTTAGAGTGTTCAGCAGAAGTTTGTGGTTACAGGAAAGTGGGTGCGGGAGGGAAGAGGAGCGATTGGTGGAATGATGATGTAAAGAGAGTAGTAAGGGAGAAAAAGTTAGCATATGAGAAGTTTTTACAAAGTAGAAGTGATGCAAGGAGGGAAGAGTATATGGAGAAAAAGAGAGAGGTTAAGAGAGTGGTGAAGCAATGTAAAAAGAGAGCAAATGAGAGTGGGTGAGATGTTATCAACAAATTTTGTTGAAAATAAGAAAAAGTTTTGGAGTGAGATTAACAAGTTAAGAAAGCCTAGAGAACAAATGGATTTGTCAGTTAAAAATAGGAGAGGAGAGTTATTAAATGGAGAGTTAGAGGTATTGGGAAGATGGAGGGAATATTTTGAGGAATTGTTAAATGTTGATGAAGATAGGGAAGCTGTGATTTCGTGTATAGGACAAGGAGGAATAACATCTTGTAGGAGTGAGGAAGAGCCAGTTGTGAGTGTGGGGGAAGTTCGTGAGGCAGTAGGTAAAATGAAAGGGGGTAAGGCAGCCGGGATTGATGGGATAAAGATAGAAATGTTAAAAGCAGGTGGGGATATAGTTTTGGAGCGGTTGGTGCAATTATTTAATAAATGTATGGAAGAGGGTAAGGTACCTAGGGATTGGCAGAGAGCATGCATAGTTCCTTTGTATAAAGGCAAAGGGGATAAAAGAGAGTGCAAAAATTATAGGGGGATAAGTCTGCTGAGTATACCTGGTAAAGTGTATGGTAGAGTTATTATTGAAAGAATTAAGAGTAAGACGGAGAATAGGATAGCAGATGAACAAGGAGGCTTTAGGAAAGGTAGGGGGTGTGTGGACCAGGTGTTTACAGTGAAACATACAAGTGAACAGTATTTATATAAGGCTAAAGAGGTCTTTGTGGCATTTATGGATTTGGAAAAGGCATATGACAGGGTGGATAGAGGGGCAATGTGGCAGATGTTGCAAGTGTATGGTGTAGGAGGTAGGTTACTGAAAGCAGTGAAGAGTTTTTACGAGGATAGTGAGGCTCAAGTTAGAGTATGTAGGAAAGAGGGAAATTTTTTCCCAGTAAAAGTAGGCCTTAGACAAGGATGTGTGATGTCACCGTGGTTGTTTAATATATTTATAGATGGGGTTGTAAGAGAAGTAAATGCGAGGGTCTTGGCAAGAGGCGTGGAGTTAAAAGATAAAGAATCACACACAAAGTGGGAGTTGTCACAGCTGCTCTTTGCTGATGACACTGTGCTCTTGGGAGATTCTGAAGAGAAGTTGCAGAGATTGGTGGATGAATTTGGTAGGGTGTGCAAAAGAAGAAAATTAAAGGTGAATACAGGAAAGAGTAAGGTTATGAGGATAACAAAAAGATTAGGTGATGAAAGATTGAATATCAGATTGGAGGGAGAGAGTATGGAGGAGGTGAATGTATTCAGATATTTGGGAGTGGACGTGTCAGCGGATGGGTCTATGAAAGATGAGGTGAATCATAGAATTGATGAGGGGAAAAGAGTGAGTGGTGCACTTAGGAGTCTGTGGAGACAAAGAACTTTGTCCTTGGAGGCAAAGAGGGGAATGTATGAGAGTATAGTTTTACCAACGCTCTTATATGGGTGTGAAGCATGGGTGATGAATGTTGCAGCGAGGAGAAGGTTGGAGGCAGTGGAGATGTCATGTCTGAGGGCAATGTGTGGTGTGAATATAATGCAGAGAATTCGTAGTTTGGAAGTTAGGAGGAGGTGCGGGATTACCAAAACTGTTGTCCAGAGGGCTGAGGAAGGGTTGTTGAGGTGGTTCGGACATGTAGAGAGAATGGAGCGAAACAGAATAACTTCAAGAGTGTATCAGTCTGTAGTGGAAGGAAGGCGGGGTAGGGGTCGGCCTAGGAAAGATTGGAGGGAGGGGGTAAAGGAGGTTTTGTGTGCGAGGGGCTTGGACTTCCAGCAGGCATGCGTGAGCGTGTTTGATAGGAGTGAATGGAGACAAATGGTTTTTAATACTTGACGTGCTGTTGGAGTGTGAGCAAAGTAACATTTTATGAAGGGGTTCAGGGAAACCGGCAGGCCGGACTTGAGTCCTGGAGATGGGAAGTACAGTGCCTGCACTCTGAAGGAGGGGTGTTAATGTTGCAGTTTAAAAACTGTAGTGTAAAGCACCCTTCTGGCAAGACAGTGATGGAGTGAATGATGGTGAAAGTTTTTCTTTTTCGGGCCACCCTGCCTTGGTGGGAATCGGCCAGTGTAAAAAAAAAAAAAACCACTACAAACATGATATATACTCTAGAATGAATAAAATAGGCCATAATATGGCAAGTGTCCAGGACCAGTCCGAGCATATAAAATTATTACTGTTCCTTCCTATAACGTGTTCTTTGGTCCTGGGTAAGAGAAAACAAGGTTTTTGAGAGACTAACTGCACTAGATCACTAGTGCAGTGATATATGAATATCTTGGAATTAAGTTATTGAATTATTTCATAAAGCCCACCATTTATTAAAATAAATGCAATAATAATGACAGGAATCATAAAAAAGTGATTGTTCTACAATTGGCTTGTGGAATATTGGAAATAATCCAAATATTTGGGGATCTGTGTGGGAGTAAAGGGCAAGATATTTTTGCAAATGTCAAAAACTTAGCAACTTTATTTTTTTGTAGAATAACTGAAGATAATTACATGATTACCTCCAATGAAAACATCACACTAGCATTGTTTTATAAGTACCAAGTCCCAAAACCACCTTTCGTTGTGCCATTTACCCTGGGGTTCTTGCCAAATGTCATTTTCAGTAAATATTTTTTTTTTTTGCTCGTAACTCGAATTTTGGCTCGCAACTCAAAGGAAAAATTCAACCGAGCGACAGCTCATAATTTGGAAAAATCATAAGTTGGGGCAATTGTAAGTCAAAGTACCACTGTACTGTACATTTATATTTAGTAATGTGTGACCAAATCTTCAGAATCAGTCTTAGTTTGGCTAATGATAAGTACAAGGCTTCGATGAGGGTCAAAAGCGTTTTCTCTGCTCACAGCAGAAATTTCCACTGACAAGTCTACTGATGAATACAGATATTCAACTAACGGCAATTCAATTTATATTTTAACAAGTGAGAAAAGACCTGCTTACTTATATACCATTACATTGCCAAAATGAAATTTCCAGACCTAGATCATCAACAATCATGGCCAATTACAAGAACTACCCATAAGTTGTCAACAGTGACAGTAAGACTGGACTTGTATATGGTACTGATGCAGAACTCCTGGACTTGGTACTCTTCATAAGGAATCTTAAGATTCCAAGAGAGTAGGTCATTTAATCCTGATGTGAGTAATCCCACTGTTTTGGCTCAAAAAAGCTTTCTTCAAAGACTGAAATGGGGTCTTTGTGTCAGAAATGGCTGTGCATTGGTCTCAACTGATCTCATAAGCTTATGTCTTTGCTGCTAAGTCCCTTATATTGCTGATGATCAGAATTAAAGGAATCTGATAAAATAATCTGGTCACTATTGGTAGAAGGCTCCTTGGGTGATGAGGCCTTAACCCTTTGACTGTCGCAACCCCCAATCCTGAGGTGTCTCCTGGTGTCGCAAAAAAAAAAAAAAAAAAAAAAAAAAAAAAAAAAAAAAAAAAATAAAAAAAAAAAAAAAAAAAAAAAAAAATTATTTTTTCTTATGAAATGATAGAAAATCTTTTCCCAATTTTAATGACAAAAAAAAACGAAATTTGATGGAAAACTGACGGAATTATGCTCTCGCAAAGTTAGCGACCTCGGCGCTGTTTACAAATCGGCTATTTCGCCCACTTTGAGGCCTATTTTCGGCTAATTCCATTGTTCCAGTCACCCAAACTCATAGCTATTTCTTTAGTACTCCATTTTTTCTATCGATAGAGTACAAGAAACTGCCCATTTACCGACTTCAACTACCTAATAATGTGGTCAGAAATTTGCTATTTGGCCAATTTCACGAAAACTAAAAAATATGACAATTTCAAAATTAGGTCCAGAATGAACAATGCAGACATTCCTGGCTCTAAAATAACATTTTCTTTGCTCATCAGTCATGTCTCCAGGCCCCTCTGATATTACTCTTGCTTTCTATTTTGAATTTTTATTCAAACAAAAAATAGAAGACTTACTATTATGCAGACTACTCCAATACTGTAATAATTGTATAAATAACATCAATCCATTCATGACTGCATATTAGAATGACTAGTTGGACATTTATTGGACAATGGCATCATTTGTTTACTTTTGAACATTGGCAAATATCAAACATTTCCCCTATTTTGAGCTCCATTTCTAGGTACTTTTTATAGTAAAATCAATCAAAAATCACCTCTATATCTATAATATGTTTTCCATTCTATCAAATGAGACCAAGAAAACGAGAATACAACCATAAATACTATACGAAAATAGACCACAAAGTCGGCATTTTAATTAAAAAAAAAAAATGGTCGGAGTTTTTTTTTCTCATTATGCACTGCGTGCTCCAGGATTTTTTTTATATGGTGCACACTGACCACACAGACCCATTCTCTCACATGTGGGCCTACCAGCTTTCTCCTGCTTGATTTGAAGCTGCTAGAATTTATGAGTATATATATGTCAAACACGGTACCTCGTAAGACGTATACAGTGGACCCCCGGTTAACGATTTTAATCCGTGCAAGAGGGCTCATCGTTATGCGAAATAATCGTTATGCGAATTAATTTTCCCCATAAGAAATAATGGAAATAAAATTAATCCGTGCAAGACGCCCAAAAGTATGAAAAAAAATTTTTTTTACCACATGTTAATTTTAATACACACAAACTGAAAAAGGCATGCACAATTACATGACACTTACTTTTATTGAAGATCTGGTGATGATTGATGGGATGGGAGGAGGGGAGAGCATTATCTTCTTACTGTTTAGAAGGGGAATCCCCTTCCATTAGGACTTGAGGTAGCAAGTCCTTTTCTGGGGTTACTTCCCTTCTTCTTTTAATGCCACTAGGACCAGCTTCAGAGTCACTGGACCTCTGTCGCACAACAAATCTGTCCATAGAGCTCTGTACCTCCCGTTTCTTCAAGACTTTCCTAAAATGGGCCATAACATTGTCATTGAAATAGTCACAAGCACGGCTTGCAACAGCTGTGTCAGGGTGATTTTCATCTATAAAGGTTTGCAGTTCAAACCACTCTGCACACATTTCCTTAATCTTTGAAGTAGGCACAATGGATTCCACAACTGGCATAGGCTTCTCAGGGTTAGCCCCAAACCCTTCAAAATCTTTCTTAATTTCCATACTAATTCTCACCCTTTTTACCACAGGGTTGGCACTAGAAGCTTTCTTGGGGCCCATGGTCACTTATTTTCCAGAAACACCACCGAAAACACTGTAATAATACGAAATATTCCGAGTGTATGCTTGGATGTTACCGCGGAGGCTGGCTGGTAAACAATGGGACGGCCGGCACATGTGAGGGCACATTGGACGCGTCTCGGACGAAAATCGCTATGCGGGTTTTTAATCGGTATGCGGGGCAAAAATTTTGCGATAAAAGTAATCGTTATGCGGAAAAATCGCTATGCGATGCCATCGTTATGCGGGGGTCCACTGTACTATATACGGCCGCGACAGTCAAAGGGTTAAAGTATTCTGTAAGGCTTTGATTTTCTGATAAACCAAAGGAGACCCCAGCCATAAAATAATGATGTCAAAGTCTAGTATCTTCTTCATTGTCCAGCCTTTTTTAAGGAGGGTCTGCCATACCTGAAGGTTACCTGACGATGAGTTTGGGGGCCACTGCCCCCATGGATGGTCACAGACCATCCATGGGGGCAGTGGCCCCCAACATCAACAACCTGATTAATCAGGTTGTTGATATTAGTGCATACAAGTAGTCCAGGGTAGGCACCACAGCTCTGCTGATCAAGAATTTGCACAGCTGCTTTTCCTTATACATGTATTTGTGATAGTAACATTGCTGTGATCCTTTAACTTAAGATCTTCTGATATTATCATTACTCATTCCTCACATTTCTGTTGAGCTATATTGAATGATTTGAGTTCTAGTTGTAAGTTCTTCAATTTTTTCATAGTGGAATTATTGAGAGTTGTCTTCATCAAACATCATAGTGTTTTCTGTGGTCCACTGGAAGACCTGGTTACTGTCAGCTTTGGAGACTTGCTGTGTTCTCAATGGATGTTACTCTTACATAAAATTCTAGTATTATCTGCAAATGATGATAGTGTACAATGGCATAGCTCATGTATGTCGTATGTTAAGTATGACAGAGAATGGGGGCAAGTACTGAATCTTGAGAAACAGAACTCTTCACTGTGGCAGCTTCAGATTTTACTTTATTGACTACTACTCTTTGATATAGGTAGTAGGTTGGTAGACAGCAACCACCCAGGGAAGTACTACCGTCCTGCCAGATGACTGTGAAACAAAAACCTGTAACTGTTTTGCATGATGGTAGGATTGCTGGTTTCTTTTTCTGTCTCATAAACACGCTAAGATAACAGGGATATCTTGCTACTCCTACTTACACTTTGGTCACACTTCATAGACACGCACATGCATATATATATATATACATACATCTAGGTTTTTCTCCTTTTTCTAAATAGCTCTTGTTCTTTTTTATTTCTTCTATTGTCCATGGGGAAGTGGAAAAGAATCTTTCCTCCGTAAGCCATGCGTGTCGTATGAGGCGACTAAAATGCCGGGAGCAATGGGCTAGTAACCCCTTCTCCTGTATACAATTACTAAAAAAGAGAAGAAGAAAAACTTTATAAAACTGGGTTGCCTAAATGTGCGTGGATGTAGTGCGGATGACAAGAAACAGATGATTGCTGATGTTATGAATGAAAAGAAGTTGGATGTCCTGGCCCTAAGCGAAACAAAGCTGAAGGGGGTAGGAGAGTTTCAGTGGGGGGAAATAAATGGGATTAAATCTGGAGTATCTGAGAGAGTTAGAGCAAAGGAAGGGGTAGCAGTAATGTTAAATGATCAGTTATGGAAGGAGAAAAGAGAATATGAATGTGTAAATTCAAGAATTATGTGGATTAAAGTAAAGGTTGGATGCGAGAAGTGGGTCATAATAAGCGTGTATGCACCTGGAGAAGAGAGGAATGCAGAGGAGAGAGAGAGATTTTGGGAGATGTTAAGTGAATGTATAGGAGCCTTTGAACCAAGTGAGAGAGTAATTGTGGTAGGGGACTTGAATGCTAAAGTAGGAGAAACTTTTAGAGAGGGTGTGGTAGGTAAGTTTGGGGTGCCAGGTGTAAATGATAATGGGAGCCTTTTGATTGAACTTTGTATAGAAAGGGGTTTAGTTATAGGTAATACATATTTTAAGAAAAAGAGGATAAATAAGTATACACGATATGATGTAGGGCGAAATGACAGTAGTTTGTTGGATTATGTATTGGTAGATAAAAGACTGTTGAGTAGACTTCAGGATGTACATGTTTATAGAGGGGCCACAGATATATCAGATCACTTTCTAGTTGTAGCTACACTGAGAGTAAAAGGTAGATGGGATACAAGGAGAATAGAAGCATCAGGGAAGAGAGAGGTGAAGGTTTATAAACTAAAAGAGGAGGCAGTTAGGGTAAGATATAAACAGCTATTGGAGGATAGATGGGCTAATGAGAGCATAGGCAATGGGGTCGAAGAGGTATGGGGTAGGTTTAAAAATGTAGTGTTAGAGTGTTCAGCAGAAGTTTGTGGTTACAGGAAAGTGGGTGCAGGAGGGAAGAGGAGCGATTGGTGGAATGATGATGTAAAGAGAGTAGTAAGGGAGAAAAAGTTAGCATATGAGAAGTTTTTACAAAGTAGAAGTGATGCAAGGAGGGAAGAGTATATGGAGAAAAAGAGAGAAGTTAAGAGAGTGGTGAAGCAATGTAAAAAGAGAGCAAATGAGAGAGTGGGTGAGATGTTATCAACAAATTTTGTTGAAAATAAGAAAAAGTTTTGGAGTGAGATTAACAAGTTAAGAAAGCCTAGAGAACAAATGGATTTGTCAGTTAAAAATAGGAGAGGAGAGTTATTAAATGGAGAGTTAGAGGTATTGGGAAGATGGAAGGAATATTTTGAGGAATTGTTAAATGTTGATGAAGATAGGGAAGCTGTGATTTCGTGTATAGGGCAAGGAGGAATAACATCTTGTAGGAGTGAGGAAGAGCCAGTTGTGAGTGTGGGGGAAGTTCGTGAGGCAGTAGGTAAAATGAAAGGGGGTAAGGCAGCCGGGATTGATGGGATAAAGATAGAAATGTTAAAAGCAGGTGGGGATATAGTTTTGGAGTGGTTGGTGCAATTATTTAATAAATGTATGGAAGAGGGTAAGGTACCTAGGGATTGGCAGAGAGCATGCATAGTTCCTTTGTATAAAGGCAAAGGGGATAAAAGAGAGTGCAAAAATTATAGGGGAATAAGTCTGTTGAGTGTACCTGGTAAAGTGTATGGTAGAGTTATAATTGAAAGAATTAAGAGTAAGACGGAGAATAGGATAGCAGATGAACAAGGAGGCTTTAGGAAAGGTAGGGGGTGTGTGGACCAGGTGTTTACAGTGAAACATATAAGTGAACAGTATTTAGATAAGGCTAAAGAGGTCTTTGTGGCATTTATGGATTTGGAAAAGGCGTATGACAGGGTGGATAGGGGGGCAATGTGGCAGATGTTGCAAGTGTATGGTGTAGGAGGTAGGTTACTGAAAGCAGTGAAGAGTTTTTACGAGGATAGTGAGGCTCAAGTTAGAGTATGTAGGAAAGAGGGAAATTTTTTCCCAGTAAAAGTAGGCCTTAGACAAGGATGTGTGATGTCACCGTGGTTGTTTAATATATTTATAGATGGGGTTGTAAGAGAAGTAAATGCGAGGGTCTTGGCAAGAGGCGTGGAGTTAAAAGATAAAGAATCACACACAAAGTGGGAGTTGTCACAGCTGCTCTTTGCTGATGACACTGTGCTCTTGGGAGATTCTGAAGAGAAGTTGCAGAGATTGGTGGATGAATTTGGTAGGGTGTGCAAAAGAAGAAAATTAAAGGTGAATACAGGAAAGAGTAAGGTTATGAGGATAACAAAAAGATTAGGTGATGAAAGATTGAATATCAGATTGGAGGGAGAGAGTATGGAGGAGGTGAACGTATTCAGATATTTGGGAGTGGACGTGTCAGCGGATGGGTCTATGATAGATGAGGTGAATCATAGAATTGATGAGGGAAAAAGAGTGAGTGGTGCACTTAGGAGTCTGTGGAGACAAAGAACTTTGTCCTTGGAGGCAAAGAGGGGAATGTATGAGAGTATAGTTTTACCAACGCTCTTATATGGGTGTGAAGCGTGGGTGATGAATGTTGCAGCGAGGAGAAGGCTGGAGGCAGTGGAGATGTCATGTCTGAGGGCAATGTGTGGTGTGAATATAATGCAGAGAATTCGTAGTTTGGAAGTTAGGAGGAGGTGCGGGATTACCAAAACTGTTGTCCAGAGGGCTGAGGAAGGGTTGTTGAGGTGGTTCGGACATGTAGAGAGAATGGAGCGAAACAGAATGACTTCAAGAGTGTATCAGTCTGTAGTGGAAGGAAGGCGGGGTAGGGGTCGGCCTAGGAAGGGTTGGAGGGAGGGGGTAAAGGAGGTTTTGTGTGCGAGGGGCTTGGACTTCCAGCAGGCATGCGTGAGCGTGTTTGATAGGAGTGAATGGAGACAAATGGTTTTTAATACTTGACGTGCTGTTGGAGTGTGAGCAAAGTAACATTTATGAAGGGATTCAGGGAAACCGGCAGGCCGGACTTGAGTCCTGGAGATGGGAAGTACAGTGCCTGCACTCTGAAGGAGGGGTGTTAATGTTGCAGTTTAAAAACTGTAGTGTAAAGCACCCTTCTGGCAAGACAGTGATGGAGTGAATGATGGTGAAAGTTTTTCTTTTTCGGGCCACCCTGCCTTGGTGGGAATCGGCCGGTGTGATAATAAATAAAAAAATACTCTTTGATTTGTTAGGAAATTAAAAATAAATCTGCCAATTTTTCCAGTTATTCCTTATGCACACATTTTGTGTGCTATTACACCTGTTGGATGCTTTTGCAAAATCTGTGCATACATTTACCCCCCGTCTTCCAGTGTGCTCAAGACCCCATTGTGATGGCCCAGCAATTGTGAGAGGCAGTTCTGAGTGACCTGCTCTAAACCCATGTTGCCCTGGGTTGTGCATGTGTTGTGATTCCATGTTTAGCAATTTTATTTCTTAAACTCTTTCCAAGAACTAGATATTGTGGGATGTCAGTGTAATCAGTCGACAGACTGTGCAACTGCTTTGCTGCCATCTTTGGTGTGGAGAGTTATATTTGTCTCCACAGGATATTTAATACTTATGATACTGATTTTTTTTTTTTTTGCAATTTTTATTAATATGGAGTTTTGCAAGTCTGATTTAGGGGTAGAGTACATGGGCATACTATCAGTGTCTTCTTCAAAGTCAAGAAGGAATAAGGTTATGCCATAAATTTTAAAGATGGCAGTTTTGGATCTAAATTCATGAAAAAATCACTTGGTTTATCAGTCTTTTGTCAAATTAACTGCTTGCTGAACACAGAGTCAAACTGTGCCTTTAGTATTTTGCTCATTTCTTTTTCTATCATCAGTGTAAGTACTGGTAAGTTCCATCTCCTTTCATTAATAGGCTTTTTGCTCCCTCTGTCTCTCCTGGATTCTGTATGATGCATTCAAGTGTTTTCCATCTCTCTAACCAGTATTTTTTTTCACTCTTGAGAAAGAGTGAGATCCCTGAGAAATTCTGTGAGTCTTCCTCTTCTGTAAAGAGTGCTTCTCTCACTTTTTAATTTTAATAAAGTTCTATTTTAAATATTATCCAAAACCCTAAGGAACCCTCCCTCTCCCCCCACACAATTTTTTTTATATAAATGTTGGTAAATTTTCATTACATTCACAAAAAAATTCAAATGATATTTTTACCATTCCATTACAGGTTCCTCCCTGAAGACCAAACATGCCACTTCCTTTTGGTACTGAGTTACTACGTCCCATCATTCCTGAAAAAAATGATAGCAACTGGAACAATGAACAATATAATTTTTGTATAGTATAAAATACTTATAAGCAACTATACCCTATACTGTTTCCATCTTTAAGACATTGTAGTTACACATTCTAAAGGGGAAGTTGGTGGATGACAGACAGAAGCAGAGAATACAGCAGAGATGGTTAGGGAATTGGTTTCTCTTTCTTGATTTTTTCCTTCATTTTTATACCTGTTTTATATTTGCTACAGGAAGAATACTTAATCCCACTCTGAATACAAATTAACCTGAAACACCTTTTTTTCTTAACATACTGGCTGTCTCCCATTGAGGGAGGGTGACCTGAAAAAAGAAAAACTTTCATGGTCATTCACTCAATCACTGTCTTCCAGGAGTGTGCTGAACATCACAGTCCAGAAATGACTCTCTGAACTGCAACATCCCTACTCCTTCAGATTGTACTTTCTGTCTTAAGTCCAGGTAACAAGTTTCCCTTAAATTCCTTCACAAATGTTACTTTGTTCACACTCCAACACCACATCAAATCATAAAAACCACTTACCTTCCCTTACCCCTATCTAACATGCTCACACAAGCTTATTGGATGTTGGACTCTCAGCCACAGCACCCAAGAAACTTCCTTATCCCCTCCCTCCAACCCTTCTTGGGAAGATCTTCCACCCCAGATTTATAGGCTCTCCTATTCATCCTATTTCACTCCACCCTCTCTAAATGTCCAAACCAATTCAGCAATTTCTCCTCCATCCTCTGAATAATCCCCACACCTAATTCTCTGCATAATATTCACACTACACATTGCCCCCGAACATGATATCTTCAATGTCTCTAGCCTTCTTGTTGCAACAATTAACCCTTTGAGGGTTTCGGCCGTACTAGTACGGCTTATGACCCAGGGTTTTTGACGTGCTAGTACGCCTAAATTCTAGTGCCCTCAAATCTAGTGGGAGAAAGCTGGTAGGCCTACATATGAAAGAATGGGTCTATGTGGCCAGTGTGCACAGTACAAAAAAAATCCTGCAGCACACAGTGCATAATGAGAAAAAAAAAAAACTTTGACCGTTTTTTTGGAATAAAACAGCGACTTTGCACTGTATTTTCGTATGGTATTTATTGTTGTATTCTAGTTTTCTTGATCTCATTTTATAGAATGGAAGACATATTACAGAAATTGAGATGATTTTGACTGGTTTTACAATTAAAAGTACCTTGAAATTGAGCTCAATGTAGCAGAAATGTTCAATTTTTTCCAAAGTTCAAAAGTAAACAAATCATGCCAAGCGTCCAATACATGTCAACTGGTGAGTCTAATATTCTTTTGCAAGTGCGCCAATATTATTTATACCATTTTTTACACTAATGAAGTAGTCTGCATAACAGTAAATCTTCTATTTTTTGTGAGAATAAAAATTCAAAGTGGAAAGCAAAAGAATGTAAGAAGGGCCTTGAGACGTGACTAATGAACAAAGGAAATGTCATTTTAGTGCCAGGAATGTCTTTCTTGTTTATTCTGGACCCTATTCGGAAATTGGCATTTTTTGAAATTTGTGTGAAATTGGCAAAATTGCTAAATTCTGACCACCGTACTGGATAGTTGAAATTGGTAAATGGGTGGTTTCTTGCACTCATTCGATAGAAAAAATGGAGTTCTAGCGAAATATTCATGTTTTTTGTCGACTAGTGCAGGGGAATTGGCCGAAAATGGGGCTCAAAGTGGGCAAAATCGCCGATGCGTAAACATTGCCGAGACCGCTAACTTTGCGAGAGCATAATTCCGTAAGTTTTCCATCAAATTTCATAATTTTGGTGTCATTATGACCGGGAAAAGATTCTCTATCTTTTCATAAGAAAAAATTATTTTTATTTTTTATTTTTTAAATTTGGCCGACCCTGAGAACGAGTCTCGGGAGAGGGCCTGTCGACCCTCAAAGGGTTAAAAACCCATATTTCTCACCTATATTGGTACCACTAACCTCTGGTACATTTTCCTTTTTGCATCCATGGATAAGGTTATTTTTCCTCCACAGATGCCTCAATGCACTACCCACCTGTTTTCTGTCATCATTTCTATGGTTCACTTCATCTTTCGTGAACCCATCCGACAACAAGGACTCTCCTAGATATCTAAACACATTTACCGTATTTCTTCCATACATCATCCCTCCAATCTGATATTCAATCCTACATCCTCCTTACAATCTGATATTCACTTCATACACCCTCCCTACAATCTGATATTCAATCTTTCATTTCCTATCATTATCTTGCTCATTCCTATGTTTACCTTTAATTTCCATCTTTTTTTATGTCTTCCCAAATTTGTCTACCATCCTTTGCAATTTCTCTTTGGAATCTCCCAAACGAACAGTGCATCGGCAAAAAACAATTGTGACACCTCTCACTTTGCATCAGATTTGTTATCTTTTTATCACACACCTCTTCCCAACACTCCAACGTTCACTTCTTTTACAGCTCCATCTATAAATGTGTTAAACAACCATGGTGACATCATACATCCCTCTCTAAGGTGAACTTTTACTAGAAAATAATTCCCCTCTCCTACATACCCTAACCTAAGTTTTGCTATCCACATAAAAGCTCTTTAATGCTTTTAACCCTTTGACTGTCACAATCCCAAATCCTGAAGTGTCTCCTAGTGTCGACAAAAAAAAAAAAAAAAAAAAAATCTTATGAAATGATAGAGAATCTTTTCCCGATGGCAATGACACCAAAAGTATGAAATTTGATAGAAAACTTATGGAATTACGCTCCTGCGAAGTTAGCGATCTCGGTGATATATATATGCATCTGCGATTTCGCCGACTTTGAGCCCTATTTTCGGCCAATTCCATTGTTCCTGTCGATCAAACTCAGCTATTTCTTTAGAACTCCATTTTTTTTCTATCAATTGAGTACAAGAAACTGCCCATTTACCAATTTCAACTAACCAATAAAGTGGTCAGAAATTGGCAATTTGGCCAATTTCACAAAAATTAAAAATTATGCAAATTTCAATATAGGGTCCAGAATAAACAATGCAGACATTCTTGGCACTAAAATAACATATCCTCTGTTCATTAGTCACGACTCCAGGCCCCTCTTATATTACTCTATTTTGATTTTTTATTCACACAAAAAATTTAAAATTTACTGTTATGCAGACTACTGCATTATTGTAAAAATGAAATAAATAATATCAGTGCACTAGTGAAAGAATATTAGACTCCCAAAGTGATGTGTATTGGACGTGTGGTGTGATTTGCTTACTCTTGAACATTGGTAAAAATCGAACATTTCCGCTAATTTGAGCTCAATTTCAAGGTCGTTTTCATCATGTAACTAATCAAAATCATCTCCATTTCTGTAATATGTCTTCCATTCTATCAAATGAGACCAAAAAAACGAGAATACAACCCTAAATACTATAGGAAAATACACCTCAGTCAGTGTTTTAATCCAAAAACACGGTCGGAGTTTTTTTTTTCTCTCATTATGCACTGTGTGCTGCTGGTTTTTTTTTATCCAGTGCACACTGATCACACAGACCATTCTCTCACATCTGGGCCTACCAGCTTTCTCCTGCTTGATCTAAAGCTGCTAGATTTTTTTTTCTTTTAACAAGTCAGCCGTCTCCCACCAAGGCAGGGTAGCCCAAAAAGAAAGAAAATCCCCAAAAAGAAAATACTTTCATCATTCAACATTTTCACCTCACTCACACATAATCAATGTTTTTGCAGAGGTGCCCAGAATACAACAGTTTAGAAGCATATACGTATAAAGATACGCAACATATCCCTCCAAACCGCCAATACCCCAAACCCCTCCTTTCGAGTGCAGGCATTGTACTTCCCATTTCCAGGACTCAAGTCTGGCTATATAAAAATAACCAGTTTCCCTGAATCCCTTCACTAAATATTGCCCTGCTCACACTCCAACAGCTTGTCAGGTCCCAAATACCATTCGTCTCTATTCACTCCTATCGAACACGCTCACGTACACTTGCTGGAAGTCCAAGCCCCTCGCCCACAAAACCTCCTTTACCCCTTCCTTCCAACATTTTCGAGGATGACCCCTACCCTGCCTTCCTTCCCCTACAGATTTATACGCTCTCCATGTCATTCTACTTTGATCTATTCTCTCTAAATGACCAAACCACCTCAACAACCCCTCTTGGTACTACTTTACTTTCATACATTCCCTTCTTTGCCTCCATAGATAACGTTTTTTGTCTCCACATATACCTCAACGTGCCACTTTTTTCCCTCATCGATTCAATGATTAACCTCATCCTTCATAAATGCATCCGCCGATACGTCAACTCCCAAGTATCTGAAAACATTCACTTCTTCCATACTCCTCCTCCCCAATTTGATATCCAATTTTTCTTTATCTAAATCATTTGATACCCTCATCACCTTACTCTTTTCTATGTTCACTTTCAAATTTCTACCTTTACACACACTCCCAAACTCGTCCACTAACCTTCGTAATTTTTCTTTAGAATCTCCCATAAGCACAGTATCATCAGCAAAAAGTAACTGTGTCAATTCCCATTTTGTATATGATTCCCCATAATTTAATCCCACCCCTCTCCCGAACACCCTAGCATTTACTTCTTTTACAACCCCATCTATAAATATATTAAACAACCATGGTGACAATTACACATCCCTGTCTAAGACCTACTTTTACTGGGAAGTAGTCTCCCTCTCTTCTACACACCCTAACCCGAGCCTCACTATCCTCATAAAAACTCTTTACAGCATTTAGTAACTTACCATGTATTCCATATACTTGCAACATCTGCCACATTGCTCCCCTATCCATTCTATCATATGCCTTTTCTAAATACATAAATGCAATAAAAACTTCCATACCTTTATCTAAGTACAGTGGAACCTCTACTTGCACAAAACCCTCAGATGCCTAAATTTTAGAAAATGTCTCTATCTAAACAGCTTAAAGAGGAAATGCTGTGGCATTTATAGCCTAGCTAGCTTTCATCAGCACTCAGTATTGCAAAGTGAAATGTAACTGCACATTCTCATGGTATCTACAGTGATGTATCTGTATATAGTGTGGTAAGTACTTTGACATGCCACTTTCCACATTTCTTAGATGCCACTTCACAACCAATAAAATGTGCCAACTTAGATTCCTAAGTTTAGTTTCTCTGAAGATTTTTTTTTTTTTAACAGCCATCTCCCACTGAGGTAAGTTGACCTGAGGAATTTTCTGTTCTGTCAATTTTTCACATACCGTTGTCCCTACAAATCTGTGGAGGGCCACATTCCTAAAAGTTTCACAAACTAAAATACACAAATAATACAAAATTATGTCTGCATAAACTTTTTTATTTCAGATTTGGTTTCACATTCAGTTTCAGAGACCATATCTCTGTAACTGAACAATTGAGAACAAAGTAAAAAAAAAAAAAAAATCTTAGTTTTAAATTTAAGGGCAGCGTGCCAAGGTTGAAAAAAATGGGAACTGCAAAAAACTACTGAATAATCAAATCCACTGAAACATCAGTTGCCCAGCCTCCTAGGTAGAAGGTCATGCCGAATTTTCCTCACCAGACGATTCCATATTTTTATTATCCCTTTTGGCTGCAGATCCTTCTTCAGTATTACCACTTCTTTAAGAACATAAGAACATAAGAACGAAGGAACACTGCAGAAGGCCTACTGGCCCATGCAAGGCAGGTCCAAGTCTCCTACCGGCTTAAGCCAATGCACCCAACCTCGTCAGGTCAGGTCACATTGACTTAAGGGAGGAACACGGCAACCGACCTGGTAGCACAAGCTATCAGGTCTAACTCACACCCACCCACATCTACTCATGTATTTATCCAACCTATTTTTAAAGCTACACAACGTTCTGGCCTCTATAACGGTATTTGGGAGTTTGTTCCACTCATCCACAACTCTATTACCAAACCAGTACTTTCCTATATCCTTCCTGAATCTGAATTTTTCCAACTTAAAACCATTGCTGCGAGTCCTGTCTAGGCTAGATATTTTCAGCACACTATTTACATCCCCTTTATTTATTCCTGTCTTCCATTTATACACCTCAATCATATCCCCCCTAATTCTACGTCTTTAGGTGGACAATATTAAAAGTTGAACAACTGATAATCTACAGAACTATATAAATAGTATTTTTTTTTTCAACAAGTCGGCCATCTCCTGGTCACAGACCGGGCCGCGGGGGCGTTGACCCCCGGAACTCTCTCCAGGTAAACTCTCCAGGTAATCTCCTACCATGGCAGGGTGACCCAAAAAGAAAAAATCCCCAAAAAGAAAATACTTTCATCATCATTCAACACTTTCACCTCACTCACACATAATCACTGTCTTTGCAGAGGCACTCAGATACGACAGTTTAGAAGTCCCTCCAAACTGTCAGTATGTGCAGGCATTGTACTTCCCATTTCCAGGACTCAAGTTCAGCTAACCGGTTTCCCTAAATCTCTTCACTAATTATTACCCTGCTCACACGCCAACAGCTCGTAAGGTCCCAAAAACCATTCATCTTCATTCACTCTTATCTAACACGCTCACACACGCTTGATGGAAGTCCAAACCCCTTGCCCACAAAACCTTTACCCCATCCCTCCAACCTTTTCAAGGACGACCCCTACCCTTCCTTCCTTCCCCTACAGATTTATATGCTCTCCAAGTCATTCTACTTTGATCCATTCTCTCTAAATGACCATAACACCTCAACAACCCCTCTTCAGCCCTCTGACTAACACTTTTAGTAACTCCACACCTCCTCCTAATTTCCTCACTCTGAATTCTCTGCATAATATTTACACCACACATTGCCCGTAGACAGGACATCTCCACTGCTTCCAGCCGCCTCCTCGCTGCAGCATTTACAACCAAAACTTCACACCCATATAAGAGTGTTGGTAGCACTATACTTTCATACATTCCCTTCTTTGCCTCCATAGATAACGTTTTTTTGTCTACACAGATACCTCAACGCACCACTTGCCTTTTTTTCTTCATCAATTTTAAGGTTAACCTCATCCTTCATAAACCCATCCACTGACAAGTCAACTCCCAAATATCTGAAAACATTCACTTCTTCCAAACTCCCTCTCTTCAATGTGATATCCAATTTTTCTTTATCTACATCGTTTGATACCCTCATGACCTTACTCTTATCTACGTTCACTCTCAACTTTCTACCTTTACACACCCTCCCAAACTCGTCCACTAACCTTCGCAACTTTAGAATCTCCCATAAGCACAATATCATCAGCAAAAAGTAACAACTCCCATTCTGTACTTGATTCCCCATAATTTCATCCAACCCCTCTCTCCAACACCCTAACATTTACTTCTTTTACAACCCCATCTATAAATATATTAAACAACCATGGTGACGTTACACATCCCAATCTAAGACCTACTTTTACCAGGAAGTAATCTCCCTCTCTCCTACATACCCTAACCTGAGCCTCACTATCCTCATAAAAAAAACTTTAGAGTATTTAGTAACTTACTACCTATTCCATACACTTGCAACATTGCTCCCCTATCCACTCTCTCATATGACTTCTAAATCCATAAATGCAATGAAAACTTCCCTACCTTTATCTAAATACTGTTCACATATATGCTTCAATGTAAACACTTGATCTACACATCCCCTACCCACTCTAAAGCCTCCTTGCTCATCTGCAATCCTACATTCTGTCTTACCTCTAATTCTTTCAATAACCCTACCATACACTTTACCGGTATACTCAGTAAACTTATTCCCCTATAATTTTTACAATCCCTTTTCCTTTTATATAAAGGAACTATACATGCTCTTTGCCAATCCCTAGGTACCTTCCCTCTTTCATACAATTATTATTAACAAAAATATCAACCACTCCAACACATATCCCCCCCACCCAGTTTTAACATTTCTGTCATGATCCCCTCAGTTCTAGATGCTTTACCCCCTTTAATTCTACATAATGCCTCATGCACCTCCCCCACACTCACATCCTGCTCTTCTTCACTCTTAAAAGATGTTACACCTCCCTGACCAGTGCATGAAATTACTGCCTCCCCTTTTTCATCGACACTTAAAAGTTCCTCAAAATTTTCCCACCATTTACCCAATATCTCCAGGTCCCCATCTACTAGCTCCCCTACTCTGTTTTTAACTGACAAATCCATTCGTTCCCTAGGCTTTCTTAACTTGTTTATCTAACTCCAAAATTTTTTATTTTCTTATTTTCATGACATAAAAAAAAATACCTTACCTCTTTTAAGTTTTTCTGCCTCATATTCTTCTCGTAACATAGCTAACTTTCTTTCCATCTGTTCAACCTCACTCTGTACCTCTGACTCCAACATCATTTTTCTCTTCTTATACATTTCAAAAAGTCGATTCCAGCGCATTTCATACTCATAATCAAGTGTGTTCATATCACCAAATCTGTAGAGCATAAACAAAATTTTTTTTAATTAACATTTGAAATTTGATAACACTACTACCAACTTTATAACACTACTAGGCTGCTAGCAGCCTACAGTCAGGCTGATTGAGCAGTCAGCAAGGAAGGTGTACAGGTAAAGTACATCCCTCAGGCTTGGCTGTAAGGCTGAACCTTCGAAACCAGTCCTTGCTTATGGCAAATACTCAAGGGTCAGACCCCTAGTATATGTACGTACTGCAGAAACTTAAAGTAGTGAGTGAATACCTTAAGAAATATAGATTAAACTCAATGAAACACAGGGGCCATAACCACAGTCAGAGAGGCAAAGTAATAATTAGATACCTAAGTGCTTATGAACTGCTGTGGGTTACATCCCTTGGAGGAGGGGGAAAGGAGAAGTATACTTTAAATAGGGCTGGGCTTCAAAATGAATTCAGGTTGGATAATAACTTTTAGCACGCAGATTAAATGGTGGGTCAATGACTTACTTCCGAGATATTCCAGGAAACTAGTGCATATCTGATTATACTTGGAATTTTTTTTTTCGAGAAAATTGCACCTTTTTCAGTCTTTGCATAGGGTAAGAGTGATATTCTATAGTTACCCTTCAGGCATGTAACGTTTTCTGTAATGGTCGCGGTCACTTTTTTTTTATCCCTTCCCGCCCTCCACCCTTCAATACCTCTCTATATAATGTTAGTTTTTATTAACTTGGGCATTTTTATCATGCTTCTACATTATGTATGTTATACCTAATATTATTCTGGAATAAATATGATAGGTAGATAACCTTTATTGATAGTAATAGTGTAATTATACAATATTTTATAGTGGGGTAAGGCACATCTTGTAACATGGTGAGGCATCAGTTACTGAGACACTGCTCGCTTTTCTCCCTCTGCTATATCTAGCTCTGCCCACTTTGTAACCATGCCAAATGGTGAATTAAATATGTATACAGTGGAACCTCTGCTTACAAATTTAATCCATTCCATGACCATGTTTGTATCCTGATTTGTTCGTATGCTGGGTTAATTTTCCTCATTTAAATTAATTGAAATGCCGTTAATTCACTCCAGGGGAATTCCTGCCATCAGGAAGCATGACAAAATAGTACTTCAATATGACGCTAATATCAGCTCTACAGCTTATTTATCTAAAAAAATTCATCTGATATGACAAAATAAACAATATAAATAACATAAAAACCTGATATACACTCTAGACTGAATAAAATATTTATCGCCGGGTCACCATCTGGAGAGGACCCAGGCTGGAAGTACCGGCGAATCATCAAGAAGAAAATATGTATGTGGTGGTGGGGGGGAGGGAAGACGGTGGTCATGGGCATTCTCGCTCCATCTATGAAAACATCTTCCCATTCTTTCCTCTTTCAGATATGTTAGTACAAGAGAAAACGGACTTTGTGAGGCTAGCTGCATTATATCACGTCTTTCATAAGAAAACCATAATGCAGAAATGAACTGGTGTACGTACACCATTTACATACCTTACAGAAGATAGGCAGAGCGGCGTATACTATCAGGAGTTTATTTCGTTTTGTCCTTTTTCTATCACTTAATCACTTAATTGTTACACTCTTAAGGTAAGTAATGAGTGAACACCATTATATTACATTATATTTAAATATTATTATTATTATTAGTATTAGTATGTATTATTGTAATAATAATAATTACAAATTATTAGTATTAATTTAGGGAACTGGAGCACAGATTCAATTCTCTAGATCAAAAGCCCCTCACCAAGGAACCTTCCATGAGGGGGAATTTCACACCCTGAAATTTCGTCCGTATCCAGATGTGAAAAATCGACCAAATGACTGGAAAATTTGCATCGTGGGGCTTTCATAAGCCAAGGTTCCACTGCATTAGAAAGAAACAATAAAATAAAAATGAAACTACAACTTGATAACTGTAATTTAATTTGCATAACTCTTACATATTACAGAAAACAATACAAAATACACATACAACGAGTTAAGCTCACAGAAAAATAGCTTAATCTGGCAACATTTTAGTATAAATATTAACTTTGAACCATGTTGCTACAAAGAATTATAGTCATTTTACAAAAATTATTTTTATGACGCAGAGAGTAATACATATCTGAACATGTAGTGAATTTTCAGATTTTTTTTCTGATTTTTTTTTATTTTCTTTTAATTTTTCTGTCTAATACATCACACTCACCATCTAACATCATTATGGAGTGGGAGGAGCTATTCGAAGAACGGAGAGGCAAGCAATAGCATTCAGTATCTAGTGAATTGTCATGGGTGTTGGGTGTTAGCCATGGCACTAATAAAATGTGTAATTAGCAATAAAGGTTATCTATCACATGTATTGCAAATTGATATCAGAAACATGATAAATACCCTAGAACTGTAATAAAAATGCTGAAATGAATAATATATGCCATTTACCAAACTGCAGCAGGTCAGGACTCGGCCCTATGAGCGTTGTACCGCCTCGTGAGACAACACAACATACGCATCACCTTTACTACTCAGCCATCGATCCTACAAGAACCAAGCACACAGCACTGAGCTATGTATTCTTTTACCTTGGTCCGAGGACACTCGTGGCAGTGGTATCTTGAGGATTAATTTCAGCCTCCGCCTGTTTGAATACCCACCTCAACAAGCAGTCTATTTAGCAATGAAATCACGAAACAAGTGATTTCTAATTCATTTACCAAATTGCGGCAGGTCAGGACTCGACCCTACAAACGTTGTACCACCTCGTGAGACAACACAAAATATGCATCACCTTTACCATTCAGCCACCAATCCTACAAGAATCAAGCACACTGCACAGAGCTATGTGTTTCATGATTTCATTGCAATATATGCCATATTATGTGAGGTGTAAGGGTGGAGGCTGCTGTTCTCTCCTCTGTACCTCTGGTCTATAACGATCTAGGGGTGTTTACCCCTAGATCTAGGGGTGTTTACCCTAATGTTAACGGTGTTAACATTAGGGTAAACACCCCTAGATCACTCTTATCATAAGAAAAAATGCAAAAAAAAAATAGCATGTTTTCCCCGATTTTTTTTCTGAGTCATATGCTATGCTCTCTGTCTCATGGTATCTTAAGAAAGGATTAAATTCAGTGAGCAAGGTATGTCGATGGTAATAATAATAATAATAATAATTTATAATAATAATTTATAATATACTAAGAATAATAATTTATAATAATAATAAATTGCTCTGGAGGACTGTAAATGTGTTAGTTAGTTTAATATATTTATTATGCACCCCATACCCATCCTGTGGGCAGTAGTCAAAAGATTACAGAGGTACATAATGAGTCCAGGGACTGGGCCCCAAAGTTTTGATAGCTGAGCAAGTTACAAAGGTAATGAACTCCAGGTAGATCTGGTCACAATCATGACAAGTTACAAAGGTATTTACAGATTACAGAGGTACATAATGGGTCCAGAGACTGGGCCCCCAAAGTTTTGATAGCTGAACTAGGTGCAAAGGTAACGAACTCAAGTCACAAAGGTAAAGAATCCTGTAAGTAAATTTACTTTCTTACGTTTATACATGGCTACAATCATGAACAAATTACAGAGTAATGAACAATTCACACATCCACACCCAGTCACAACTGTAATGAGTTATTGGCACAAATATTGATTGTTGAGTCTCTCTCACACACACACACACACACACACACAAATAGGTGAGTACACACACACACACAAATAGGCGAGTACACACACACACACACACACACACACACACACACACACACACACACACGAGTGTACATACACACACGAGTACAAGCACTCACACATATACGAGTACACAAATACACATGCAAACACACATACACAGACAGACAGACAGACGCACACACACACACACACACAATGTGGTAATGCTTTATTTACATGGAGCAAAGTCAGGGTATTTTTCCAGAATGGTCTGTAATTTACTACTGTGGATAAAATACTTAGACATATCTTGAACATTTCTGAGTTGTCTCTAAGTTCATTAATTTTATCACACTCCAATACATAATGACGCAGGGTGTGACAATAGTCCATCTGGCAAAGTTTGCATTTCGTTTGATCTACATCTGGTGGTGGTGATTTAACCTGCCAAAGATACATGTACTTGTAACCCAGCTGGGGCCAGGCAGTAGTGACATCCAAGAGTTGGCTTATCTTGTTGGATGCACCATAAACATGTGATGATAGATGGACTGACTGGTGTCAATCTCCCCGAGTCTTAAGTCAATAAAATTCAGTTGAAGTTCTTTTCGTATTATTGTTCTCAAACTGCTACCTGACAAGCCAAGATTGTAATCTACCCCCTCTTGGAAAGCATACAGCATAGCCAATTTATCAGTTCTATCATGTATCCGAAGACCAATGTGAGATGGAATCCACAGCATGTGCACTCTGACTCCACTGTAGACAATCCTACCATACCTGTGTCTGGCTTCTGACACGAGCATGCCACAATTTATACTTAATGAGTTGAGAACATTT
The DNA here is from genome assembly GCF_038502225.1 of Cherax quadricarinatus. Lineage (NCBI taxonomy): Eukaryota > Metazoa > Arthropoda > Malacostraca > Decapoda > Parastacidae > Cherax > Cherax quadricarinatus. Next base: position 33,562,505 of record NC_091322.1, on the reverse strand, counting down.
ATGGATGACAGAGAATCAGTTACAATTAAAGTGTCAACCTTAGATACATGGATGCATTTCTGTGCAAGGAGTATGGCAAACAGTTCTGTCTGAAGGGTAGAGGCCCAATTATTGATGCATGCTCCAACTTCTTTAAGAGAGCCATCACTCTGTATGGCAACAGCAGCACTATGCACCAGTGGTTTGGTGAACAGAGCCATCAATCTAAATAATTTGTGAGTGTGTATGCTGTGTGACTAAATCATCAATACAGCTTAAGGCATCATGTTTGGCTTCAGTGCAAAGCTTTGGTTGTGATTTACGTAGTACTTGGGGGGAGGGGGGGAAATGGAGGAATGGTAATTTGGAATGGGGTAATATCCCATGGAGCGGAGAAGTGCTGCTGTTGCCTTACTTGACATACATCATGTATCTGATTCATGCGGAAGTCAGTTCCAGTTTTTTCGATCCATCTGGAGGGGTGTTCACCAGTGCTACAGAGCGATTATTATTATTTATTATTATTATATTATTATTATTAATACCGTGTTCACGGAGTTCAATAATTTCTTAAGCTGCCACGATACACCGAGAATGTAAACACACACACGAGCACACCAGCTAACCCTTTTACTATGAACTTCTTTTGTACTTTTTCCATTTTCCTCTTGTTTTTCCTCTTGCAAGTGCTGCTGCACTTCTAACTATTTTCTACTATAGGATGCACAATAAAGTACAAATTTATAGACGAAATATGTAGTCTTGGAGATTGCTTGATGCTGAGATGCATCACTAACACCTTTACAATGAACTTATTTTGTACTTCTTCCATTTTCCTGTTTTTTTCCTCTTGGAAGACGAAAAAAAACAGGAAATTTGTACAAATATGTAGTCTTGGAGACTGTGAAAGCTAGCGCACTGTGAGTGGATGCAGGAAGGAGATTCAGATATTTGACGCTGAGACACTGTGCTGCCCATTTATGACCCAAGTTCTTGTACATTATACAATAATGACTCGTTGAGAGCCGTCGTAACTCCTAGTTTTCCGTAAATGAGTACGTCGGTAAGTGAGGAGAGGCTGTATATACAGTGGTCCCTCGTTTTTCGTAATTAATCTGTTCCTGGAGCCGTTACTATAAACGAAATTTACAATTTACGAATCAATTTTCCCCATAAGAAATAATGTAAATACAATTAATCCGTTCCTGACACCCAGAAGTATTGAAACAAAAAATCTTTTTACATGAAATATACATGTAGTACATAAACAATACAATGGGAAATGATGAATGAAACATTAACAGCATAACACTTACCTTTATTGGAGATTCTTCTTAGTGTATGGGAGACTGGAGGAGGAGAGAGAGTGGATTGTTTATAGTTTGGAAGGGCAATCCCCTTCCAGCAACACCTGAGGTACCAATTGCTTTTCTGGGGTTGCTTGTCTTCTCTGTTTCTTAATGCCACTAGGACCACCTTGAGAGTCAATGGAGTCCTGTCTCGCAAAATAACTGTGGAGAGAGCTCTGTTTCTGGAGTCTCTTTAACACCTCCCTAAAATGGCCCAAGACTTTGTCACTGTACATGTTGCCAACATGGCTTGCAACAACCTTGTTAGGGTGATGTTTCTCCATAAAGCTTTCCATCTTACCCCACATAGCAAAAATCTCTTTAATTTCTGAAGAAGGCACCTTCTTCCATCTCTCTTCCCCCTCCTCTGCAGCAAGATTCTGAGCTGCGATGTGTTACTCTTCCTGCTGAAGCTCTTGCAGCTCCTCAGTGGTGAGCTCTTCGTTGTGGTCTTCCACCAATTCTTCCACATCCTCCAAACTCACATCCAACCCCATGGAACTCCCCAGTGCCACAACTGATTTTACAACAGACATAGGCTCATTAGGGTCAGTCCCAAACCCTTCAAAATCCCTCTTGTCGACACAATCTGGCCACAATTTTCTCCAGGCAGAGTTCAAAGTCCTGGTAGTCACTCCCTCCCAAGCCATACCTATAAGGGTTATGCAGTGGAGGATGCTGAAGTGTTCTCTCCAAAATTCCCTTAGGGTCAAGTGAGTGTCTGTGGTCACAGTCAAGCACCTGTGAAACATTGCTTTTGTGTCGAGTTTTTTCAAGTTTGCAATGACCTGCTGGTCCATGGGCTGGAGGAGAGGAGTGGTATTTGGGGGCAAGAACTTTACTGTGATGAACCCAAACTCCTCAAAAATTAGGTCATCCAAGTTTGGAGGATGAGCAGGTGCATTGTCCATTACTAACAGGCACTTGAGATCCAATTTCTTTTCCAGGAGATACTCCTTCACACTAGGGCCAAACACTTCACTGAACCACTCAACGAAAATTTCCCTCATGACCCATGCCTTACTATTAGATTTCCAAAACACACAATTTACTCTTCATAACATTGTTTTTCCTGAACACTCTGGGATTTTCAGAATGGTACACTAGTAATGGCTTCACTTTGAAATCCCCACTAGCATTAGCACAGAACATTAGTGTCAGCCTGTCTTTCATAGGCTTGTGTCCTGGCATTGCCTTTTCCTCTTGTGTAATGAAGGTCCTCTTTGGCATTTTCTTCCAAAAGAGGCCTGTTTCATCACAATTGAACACTTGTTCAGGTTTCAGTCCTTCAGCCTCTATGTACTCCTGGAATTCATGCACATACTTTTCAGCCGCCTTGTGGTCCGAACTGGCAGCCTCACCATGCCTTACCACACTGTGTATGCCAGTACGGTTCTTAAATCTCTCAAACCAGCCTTTGCTGGCCTTAAATTCACCCACATCACCACTATTTGCAGGCAATTTCTTTACCAAATCTTCATGCAACTGCCTAGCCTTTTCACAAATAATTGAAGTCATAAGAGTATCTCCTGCTAATTGTTTCTCATTTATCCACACCAATAATAACTTCTCAACCTCTTCGAGTACTGGTGATCTCATTTTTGTCAGCATAGTTACCCCCTTTGCAACAACAGCATCCTTGATTTCCTTTTTCTTGGCCACTATGGAACATAAGGTTGTGTAGGGTTTCTTATACATCATGGACAGTTCGGCCACACTTGTACCACTTTCATATTGTTCAATGATGGTTTTCTTAAATTCAATCGTATTTCTCACCTTCTTTACCACAGGCTTGGCACTAGGAGCTTTCTTTGGAGCCATGGTAGCTTATTTAGTACTTGCAAGCACTAAAATAAATGGAATATTATGAAATATTTCGCTGGAGCACGTGAGGGGACCTTCGCTCACTGGTAAACAATGCCAGACTGGCTGCCGCCCTAGCTCACGCCGTGGGTACGTGTCCCGGACGAACTACGACTCGCGAGTCAACCTATGAAAAGCGAGTCCATGTTTATACGAAAATACCCCTATGATTGGCGAAATTTATGATTGCCGGGAACTACGAAAAGCGGGGGACCACTGTATATATGCGCACACACACACACACACACACATTATATATATATACAGTGGACCCCCGCATAATGATATTAATCCGTTCATGAGAGCTCATTGTTATGCGAAATTATCGTTATGCGAATGAATTTTCCCCATAAGAAATAATGGAAATCAAATTAATCCGTGCAAGACACCCAAAAGTATGAAAATTTTTTTTTACCACATGAAATATACATTTTCCTACACAAAGAGAAGGATACATGCACAATAGTAGAGTAGTACATGCACAATATATATTGTGCATGTACTACTCTACTAAATGAAGAATAAATGACACTTACCTTTATTGAAGATGCAGCAATGACTGATGAGACAGTGTGTCCTGGGAGTGCCTTTTCCTCCTGAGTACTGTAGGTCATGTTTGGCATTTTCTTCCAGAACAGGCCTTATCACACTGTGTTTGCCACTACGATTCTTAAATCTTTCAAACCAACCTTTGCTGGCTTTAAATTCACCAATATGAGCACTAGTTCCAGGCGTTTTTCCCTGTTCACCTGGGTGTTAGTCGACTGGTGTGGGTTGCATCCTGGGAGACAAGATTAAGGACCCCAATGGAAATAAGTTAGAGAGTCCTCGAAGATGCACTGACTTTCTTGTGTTATCCTGGGTGGCTAACCCTCCGGGGTTAATCGTTTCTCGGTAATTGTTTCACGTTAAGCCACACCAACAAAACTCTCTCCACATCTTCGAGTAATGCAGCTGATGGTGGTGCAGCAACAACAACAGCTGTGGTGCAGCTGACCATGGTGCAGCAGCAGCTGTGGTGCAGCAACAGCTGACCATGGTGCAGCTATGGTGCAGCAGCAGCTGACTGTGGTACGATAGTATTTATCACCCTTTTTACCACAGGGTTGGCACTAGAAGCTTTCTTTGGGCCCATGGTGGCTTATTTAGCAGTTACAAGCACTATAAATAATGGAATAATACAAAATGTATCGAATGTATGCATGCAAACGGCCACCCTGGCTTGTAAACAACGACGGCAAGGCAGGCGCTCAGGCTGGATGGACAGGTTCGGGACGAGTCATGTTCAGAAACAGCTGATGGTGCAGCAGCAGCTGACTGATCCAGCAACAGCTGACTGGTCCAGCAACAGCTGACTGGTCCAGCAACAGCTGACTGGTCCAGCAACAGCTGACTGGTCCAGCAACAGCTGACTGGTCCAGCAACAGCTGACTGGTCCAGCAACAGCTGACTGGTCCAGCAACAGCTGACTGGTCCAGCAACAGCTGACTGGTCCAGCAACAGCTGACTGGTCCAGCAACAGCTGACTGGTCCAGCAACAGCTGACTGATCCAGCAACAGTTGACTGATCCAGCAACAGCTGACTGATCCAGCAACAGCTGACTGATCCAGCAACAGCTGACTGGTCCAGCAACAGCTGACTGATCCAGCAACAGCTGACTGGTCCAGCAACAGCTGACTGGTCCAGCAACAGCTGACTTATCCAGCAACAGCTGATCGTGGTGCAGCAGCAGCTAACTGATCCAGCAGCAGCTAACTGATCCAGCAACAGCTGACTGGTCCAGCAACAGCTGACTGGTCCAGCAACAGCTGATCGTGGTGCAGCAGCAGCTGACTGATCCAGCAACAGCTGACTGGTCCAGCAACAGCTGATCGTGGTGCAGCAGCAACTGACTGATTCAGCAACAGCTGACTGGTCCAACAACAGCTGATCGTGGTGCAGAAGCAGCTGACTGATCCAGCAACAGCTGACTGGTCCAGCAACAGCTGATCGAGGTGCAACAGCAGCTGACTGATCCAGCAACAGCTGACTGGTCAAGCAACAGCTGACCGTGGTGCAGCAGCAGCTGACTGTGGTATGATAGTATTTCTCACCCTTTTTACCACTGGGTTAGCACTAGAGGCTTTCTTGGGGCCCATGGTCACTTATTTTGCAGATGAAATCACCAAAAACGCTGTAATAATATGAAATGTTCCGATTGTATGCTTGGATGTTACCGCGGAGGCTGGCTTGTAAACAATGCCACCTGCGGAACACGTGAAGCTGGCTCAGGCCACACATTAGAAGCGTCTCGGCCGAATAGCATTGAGCGAGTTTTTTAGCAGTATGCGAGGCAAAATTTTAGTGATAAAATGTATTGGTATGCGGATTTAACGTTATGCGATGCCAACGGTATGCGGGGGTCCACTGTATTTGGTTTATTACAATATACAGTACACAACTGTATAAACATTTAAAAATATGCTAAGAATGTTATAAATGGTGCAAAGGTGACATTAGAACAATAGCTAAAGATGGTTGGCACAAACTCACTACCAGTATAGTATGCTCCTCGCTGAACAACCAGTTTGTTTACCGACCTACTCTTAGGAACGGAACCCCGTCATTAAGTGTGGAGAGACTGTATATATATACATACAGCCTCTCCTCACTTAACGACGGAGTTCCATTCCTAAGATCATGTTGATAAACAAATTTGTCGCTAAGCAAGGAGCATACTATAATGGTAGTGGGTTTTGTGTCGGCCATCTTCGATATTGTTTTAGTGTCACCTTTGCATCATTTATAACATTCTTAGTATATGTATTTTTAAATGTTTATACAGTAGTGTATAGCCTCTCCTCATTTAACGGCGGAGTTCCATTTCTAAGACCGCACTGTTAAATGAATTCGTCACTAATGTGGAGCATACTGTAATAGTAGTGGGTTTGTGTCAACCATCTTTGATGTTGTTTTAATGTCACCTTTACACCATTTATAACATTTCTGGTATATTTTTAAATGTTTATACAGTAGTGTACTGTATATTGAAATAAACAGAATAGAAGAAATCAGCTCTAATATACATTATTTAGTTGTAAATACTGGTCAGAGAGCCTGTCGTAATTTCTGAGGCATTGGTAAATGAGTACGTCGCTAAGTGAAGAGAGGCTGTACATGGAAATGAGAAGTTCACTGCCTGCACTTTAAAGGAGGGGTTTGGGATACTGGCTGTTTGGAGGGATATCTGAACTGTCATATCTGAGCACATCTGCAAAGACAGTGATTATGTATGATTTTTTTTTGTGGGTGGGTGGGTGGGGGGGGGGTTCTTTCTGTTTTAGTCACCCTGCCTTGGTGGGAAACAGCCGACATGTTAAAAATATAAATATATACAGTGGACCCCCACTTTACGATCAGCTCCCAATGCGACCAATTATGTAAGTGCGTTTGTACGTGTATGTTTGGGGGTCTGAAATGGACTAATCTAATTCACAATATTCCTTATGGGAACAAACTCGTTCAGTAATGGCACCTGAACATACTTCTGGAATGAAATAATATCGTAAACCGGGGGTCCACTGTGTGTGTGTGTGTATATATATATACAGTGGACCCTCAGTTAACGATATTAACCCTTTCAGGGTTTCGTCCGTACTAGTACGGCTTACGTGCCAGGGTCCTTGACGTACTAGTACTCATAAATTCTAGCGCCTTCAAATCTAGTGAGAGAAAGCTGGTAGGCCTACATATGAAAGAATGGGTCTACGTGGTCAGTGTGCGCAGTATAAAAAAAATCCTGCAGCACACACTGCGTAATGAGGAAAAAAAAACTTTGACCGTGTTTTTGCTTTAAAACAGAGATTTGCACTGTATTTTCATAAGGTATTTATTATTGTATTCTAGTTTTCCTGGTCTCATTTGATAGAATGGAAGACATACAGTGGACCCCCGCATACCGTTGGCATCACATAACGTTAAATCTGCATACCGCTACATTTTATCGCCAAGATTTTGCCTCGCATACCGCTAAAAAACCCGCTCAACGCTGTACGTCCAAGACGCGTCTAATGTGCGCCCTTAGCCAGCCTCACATGTTCCGCCGGTGGCATTGTTTACCAGCCAGCCTCAGCGGTAACATCCAAGCATACAATCGGAACATTTCGTATTATTACAGTCTTTCTGGTGATTTTATCTGCAAAATAAGTGACCATGGGCCCCAAGAAAGCTTCTAGTGCCAACCCTACAGCAATAAGGGTGAGAATTACTATAGAGATGAAGAAAGAGATCATTGATAAGTATGAAAGTGGAGTGCGTGTCTCCGAGCTGGCCAGGTTGTATAGTAAACCCCAATCAACCATCGCTACTATTGTGGGCAACAAAAAGGCAAGGAAGCTGTTCTTGCCAAAGGTTTAACTGTGTTTTTGAAACAGAGATCGCAAGTGATGGAAGATGTTGAGAGACTCTTATTGGTGTGGATAAATGAGAAACAGATAGCAGGAGATAGCATCTCTCAAGTGATCATAAGTGAAAAGGCTAGGAAGTTGCATCAGGATTTAATTAAAAATATGCCTGCAACTAGTGATGATGTGAGTGAATTTAAGGCCAGCAAAGGTTGGTTTGAGAGATTTAAGAGGCGTAGTGGCATACATAGTGTGACAAGGCATGGTGAGGCTGCCAGTTCGGACCACAAAGCAGCTGAAAAATATGTGCAGGAATTCAAGGAGTACATAGAAACTGAAGGACTGAAACCTGAACAAGTGTTTAATTGTGATGAAACAGGCCTGTTTTGGAAGAAAATGCCAAGCAGGACCTACATTACTCAGGAGGAAAAGGCACTCCCAGGACATAAGCCTATGAAAGACAGGCTTACTCTGTTGATGTGTTCCAATGCTACTGGTGATTGCAAAGTGAAGCCTTTATTAGTGTATCACTCTGAAACTCCCAGACCGTTCAGGCAAAAGAATGTCCTCAAGGAAAATTTGTGTGTGCTGTGGAGGGCAAACAGTAAGGCATGGGTCACTAGGGACTTTTTCTATGACTGGTTACACCATGCATTTGCCCCCAATGTGAAAGATTACCTAACTGAAAAGAAATTAGAACTTATGTGCCTCCTGGTGTTAGACAATGCCCCTGGTCATCCTACAGACGTGGCAGAGCGACTTTATGGGGACATGAAATTCATTAAGGTGAAGTTTTTGCCTCCTAATACCACTCCTCTCCTGCAGCCCATGGACCAGCAGGTTATTGCAAACTTCAAAAAACTGTACACAAAAGCTCTGTTTGAAAGGTGCTTTGTAGTGACCTCAGAAACTCAACTGACTCTAAGAGAGTTTTGGAGAGATCACTTTAATATCCTCAATTGTGTAAACCTTATAGGTAAGGCTTGGGAGGGAGTGACTAAGAGGACCTTGAACTCTGCTTGGAAGAAACTGTGGCCAGAATGTGTAGACCAAAGGGATTTCGAAGGGTTTCAGGATAACCCTGAGAATCCTATGCAAGTTGAGGAATCCATTATGGCATTGGGAAAGTCCTTGGGGTTGGAGGTTAGTGGGGATGATGTGGAAGAGTTGGTGGAGGAGGACAATGAAGAACTAACCACTGATGAGCTGATAGATCAACTTCAACAGCAAGAGGCCAGACCTAAGGAAACTGGTTCGAAGGAGGGGAGAGAGAAACTGAAGAAATTGCCTACTACAAAGATTAAGGAAATCTGTGCAAAGTGGCTTGAAGTGCAAACCTTCATGGATGAAAATCACCCTCACACAGCTATTGCAAGCCATGCTGGTGACTATTACACTGACAATGTTGTGAAACACTTTAGGGAAGTCATAAAAGAACGAGAGGTACAGGCCACTATGGACAGATATGTTGTGCGACAGAACTCCAGTGACTCTGAAGCTGGTCCTAGTGGCATTAAAAGAAAAAGGGAAGTAACCCCAGAAAAGGACTTAACACCTTAAGTCTTAATGGAAGGGGATTCCCCTTCTAAACACTAACACACTCTCCTCCTCCCATCCCATCAATCATCACCAGATCTTCAATAAAAGTAAGTGTCATGTAATTGTGCATGCCTTTTTCAGTTTGTGTGTATTAAAATTAATATTTCATGTGGTAAAATTTTTTTTTTCATACTTTTGGGTGTCTTGCACGGATTAATTTGAATTCCATTATTTCTTATGGGGAAAATTCATTCGCATAACGATAATTTCGCATAACAATGAGCTCTCTTGCACAGATTAATATCGCTATGCGGGGGTCCACTGTATTACAGAAATTGAGACGATTTTGACTGGTTTTACAATGAAAAGTACCTTGAAATTGAGCTCAAACTAGCAGAAATGTTCGATTTTTTACCAAAGTTCAAAAGTAAACATATCATGCCAAGTGTCCAATACACGTCAACTGGCGAGTCTAATATTCTTTAACAAGTGCGCCAATATTATTTATACCATTTCTACACTAATGCAGTAGTCTGCATAACAGTAAATCTTCTATTTTTTTGTGAAAATAAAAATTCAAAATGGAAAGCAAAAGAATGTAAGAGGGGCATGGGACATGACTAATGAACAGAGGAAATGTTATTTTAGTGCACAGGGAATGTCTTTCTTGTTTATTCTGGACCCTATCTGGAAATTGGCATCTTTTGAAATTTGTGTGAAATTGGCAAAATTGCTAAATTCTGAACACTGTACTGGATAGTTGAAATCGGTACATGGGTGGTTTCTTGTACTCATTCGATAGAAAAAATGGAGTTCTAGCTAAATAGGTATGATTTCTGTCGACTAGTATACTGTAATTGGCCGAAAATAGGGCTCAAAGTGGGCAAAATTGCTGATGTGTAAACATCGTTGAGACTGCTAACTTCGCAAGAGCATAATTCCGTAAGTTTTCCATCAAATTTCATACTTTTGGTGTCATTATGATCGGGAAAAGATTCTATCTTTTCACGAGAATTTTTTTTTTTTTTTTTTTGAAATTTGTGGGACCCTGAGAACAAGTCTCTGAGAGGGCCTGTGGACCCTGAAAGGGTTAATCCATTCCAGAGAGCTTGTCCTTGACCAATTTTATCATTATCCAATTTAATTTTCCCCATAAGAAATAATGGAAATCTAATTAATCCGTTCCTGCTGTCAGGAGGCATGACAGAATAGTACTTCAATATGCTATTATCAACTCTACGGCTTATTTATCTATCACAATTAATCTAATACGATATACAGTCGACCCTCAACTAATGGCGGCATTAAGTAACGGCAATTTCGTCTAACGGCGCTTTTTGCCGTAGAAAAAATGTCTTAACCAACGGCGAAAAACTTAACCAACGATGTTCATCCGGAACATGTCCCCAGCCACTCCAAGACTCGGTGTGCCATTGTTTACAAGCTGTTGCGGTCGGTTTCCACGTGTGCCCCCCATACATTTTGGATTATTCCACTGTTTCTAGTGCTTGAAACTGCTAAATAAGCCACCATGGGCTCCAAGAAAGCTTCTAGAGCCAGCCCTTTGGTAAAGGATGTGGGAAACAAGATAGAATTCAAGAAAAAGTTTGTAGAAAAATACGAGTGATGGTGGTGGTAGTGATGGTGGTACTGGTTGTGATGGGGGTAGAGGGTGTTACTGGTTGTGATGGTGGTAGAGGGTGGTAGTAATGGTGGTAGAGGGTGATACTGGTTGTGATGGTGGTAGAGGGTGATACTGGTTGTGATGGTGGTAGAGGGTGATACTGGTTGTGATGGTGGTAGAGGGTGGTAGTGATGGTGGTAGAGGGTGGTCCATTGATTCTCAAGCTGGTCCTAGTGGCATTAAAAAACCAAGAAGGGAGGTAACCCCACCAAAGGACTTGGTACCTGAAGTCTTTATGGAAGGGGATTCTCCTTCCAAGCAACAGACAATCCTGAATTTTCCCTGCTGCTGGCACATCACTCATCAACAACTCCACAATAAAGGTAAGTGGCATTTAATTATTGTTTATTTTGCATGTCCCATTCCTTTCCATATAAGGAAATGTATATTTCATGTAAAAAAAAAAAAAAATTCAGACTTTGGGGTGTCAGGCACGGATTAATTCTATTTCCATTATTTCTTATGGGGAAAATTAACTCGACCAACGGCAATTTCGACCAACGGCATGCCCTCTGGAACGGATTAATACCATTGGCTGAGGGTCCCCTGTAATAAACAATATTAATAACATAGAAAAATGATATACGTATACTCCAGAATGAATAAAATATGTCATAATGTATGTGAGGATAAGTGGTGGAAGTGTTGTTGTTGGGTTTATAATGGCCACTGAGAGAAGCCGTACATATTAGTGGTGGAGGAGGCTTCTGCCACCATCACTATCCACAAACAATATATGTACGAAATTTATAAATAAGAAATATTTACATTTTAATTTATAAATAAGAAATATTTGCACTTACCATGGAGGAGATGTTAGTTTAATTATGCAATTAGTTTGACGGAGTGTAGTAGATATGCAGGAAGTGTAGCGGGCATGCAGGGAGTGTAGCAGGCATGCAGGGAATGTAGCAGATACGTAAGGAGTGTAGCAGGCATGCAGGGAGTGTAGTAGGCATGCAGGGAATGTAGCAGGCATACAGGGAGTGTAGCAGAAATACAGGGAGTGTAGCAGGCATGCAGGGAGTGTAGCAGGTATGCAGGGAGTGTAGCAGACATGCAGGGAGTGTAGCAGACATGCAGGGAGTGTAGCAGGCATGTAGGAGATGAGAGGAAGGCAAGTTTATTATGCTTCAATATGACGCTAATATCTCTACGGCTTATTTATCTATCACAATTCATCTAATATGACATAATAAACAATATTAATAACATAGAAACATGATATATACTCTAGAATGAATAAAACATGTCATAATGTATGTGAGGATAAGTGGTGGAAGTGTTGTTGGGTTTATAATGGCCACCGAGAGAAGCCGAATATATTAGTGGTGGAGGAGGTTTCTGCTACCATCACTATCCACAAACAATATACAGGTCCGCAATCACAAATCCGGCACTCAGTTATTTGGTTCCTTCAGTTACGCGGCACTAATTTTGGCTAGCATAATTTCAAATTTCCAGAGTCGCCACACCAACCTGCTGATACTGTTTGGTGGTGCTACTTGCTGCATAATTATTATTATTATTATCACACTGGCCGATTCCCACCAAGGCAGGGTGGCCCGAAAAAGAAAAACTTTCACCATCATTCACTCCATCACTGTCTTGCCAGAAGGGTGCTTTACACGACAGTTTTTAAACTGCAACATTAACACCCCTCCTTCAGAGTGCAGGCACTGTACTTCCCATCTCCAGGACTCAAGTCCGGCCTGCCGGTTTCCCTGAACCCCTTCATAAATGTTACTTTGCTCACACTCCAACAGCACGTCAAGTATTAAAAACCATTTGTCTCCATTCACTCCTAACACGCTCGTGCATACCTGCTGGAAGTCCAAGCCCCTCGCACACAAAACCTCCTTTACCCCCTCTCTCCAACCTTTCCTAGGCCGACCCCTACCCCGCCTTCCTTCCACTACAGACTGATACACTCTTGAAGTCATTCTGTTTCGCTCCATTCTCTCTACATGTCCGAACCACCTCAACAACTCTTCCTCAGCCCTCTGGACAACAGCTTTGGTAATCCCGCACCTCCTCCTAACTTCCAAACTACGAATTCTCTGCATTATATTCACACCACACACTGCATAAGTCATTCCAATTTCTTTTTCTCCATTTATTGTTTTAACCTGCTTACTTTTAGCCCTAGCCATGGTTCCAATGAATAAAAGAAATGGTTCTCATTTTGTAAAGCACCGACACAGTACATTATCCATTAAAGATAAGGTGGCTTTGAAGCCACTGTCGATTGCCATGAGCTCAGTCTCATGATGCAGGAGAATATGCTTTATTATTACGCTAATATCAACACTACAGCTTACAGTATTTGCCTATCACAATTGATCTAATATGACATAAAAAACAATATAAATAACAAAGCATGTTAAATACTCCAGAATAAATAATATTTGGCATAACACCGAGCAGTTCGATGGAGGTATGAAGAGGATATGGTATACAAATACCATTCTCCTATCCCTGTCTTGGAGACTTATATTAGAGAAAACGGAGTATAGCACAGGGCTGTGATATATACTCGTACTGCACCATAAACCTGAAACAAAAAAGCTATTTTCTCTATATAGATTACCACACATAGCAGCACATGTGTAGAGAACCTAGGATAACCCAAAAAAGTCAGACAACGTGACTTATTTTTAGTACCTGGCTTGGGTTAGCCATATATGATTTTTGGTAAATATTCGATTCCCAGCCAGGGTAGAAACATTAGGTGTGTTTCTTTACACCTGTTGTCTATATTTACCCATCAGTAAATGGGTACCTGGGTGTTAGTTGACTGGTGTGGGTGTTATCCTGGGACACTGACCTAATTTCCTTGAAATACTCTGCATAACAAGTATATCACTGATGTCAGCTAGGCCTGTATTACCTTGTACATGTACGTGTAGTAAATAAAGATATTGTTATTATTATTATTATTATATTATTTTCTCAGTTGTTTGTTGGGTTACCTTATTGAAACTTTGGCAATGTATGATGGAAAGATACTTCTTAACGTACACCAAAAATTAAAGAAATCAGACCATAAATAGCGGAGTTTACTTCTCAGCCATTAGAGGCCGCTTAGAGGTATATTTTTGTATGTTTTTATGGTTTCTTCTCATTTTCTCAGTCTCATTTGATAGAATGAAAAATATATTTCAGAAATAGATACGATTTTGATTGCTTTCATGATGAAAAGTACCTTGAAATTGCGCTCAGAGTAGCGAAAATATTCTATTCTTTAGCGAAGCTCAAGAGAAAACAAATGACGTCACCGTCCAATACCTGTCCGCCTGCCAGTCCAAATTCCAATACGGAGTCAAGAATGGGTTGACATTTTTTTTTTTTCCCAACAAGTCGGCCGTCTCCCACCGAGGCAGGGTGACCCAAAAAAGAAAGAAAATCCCGAAAAAGAAAACACTTTCATCATCATTCAACACTTTCACCACACTCGCACATTATCACTGTTTTTGCAGAGGTGCTCAGAATGCAACAGTTTAGAAGCATACACATATAAAGATACACAACATATCCCTCCAAACTGCCAATATCCCAAACCCCTCCTTTAAAGTGCAGGCATTGTACTTCCCATTTCCAGGACTCAAGTCCGACTATATGAATATAACCGGTTTCCCTGAATCCCTTCACTAAATATTACCCTGCTCACACTCCAACAGATCGTCAGGTCCCAAGTACCATTCATCTCCATTCACTCCTATCTAACACGCTCACGCACACTTGCTGGAAGTCCAAGCCCCTTGCCCACAAAACCTCCTTTACCCTCTCTCCAACCCTTTTGAGGACGACCCCTACCCCGCCTTCCTTCCCCTATAGATTTATATGCTTTCCATGTCATTCTACTTTGATCCATTCTCTCTAAATGACCAAACCACCTCAACAACCCCTCTTCTGCCCTCTGACTAATACTTTTATTAACTCCACACCTTTTCCTAATTTCCACACTCCGAATTTTCTGCATAATATTTACACCACACATTGCCCTTAAACAGGACATCTCCACTGCCTCCAACCGTCTCCTCGCTGCTGCATTTACCACCCAAGCTTCACACCCATATAAGAGTATTGGTACTACTATACTTTCATACATTCCCTTCTTTGCCTCCATAGATAACGTTTTTTGACTCCACATATACCTCAACGCACCACTCACCTTTTTTCCCTCATCAATTCTATGATTAACCTCATCCTTCATAAATCCATCCGCCGACACGTCAACTCCCAAGTATCTGAAAACATTCACTTCTTCCATACTCCTCCTCCCCAATTTGATATCCAATTTTTCTTTATCTAAATAATTTGACAACCTCATCACCTTACTCTTTTCTATGTTCACTTTCAACTTTCTACCTTTACACACATTCCCAAACTCATCCACTAACCTTAGCAATTTTTCTTTAGAATCTCCCATAAGCACAGTATCATCAGCAAAAAGTAACTGTGTCAATTCCCATTTTGAATTTGATTCCCCAAAATTTAATCCAACCCCTCTCCCAAACACCCTAGCATTTACTTCCTTTACAACCCCATCTATAAATATATTAAACAACCATGGTGACATTACACATCCCTGTCTAAGACCTACTTTTACCGGGAAGTAGTCTCCCTCTCTTCTACACACCCTAACCTGAGCCTCACTATCCTCATAAAAACTCTTTACAGCATTTAATAACTTACTACCTATTCCATATACTTGCAACATCTGCCACATTGCTCCTCTATCCACTATCATATGCCTTTTCTAAATCCATAAATGCAATAAAAACTTCCCTACCTTTATCTAAATACTGTTCACATATATGCTTCAATGTAAACACTTGATCTACACATCCCCTACCCACTCTGAAACCTTGCTCATCCGCAATCCTACATTCTGTCTTACCTCTAATTCTTTCAATTATAACCCTACCGTACACTTTTCCTGGTATATTCAGTAAGCTTATTCCTCTATAATTTTTACAGTCTCTTTTGTATTAGGTATTAGGTAGATGGCGAGAATATTTTGAGGAACTTTTAAATGTTAAATAAGAAACAGAGGCAGTAATTTCATGCACTGGTCAGGGAGGTATACCATCTTTTAGGAGTGAAGAAGAGGAGAATGTAAGTGTGGTGTAGGTACGTGAGGCATTACGTAAAATGAAAGGGGGTAAAGCAGCTGGAACTGATGGGATCATGACAGAAATGTTAAAAGCAGGGGGGGATATAGTGTTGGAGTGGTTGGTACTTTTGTTTAATAAATGTATGAAAGAGGGGAAGGTACCTAGGGATTGACGGAGAGCATGTATAGTCCCTTTACATAAAGGGTTGACATTATTTATACAATTATTACAATAATGCAGCACTCTGCATTACAGTAAATCTTCTATATTTTTGTGAATAAAAATTCCAAATGGTAAGCAAGAGTAATATAAGAGGGGCCTGGAGCCATGACTAATGAACAGAGAAAATGTTGTTTTAGTGCCAGGTATGTCTGCATTGTTTATTCTGGACCCTGTTTTGAAATTGGCATCTGTTGAAATTTGTGTGAAATTGGCCAAATTGCCAATTTCTGACCACTTTATTGGGTAGGTGAAATAAGTGAATGGGCGGTTTCTTGTATTCAGAAGTTGACAGACTAGAAGTAAATACGTTTATTCAGGTATACACAAATACAGTTACATAGAGTATCATACATAGCAGTGTATGTATAGAGAACCTAGGATAACCCAGAAAAGTCAGACAAAGTGACTTATTTCCAGTACCTGGCTTGGGCTTGCCATATATGATTTTTGGTATATATTTTTTTTCTCGGTTGTTTGTTGGGCTATCTCATTGAAACTTGGGCAATGTATGATGGAAAGATGCTTCTTAACGTACAACAAAAATAAAAAGACGGACGATAAATAAGGAAGTTCACTTCTCAGCCATTAGCTGCCTCTTTGCAGCATATTTTCGTATGGTTTTTATGGTTGTATTCTCATTTTTGCAGACTCGTTTGATAGAATGGAAGATATATTACAGAAATAGACATGATTTTCATTGCTTTCATGACGAAAAGTACCTAGAAATTGAGCTCAAAGTAGTGGAAATGTTCGATTTTTGCCGATGTTCAATGAACTTTGTGTAAGTCAAGTTGGTTAATTTTATTAAGTGTATTCTAACCTAACCACTCTGTAATCCAGCACACTACGGGTCCCAATGATGCCGGATTTGTGATGGAGGACCTGTAGTATGTACGTAACTTATAAATAAGAAATATTTACATTTTAATTTATAAACAAGAAATATTTACATTTTAATTTATAAATAAGTAGGTAAGCTTAAGCTTATACAGGTATACACAAATACAGTTACAGTGGAACCTTGAAAATCGAACGTACCAAATATCGAACGTTTCGAAAAAAAGACCATTTTTTTGGACAAACTGTACCAAAAATCGAACACGTTTCAAATTTCGGACCGCCGGGTATGGGACCTGTCCACTGGCCCACTCTGTCAGTGTCCCTGCGCAGGCGCCGTGAGCAGTCTAGCTTTGTTATGCTTGAGTGAACACTAACTTGTGCTCTCATTCACACATTTTACGATTATTTCGTTGTTTAGTGCTTGTGGGACTGTGAAATAAGCTGCCATGGGCCCAAAGAAACTTGCTAGTGGTACCCCTGTGGCAAAGAAAGTGAGAAACACCATAGATGTGAAGAAGGAAATAATACAGAAGTATGAGAGTGGTGTGAGACTTGTTGAGCTTGCCAGGATGTATGGGAAAAACAAGTCGACCATCGGTTCTATCCTGGCAAAGAAAGAACAAATCAAGGAAGCTGATGTTGCAAAAGGTGTTAATATGCTAACCAAAAAAAGACCACAAATAGTTGAAGAGGTTGAGAAGTTGTTGCTGGTGTGGATCAAGGATAAAGAGATTGCAGGTGATAGTGTTTCAGAGACGATTATTTGCGAAAAGGCAAGGAAGTTGCATGCCGATCTGGTACAGAAAACTTCTGGAACCAGTGCTGATAGTGAATTTAAGGCCAGCAGAGGCTGGTTTGAGAGATTTAAGAAGCGTAGTGGCATACACAATGTTGTAAGGCATGGTGAGGCAGCCAGTTCAGACAAACGGGCGGCTGAGAAGTTTGTACAGGAGTTTAAGGGGTACATAGACAGTGAAGAATTCAAACCTGAACAAGTGTTTGTGACAAAACAGGCTTGTTTTGGAAAAAAATGCCAAAAATGACCTTCATCACACAGGAGGAAAAGGCACTGCCAGGACACAAGCCTATGAAAGACAGGCTTACTCTTTTGTTCTGTGCAAATGCTAGTGGTGATTTTAAAGTGAAGCCTTTACTTGTGTATCATTCAGAAAATCCCAGAAAAACAATGCCTTTAAGAACAAGTTATGTGTCTTGTGGAAAGCTAATCATAAGGCATGAGTCACAAGACAAATTTTCAAAGAGTGGGTCAGTGAAGTGTTTGGTCCCAGTGTGAAAAAATACCTCCAGGAAAAGAAATTGCCACTCAAGTGCCTCCTGTTAATGGACAATGCTCCTGCTCATCCTCCAAACGTATTAGACCTCTTGTCTAAGGACTTCAGTTTTATAAAAGTGAAGTTCTTGCCTCCTAACACCACTCCTCTCCTCCAGCCCATGGACCAGCAGGTCATTTCTAACTTCAAAAAAGTCTACACAAAAGCAGTGTTCGAAAAGTGCTTTGAAGTGACCACAGACACTTAAGTTGACCCTAAGAGAGTTCTGGAGGAATCACTTCAGCATCTGCAACTCCATAAGCCTTATAGGTAAGGCTTGGGAGGGAGTGACTTCCAGGACTTTGAACTCTGCTTGGAGACAATTGTGGCCAGATTGTGTCCAAAACAAGGATTTTGAAGTGTTTGAAACTGACCCTGACCCTGACCCAGCTCACCCTCTGCCTGTTGTGGACTCTCTTGTGGCATTGGGGAACACCCTGGGGTTGGAGGTGAGTGGTGAGGATGTGGAAGAGTTGGTGGAGGACCACAGGGAAGAGCTAACCACTGAAGAGCTGCAAGAGCTTCATCTGGAGCAGCATCAGACCACAGCTGAGGAACTTGCTTCAGAGGAGGAAGAAGAGGGAGTGGATGAGGTGCCTTCTTCAAAGATTAAGGAGATTTGTGCCAAGTGGAATGATGTCCAAATGTTTGTGCGGAAGTACCACCCTGAGCAAGCTGAAACAAGCCATCTTTGCAACAAGTTCAGTGACAGAACCTTGTCCCATTTTAGGGAAATGTTAAAGAGGCGCCAGAAACAGAGGACTGTGGACAGTTATTTTGTGAGACAGGGGTCCAGTGACTCTCAAGCTGGTCCTAGTGGCATTAAAAGACAGAGAAGGGAAGTAACCCCAGAGAGGGCTTTACCTGAAATCCTCATGGAGGGGGATTCTCCTTCCAAACACTAACCCCAACTCCCTCTCTCCTCCTCCCTATCTTCCAGATGCCATCACCAATCTTCAATAAAGGTAAGTAAAAATGTTATTTTATATTTTATATTATATGTATGTATTATTTTATATGTATGTTATTTTATATGTATGTAAAACTGTAATTAATCTCTATAAAATGTATTTTTTGTGTGAATAATTTTGCGTTTCTGGAACGGATTAATTGTATTTCCATTATTTCTTATGGGAAATATTGATTCGAATTTCAGACTTTTCAAAATTAGAACTAGCTCCTGGAACGGATTAAGTTCAATTTTTGAGGTTTCACTGTATGTACATAGATTATCATACATAACAGCATATGTGTAAAGTACCTAGGATAATCCAAAAAAGTCAGAGTGATTTATTTCCACTGGGGTCCTTTTATATTTACACTTATATTTACTTTTATACTTACACTTTTATATTTACACTTACCTTGGAGGAGATGTTAGTTTAATTAGTTTGATGGAGGAGATGCTGACAGAGGTTTAGGGTGATGGAAGATACGTAGCAGGCTGGCGAATGTTCATTGGCCCGATACACATCCAACAACACTGGAGAGATGCTTTCGTGTCGTTTTTTTTATCGCCTACTCGCTTAACTTACTTGCTACACTGTTAATTCTACACTTTATCGCTGGCTAGCACTGTAGCCTTTACTGATACCTGCTGCTTTAGTATCGTACATATCATAGATTCACTGAATCACTGCAGAAGGCACATTCTCCCCTCTCTTCCTCCTCCACTTTGGTACTTTGCTACGAGTTTTTTCTTGAATTTTATTGCGTTTCTTTCCTTCTTTATCACAGGGCTGGCACTAGAAACTTTCTTTGGGCTCATGGTGGCTTATTTAGCAGTTACAAGCACTAAAAACATACGGAATAATACAAAATATATCGCATGTATGCGTGGAATCATCCTCCCTGGCTTGTAAACACTGGCTTTACATGGGCTTAGGCTGCGCAGACATGTTCGGGATGAATGTCCTTAATGAGTTTTTCATCGTTAGCCGAGCCAATATTTTGATGCAAAAACGCATCGGTATCCGATTTTATTGCTATCCGATAGCATCGTTAACTGAGGGTCCACTGTACAGCAGTAACTGCTTTTATGGACTGTTTAATTTTTACATACTAAAATGAGAACCTAGTACTATACTAAATACAATAATTGCAGATATATGTAATGTTAAAATTTATATATGGTGAAATGAGCTTTTGAAGAACTTGTCAGATCAGGTAGAGGATTGTAGGAAGCTGTTCGTTTAGCCAAGTGATAAGACATATGGAAAAAGACACTTATGTACAGTTCAGGACATTTATTACAGGAAACGTTTCGCCACGAGTGGCTTCTTCAGTCCTAGTATTAGGACTGAAGAAGCCACTCGTGGCGAAACGTTTCCTGTAATAAATGTCCTGAACTGTACATAAGTGACTTTTTCCAAATTTTGTCGGTATCACCATACCATTTCCTCACTGATAAGAGATAGCCTAAAAGATTTTTAGCTCATTAATTCTAAAATGAGCATTTGAAGAAAATTATGCTGGCCTTTAAGATCTAGACATCATTATCTATTCATGCTTTACTTCTTCCAGAACTCATTTTTAAGTTAGGCCTTTTAAAGGATTATTGCTCATAAATTTTAGCCACTCTCCATCACTGAAGACTTTCGATGGAAATTTTTAGAAATGCTCAGAAATTCTTTAAAGCAACACTGATGTCACTAAGCGCACAATCTTCATTTACTGGCAATGAAAAATAAAGATGTGATGTAAGGCAGAAAACAATAGTCTTTAATCTCCAACTTCCCTTCCACTATAGCAGTGTTACGGTGGGAAAGTGAGATCAACCAGAATCACCCTCACTCACCCAGACCCCTCCTTCAAATCCTTCCTGTACTGTTCATTCTTGTCCCTTGAATTTTGAAGCTGAGTTTTTCTATTCTGCACATCACTGAAAAAAGAAAAAAGCAATAGCATGACCTGCCCTCCACTGTCCATGAACCTTCACAAAGTACCAAAAAATGTCTGTAATGTCACCTATTTTAATTTGTGCAGCCAGGATTATTTTGGATAACAAGGATATCATTTTATGCCACCACCACCAAAACTATCAAGTCTTTTATTTCTTAAACCACTAGCTGCTTCTCAGACAAGGAACAGGAATGGAGTACTGATGTGACTAACATAACTCCTAGAATTCAGGGTCTTCACACATGCATCGTTGGGGGTTGCCATGTTAAAACCTAATATTAAAAAAAAAAAAAAACAGTTGATCACTGGATATTTCACCAACAAATTTATAAGGTTTATCATGAGTAGAAGGCAACTGTATAAAATGGTTAACTACATATTATTATTATATTTATGGATGAGATGGCCACTAAACCTAGAAGGGGTCATACAGCACCTTGAGAATGGGAGACAATAAGATAAGATTTCGTTCAGATTTTTAACCCCGGAGGGTTAGCCACCCAGGATAACCCAAGAAAGTCAGTGCGTCATCGAGGACTGTCTAACGTATTTTCATTGAGGTCCTCAATCTTGTCCCTCAGGATGCGACCCACATCAGTCGACTAACACCCAGGTACCTATTTGCTGCTAGGTGAGCAGGACAACAGGTGTAAGGAAACGTGTCGAAATGTTTCCACCCTCCGGGAATCGAACCTGGGCCCTCCGTGTGTGTGAAGCGGGAGCTTTAGCTACCAGGTTATCCAAGGGGAGAATCCAATTCTTTGGATCAAGAGCCTTTCATCAGCATCAAGGATCCTCCCTTGAGGGAATTTATTAACTCCTGCAACTGCAGTATTGTTCTTATTAAATTTTGTCATGCTAATTTTACTTTTAAGATTCTTAATAGCTGGTCTTAATTTGAAAATGTTAATGTAAAATGTTGTAAGCCTTGTGTGCTTTGGCTTGGTCAAATCTAATAATTATTAAAATGTTCAGGGGATTACTTAAATTATGAAAAATACTGGTAACACATTTATTAAATATACAAGTTCCCCAAGCAGCACAACCTTTGCTTTAATATTTATCTTTGGAGTCCAAAAAACTACAGGAATGGCTGAATTGCCATACACCAAGCAAAATGTAGTTATTTAAAAAAAAAAAAATTATTTTATTTCTGAAATTTTGAGATGAAAGCTGAGTGCATTATTGTTTAACTAATAACCTAACAATGAACCATATATCAGTGATTACAGTTTTTGAGAGTTACTGTGAATAAGACAAGATGCTTTGGCTACAATAAATTCCCAAAATTAACAATATGAGTCTACTACACAAAACTTTAACCAATTTGAAGGGTCATTAGATTTCAAGGTTAGTTCCTAGCAAGTGTTAGCACTGTATGACCCATTCAGGTTTAGCCCTTTCATGTAAAAATAAATAATAACAATATGTACTAATTATAATAATAATATTACAGGAGGCCCTCCACATTCGTGAGGGTTAGGAAATCAAGAACCTCACGAATCTTGAAAATTCGCGAATGTTTGGTGCGCAAATATAATGTAGGGAAATTTAATAATACTGTACTGTAGCGTTCGCAAATGAACAAACAAAACACTGACCACTCGTAAGGCTAGGCAGACGAACTCTGATGGCTTGGGATGGTGATGACGATGATGATGGTGATGATAGTTAGTCATGCAGTTACTGATGACAGCTGAATGAAGGTGATTATATGGAGTGTAACTGAATAGCATGATGAGTCTAGTGTGTGGATTCTAACTCTTCACTGCCGACATCGCTAGAGTCAGAGTTAGCAACGGAATCAGATTCTGCCATGGGTTGAGGTTCAGGTGAGGCGGTAGGAGTAGTGGCAGGGGTCATGGAAGGGGTAGTGGCAGGCATCCTTGTGAAGAACATTGTGATGGGCAACTGAGACTGCATCCTCTTCATGTCTACAGAGTTTTGTAGAGAATTATGTTCCTATTAGTGTCGCTCTTCACCTTCAAAGCCCTCAACATTGATAGGTCTATGTCATAAAAAAATTGTTTGAGCTGTGCTGTCATTCTCATCACTTGCCCTAGGTTTTCAAGGGTGAGGGCTTGAGGTTGACTGGCCTCAGCAACACTCTCCTCTTCTTCATCCTCACTCTCTGCCTGCACAATCTCCAACAATTCTTCATCAATTAGGTCCAGTGTATGTTCTTCAACCAGTTCTTTCACCTCACCCTCCTGCATGTCCTTGAACCCTTCACCACCAACTAGCCTTGCTAACTCCACAGTATTCCTCATGGCTCCGTTAACCTCGTCCTGAGGACCAAATCCAACAAAATCACACACACACACACACACACTGGTCACAAAGCCCTCCAACAACCCTTCACTGTCTGAGGGCACAAATCCTTGACACTCTCATGCAGTTGTTAATCTTCGAAGCTCACGAAAGTGGAGGGCTAGCTGTAATAACAATCCTAATCCCAAAAGGTACCCAAGGACTGGCAGAGAGAATGCATAGTTATTTTTTATTTTATTAACCCTTTCAGGGTCGAAAGGCCCTCTCCTAAACTTGTTCTCAGGGTCGTAAATTTTTTGGAAAAAAAAAAAAAAAAAGATTTTTTTCTTATGAAATGGCAGAGAATATTTTCCCGGTCATAATGACACCAAAAGTATGAAATTTGATGGAAAACTTACGGAATTATGCTCTCATGAAGTTAGCGGTCTCAACAGTGATGATGCATCTGTGATTTCGCCCACTTTGAGCTCTGTTTTCGGCCAATTTCAGTGTACTAGTCGACAAAAATCATATCTATTTTGCTAGAACTCCATTTTTTCTATCGAATGAGTACAAGAAACCACCAATTTACCAATTTCAAGTATCCAATAAAGTGGTCAGAAATTGGCAATTTTGCCAATTTCACACAAATTTCAGAAGATGCCAATTTCCAAATAGGGTCCAGAATAAATAAGACAGACATTCCTGGCACTAAAATAACATTTCCTCTGTTCATTAGTCACGTCCCCAGGCCCCTCTTACATCTCTTTTGCTTTCCACTTTGAATTTTTATACTCACAAAAAATAGAAGATTTACTGTTATGCAGACTACCGCATTAGTGTAGAAATGGTAAAAATAATATCAGTGCACTTGTGAAAGAATATCAGACTCACTAGTTGACGTGTATTGGATGCTTGGCATGATTTGTTTACTTTTGAAATTTGGTAAAAATCAAACATTTCTGCTACTTGGAGCTCAATTTCTAGGTACTTTTCATTATGATACCAATCAAAATCATCTCAATTTTTGTAACATGTCTTCCATTCTATAAAATGAGACCAGAAAAACTAGAATACAACCATAAATACCATATGAAAATACACTGCAAAGTTGCTGTTTTAAACCAAAAACACAGTCGGAGTTTTTTTTTCTCATTATGCACTGTGTGCTGCAGAGTTTTTTATACTGTGCACATTGACCACAGACCCATTCTTTTATATGTAGGCCTAACAGCTTTCTCTCACTAGATTTGAAGGCGCTAGAATTTAGGTGTTCTAGTACGTCAATAACCCTGGTGCGTAAGCCATACTAGTACGTCGGAAACCCTGAAAGGGTTAACACATCAGCTGATTCCCACCAAGGCAGGGTGGCCTGAAAAAGAAAAACTTTCATCATTCACTCCATCACTGTCTTGCCAGAAGGGTGCTTTACACTACAGTTTATAAAACTGCAACTTTAACACCCCTCCTTCAGAGTGCAGACACTGTACTTCCCATCTCTAGAACTCAAGCCCGGCCTGCCAGTTTCCCTGAATCCCTTCATAAATGTTACTTTGCTCACACCCCAACAGCACGTCAACTATTAAAAACCATTTTTGTCTATTCACTCCTATCAAATATGCTCACGCATGCTTGCTGGAAGTCCAAGCCCCTTGTGCACAAAACCTCCTGTACCCCCTACCTCCAACCTTTCCTAGGCTGACCCCTACCCCGCCTTCCCTCCACTACAGATTTATACACTCTCGAAGTCATTCTGTTTGGTTCCTTTCTCTCTTCATGTCCGGACCACCTCAACAACCCTTCCTCAGCCCTCTGGGCAACTCTGCACCTCCTCCTAACTTCCAAACTATGAATTCTCTGCATTATATTCACACCACAAGAGAGAGTGTAAGAATTAAAGGAATAAGTCAGAGTAGGATTCCAGAGGAACAATGAGTTAAGAAGGGAAGGGGATATGTGGAAACACAAGTAAATTATACTTATATAAAAACAGTGAGAGTTGTCAAAACTGCTTTTTTACCCATACACAATTCTCTTGGGAGATCCTGAAGAGATGTTGCAAAGGTTGATAGACAAATTTGGGAGGGCATTCAAAAGAAGGAAATTAAAAGTGAACATAGGAAAGAACAAGGTGATGAGAATAACAGAGTACAGACAATGAAAGATTAGATATCAGATAGGAAAAAGCATGAAAAAAGTGAATATATTCCATTATTTGAGAGTCGACATGTCAGTATACGAGTTTATGAAAGATAAGGTGAACCACAGAATAGACGAAGAGGAAAAGCGCGCATGGTGTGGAGAGCAGACATTATGAGACAGTAGGGTTATCATAAGTATAATTCAAAAGGGTTGTTGAGGTGGTTTGAGTCTTGAACAGTTTATGGTTCAAGGGAGGAAGGGAGTGTTGAAATGTGAGTAAGGAAATATTTACAAATACAGCGGTACCCGAGTTTCATACAGCTCCCAACTCGAACAATTGTAAGTGTATTTTTGGGGGTCTGAAATGAACTAATCTAGTTCACATTATTCCTTATGGGAACAAATTTGTTCGGTAACGAATTATGGCCGAAACTCGGGGTACCATTGTAGATTCAACAAAACCAGTTAATTGGACTCGAGTCCCAAATGTGGGAAGTACAGTACCTACACTCAGGACAGTCTCCAGGGAGGGGGGTATTGGCCCCCTTCAGCCCTTTTCACCCTGAGGGGGGGCTGTGTGTTATGCCGGGTAGCAGCCACTGGCATGACGTCATGGTCTGCCACCACACACTATAGTGACTCCTCAGTGCTCATGTGGCTGCCGTGGTGAGAGGAAGTGTTGTATTTTTGTTTCTCATCTGCCCCATCTTTTGTCTGGTGTTTCCTTTGGTTTTGGGGCTATACATGTTTGATTATGGGTAAAAGGAAGTCTTTAACACCTGAAACTATAGCTCAAATCATAGCTTCACAAAGCTGGGCACCAGACAAAAGAAACAGCGGAGAATGATGGTGTTTGTGAGTGTTCATTGAGGAACTGGGTGCAGCGTTTCAAGGCTGGTGGTGGTGTCGAGTTACCATCTGCCAAACCTTGGCCTGGCCCCTCGAAGAAGACACATGTGCAACCCCAGAAAAGCAATTGGTACCTGAGGTGTTGCTGGAAGGGGATTCCCCTTCCAAACTGTAAACAATCCAATCTCTCTCCTCCTCCAGTCTCCCATACACTAAGAAGAATCTCCAATAATGGTAAGTGTTATACTGTTAATGTTTCATTCATCATTTCCCATTGTATTGTTTATGTACTATATGTATATTTCATGTAAAAAAAATTTTTGTTTTAATACTTCTGGGTGTCAGGAACGGATTAATTGTATTTACATTATTTCTTATGGGGAAAATTGATTCGCAAATCGTAAATTTCGTTTATAGTAGCTCCTCCAGGAACGGATTAATTACGAAAAACGAGGGACCACTGTACATACATATGTACAGTGGACCCCCGCATAACGATGGCATCACATAGCGATTTTTCCGCATACCGATTACTTTTATCGCAAAATTTTTGCCGCGCATACCGATTAAAAACCCGCTTACCGATTTTCGTCCGAGACGCGTCCAATGTGCCCTCAGCCAGCCTCACATGTGCCGGCCGTCCCATTGTTTACCAGCCAGCCTCCGCGGTAACATCCAAGCATACACTCGGAATATTTCGTATTATTACAGTGTTTTCGGTGCTGTTTCTGGAAAATAAGTGACCATGGGCCCCAAGAAAGCTTCTAGTGCCAACCCTGTGGTAAAAAGGGTGAGAATTAGTATGGAAATTAAGAAAGATTTTGAAGGGTTTGGGGCTAACCCTGAGAAGCCTATGCCAGTTGTGGAATCCATTGTGCCTACTTCAAAGATTAAGGAAATGTGTGCACAGTGGGTTGAACTGCAAACCTTTATAGATGAAAATCACCCTGACACAGCTGTTGCAAGCCGTGCTGGTGACTATTTCAATGACAATGTTGTGGCCCATTTTAGACAAATCGTAAAGGAACGGGAGGTACAGAGCTCTATGGACAGATTTGTTGTGCGACAGAGGTCCAGTGACTCTCAAGCTGGTCCTAGTGGCATTAAAAGAAGAAGGGAAGTAACCCCGGAAAAGGACTTGCTACCTCAAGTCGTAATGGAAGGGGATTCCCCTTCTAAACAGTAAGAAGATAATGCTCTCCCCTCCTCCCATCCCATCAATCATCACCAGATCTTCAATAAAAGTAAGTGTCATTTAATTGTGCATGCCTTTTTCAGTTTGTGTGTATTAAAATTAACATTTCATGTGGTAAAAAAAAATTTTTTTCATACTTTTGGGCGTCTTGCACGGATTAATTTGATTTCCATTATTTCTTATGGGGAAAATTCATTCGCATAACGATTATTTCGCATAACGATGAGCCCTCTTGCACGGATTAAAATCGTTAACCGGGGGTCCACTGTACATATACATATATATACAGTGGACCCCCGGTTCACGATATTAATCCGTTCCTGAGAGCTCATCGTAAACCAAAATTATCGGAAAGCGAATCAATATTCCCCATAAGAAATAATGGAAATCAAATTAATCCGTGCAAGACACCCAAAGGTATGAAAAAAAAACTTTTACCACATGACATATTAAGTTTAATGCAATATAATAATTACAATAACAATAATAACAATAGAATAATCACAATAGAATAATTGACACTTACCTTTAATGACGATCTGGTGATGATTGATGGGATGGGAGGAGGGGAGAGTGTCGAAGTTTTTAATGTTTAGAAGGGGAATCCCCCTCTATTACTACTTGAGGTAGCAAGTCCTTTTCCGGGGTTACTTCCCTTCTTCTTTTAATGCCACTAGGACCAGCTTGAGAGTCACTGGACTTCTGTAGCACAACATACCTGTCCATAGAGGCCTGTACCTCTCGTTCCTTTATGACTTTCCTAAAGTGGTTCACAACATTGTCAGTGTACAGGCTGCCAACACGGCTTGCGGTAGCTGTGTCAGGGTGATTTTCATCAAAAAGGTTTGCACTTCAAGCCACTTTGCACACATTTCCTTAATTTCAATAATCATTAGCACCCTTGGTCTCGATGAGTTGGCACTAGAAGCTTTCTTGGGGCCCATGGTGACTTATTTTGCAGAAACAAGCACCAAAAACAGTGATAATATGGATAATATAGAATGTACCGAATGTATCCTTAGATGCGCGCACACTGGCTGGCTTGTAAACACTGGCCACGTCTCGTACGAATCGTATCGCATACCGGGTTTTGTATAAGGAAGCGAGGCAATTTTTTTCGATCAAATGCATCGGCTACCGGATTTATCGGATACCGATAGCATCGGGAACCGGGGGTCCACTGTATATATATACACAAACACACACACACAGTCGACCCTCAACTAACGGCGGCATTAAGTAACGGCCATTTTGTCTAATGGCGCTTTCTGCCATAGAAAAAAATGCCTTAACCAATGGCAAAAAACTTAACCAACGACATTTGTCCGGAAAATGTCAATGTGCCTGGAGCACGGCCTGAGCGGGCCCAGCCACTCCAAGAGTCAGTGTGCCATTGCTTACAAGCTGTTGTGGTCAGTTTCCATGTGTGCCTCCCATATATTTTGGATTATTCCACTATTTCTAGTGCTAAACAAGCCACCATGGGTCCCAAGAAAGCTTCTAGTGCCAAGCCTGCATTAAAAAGGGTGAGAATTACGATGGAAATGAAGATCATTGAAAAATACGAGAGTGGAGTATGTATGGCTGAGTTGGAAAGGCAATACAACAAATCACATTCAACCATCAGTAGTACTCTCTTGATTGCCTGTCTGTTTGCCAAGGAAGCTGTTGTTGCGAAAGGTTCAAGTATGTTTTCAAAACAGAGACCACAAATAGTTGAAGAGGTAGAGAGACTGTTATTGGTATGGATAAACGAAAAACAATTATCAGGTGATAGCGTTTCTCAGTCTATAATTTGTGAAAAGGCAAGGAAGTTGCATGATGATCTTGTTAAGAAAATGCCTCAAAATACTGCTGCTGCTGATGAATTTAAGGCCAGCAAAGGCTGGTTTGAGAGATTTAAGATTCATAAGAACTTAAGAAAGGAGGAACACTGCAGCAGGCCTGTTGGCCCATACTAGGCAAGTCCTTTACAATCCATCCCACTAACAAAATATTTGCCCAACCCAATTTTCAATGCCACCCAAGAAATAAGCTAGTGGCATACACAGTGTGGTAAGGCATGGTGAGGCAGCCAGTTCAGACAAAAATGCGGCTGAAAAATATGTGAAGGAATACAGTGGAACCTCAAATTTCTAACGTATCACTTATCGAACGTTTCAAAAATAGAACCCTTTCTTCGAACCAACTTTGTCCTTATTATCGAACACGCCCCTATTTTCGGACCGCTGGGTACCGGACCTGTCCGCCACCCCGCTCTGTCCGTGTCCCCACGCAGGCACCGTGAGCCAGTCTGGCTTTGTTGATGCATGAGTGAACACTAACCTGCGCTCTCATTCAAACATTGTGTTTAGTGCTTGTGGGACTGTGAAATAAGCTACCATGGGCCCAAAGAAACTTGCTAGTGGTACCCCTGAAGTAATGAAAGTGAGAAACACCATAAATGTGAAGAAAGAAATAATAGAGAAGCATGAGAGAGGTGTGAGACTTGCTGAGCTTGTCAGGATGTATGGGAAAAACAAGTCAGCCATCAGTTCTATCCTGGCAAAGAAAGAACAAATCAAGGAAGCTGATGTTGCGAGAGGTGTTAATATGCTAACCAAAAAAAGACCACAAATAGTTGAAGAGGTTGAGTTGTTGTTGCTGGTGTGGATCAAGGATAAAGAGATGGCAGGTGATAGTGTTTCAGAGACGATTATTTGCGAAAAGGCAAGGAAGTTGCATGCCGATCTGGTACAGAAAACTCCTGGAACCAGTTCAGTGACAGAACCATGTCCCATTTTAGGGAAATGATGAAGAGGCACCAGAAACAGAGGACTGTGGACAGTTATTTTGTGAGACAGGGGTCCAGTGACTCTCAAGCTGGTCCTAGTGGCATTAAAAGACAGAGAAAAGAAGCAACCCCAGAGAGGGCTTTACCTGATGTCCTCATGGAGGGGGATTCTCCTTCCAAACACTAACCCCAACTCCCTCTCTCCTCCTCCCTATCTTCCAGATGCCATCACCAATCTTCAATAAAGGCAAGTAAAATTATTATTATTATATATATATATTTTTTTTTTTTTTTTCAACAAGTCGGCCGTCTCCCACCGAGGCAGGGTGACCCAAAAAAGAAAGAAAATCCCCAAAAAGAAAATACTTTCATCATCATTCAACACTTTCACCACACTCGCACATTATCACTGTTTTTGCAGAGGTGCTCAGAATACAACAGTCTAGAAGCATACACATATAAAGATACACAACATATCCCTCCAAACTGCCAATATCCCAAACCCCTCCTTTAAAGTGCAGGCATTGTACTTCCCATTTCCAGGACTCAAGTCCGACTATATGAAAATAACCGGTTTCCCTGAATCCCTTCACTAAATATTACCCTGCTCACACTCCAACAGATCGTCAGGTCCCAAGTACCATTCGTCTCCATTCACTCCTATCTAACACGCTCACGCACGCTTGCTGGAAGTCCAAGCCCCTTACCCACAAAACCTCCTTTACCCCCTCTCTCCAACCCTTTCGAGGACGACCCCTACCCCGCCTTCCTTCCCCTATAGATTTATATGCTTTCCATGTCATTCTACTTTGATCCATTCTCTCTAAATGACCAAACCACCTCAACAACCCCTCTTCTGCCCTCTGACTAATACTTTTATTAACTCCACACCTTCTCCTAATTTCCACACTCCGAATTTTCTGCATAATATTTACACCACACATTGCCCTTAAACAGGACATCTCCACTGCCTCCAACCGTCTCCTCGCTGCTGCATTTACCACCCAAGCTTCACACCCATATAAGAGTGTTGGTACTACTATACTTTCATACATTCCCTTCTTTGCCTCCATAGATAACGTTTTTTGACTCCACATATACCTCAACGCACCACTCACCTTTTTTCCCTCATCAATTCTATGATTAACCTCATCCTTCATAAATCCATCCGCCGACACGTCAACTCCCAAGTATCTGAAAACATTCACTTCTTCCATACTCCTCCTCCCCAATTTGATATCCAATTTTTCTTTATCTAAATCATTTGACACCCTCATCACCTTACTCTTTTCTATGTTCACTTTCAACTTTCTACCTTTACACACATTCCCAAACTCATCCACTAACCTTTGCAATTTTTCTTTAGAATCTCCCATAAGCACAGTATCATCAGCAAAAAGTAACTGTGTCAATTCCCATTTTGAATTTGATTCCCCATAATTTAATCCCACCCCTCTCCCAAACACCCTAGCATTTACTTCCTTAACAACCCCATCTATAAATATATTAAACAACCATGGTGACATTACACATCCCTGTCTAAGACCTACTTTTACCGGGAAATAGTCTCCCTCTCTTCTACACACCCTAACCTGAGCCTCACTATCTTCATAAAAACTCTTTACAGCATTTAATA